>NC_083321.1:16187481-16520211 GCF_963455315.2 Globicephala melas
GGGTTGGAAGCAGGTGTGGGGGAAGAAGGGACTCCGAGGAGCGGGCGGTGCCTGCGTGTTTTCCCTCTTTTTCGGAGCTGCCCAGTTCACCGCGGCTCGCCTCACCTCCCCGTTCCCCACTAGGACAGGGGATACTGAGGGCTCTCCGCCCCTCTCTCAAGGGCTTCCCCACCCCTATATTGCAGAGTTGGATCGTTAGGGTCAAAAAATGACCAGAAAATGTCCTCAACTGATTCATATTCCAGGTGCCGACTTGGCCCTAAGACCAGATCCTTTTTTTGCAGTGGGTGAATGGGGTTATTCGGGGTGTGGGCGGCCTTTGGGGGGAAGACACAACTTGTGTAAACTTTTATTGTATTTTAGCTCCTTCCGACTTCTCCGAAAATACACGCACACCGCCTGCTCCGATTCCCCCTGTGATACAAAGTCGACTAAAAAGTTGGGGGTAGGGGACCTTCGCGGAGGACAGGCGGGTGACCAAAGCCTCAGGGAGCGCGGGAAGGACGGGAGGGAAAGGATTGATTCTTCCGTGGAAAACGGGGAGAGGGCTGGGAAAGGCTCGGACCGAGCCGCTTCGGGAAGGTGCGGACTTCGGCGATCGCTGGTGGCTGCAGTCTTCTCGACGAGTGCGCCCTCCGCGAATGCTTTTTGGGGTAAGGGCTTCCGGCTATTGAGTTATGTACAGCAAGCCCAGACCGCAAAAAGATTCGCGAAGGGCAGAGTCTGCTGGCTTCTTCAGTCCGCCGCCGCCGCCTTCAGCCCAGGATGTCTCCGAACCCCGGAGCCGAGCAGGCTGGGTCTCCCCAGCGCGCTCCAACGCGGCTCAGCCTTCCACCCCGAGCGCCGCCCGCCCCGTTCTCGCCCCTCCCGGAGCCCCCCGACCATCCCTCCATTTCTCCACACCGTCCGCGATCCCCCAACGCAGTCCGCACAGCCTCGAGCTAGGTGTGTGGAAAGCGAGAGGAGGAGCGCGGAGGGGGACCAGGGATCCCGGCGCCCAGCCTCCACCCCTCTCCCGTACCCCAGCACCCCGAGCCTCCCCGCCTATCTGTCCTATCACACTCTTTCCCCTATCAGGGTTCCGCCAGCCCCGGCTGCAAGGTCGCGGATCTCTGAACAGGTACAGTTCGGATTCTCCCTGAACCCCCTCTTGTCCCTCCTAGTCCCCCAACAGAGGTTCCAGCCGTGACTACAGGCGCTGCGTAAAGAGAAAAACTCCCCCAGAGCACTAAATAAATACAGACGAGGCCGCCAGCTCATTGGTGCGGACTAAAATCGTCACCCACCAATCAGGAGAGAGCTCACATTTCCTTTTTTTTTTTTCCCCAGAAAGGGGAGGGAGGAAAAAATATTTCCATTTCTAATTATTTAACAAAACCCAGACTGGAACACGTTAAAATATTGTTGTTGCAAAAAATCCGGCCAAGCCCCCTGCCCCCATTCCAGCCCAGGTGAGGGGGAGGGCGTGAGATATTGGGCAAGGGGGAGGGGGGTTCAAGAGAGCGACCTCTCCCAACACGACCGAAGCCAGAACATTCAGACGTAAAATGACAGGCCAAGATGAACATAAAATATACCCAAACTGCACGCTAGCAGCCTATTTCTAGCAAAATGAGGATGTCTCAATCCCACCCCCAAAAGTTCTGAATGCTCAATAGGAACGGTGAAGCTCCTCCCCCCGTAGCCTCCCCCAAACCCGTCTAGATGTTGTGTGTGGCCCACTTGCCCCGTGTGCCCTTTAATTGCTGCAGCCGCCCCCCCCCCACTCCCTACCCATTCTGCAGAATATTGAGGGGAAAAACAAGAGGCGAGCCCCTCACTGACCGCCGGCTCCCACAACGTCGGGAGATTCCAGCCTCTGCAGGAAGAAGCAGAGGGGAGGGGAAGGGAGACTAGGGTGGAAGGAGGAGGGAGATCTCTTTCCTATGTTATCCCTCCTTCCCTCTTCCCTCTCTCCCTTTAGGCCCCCTCCGCCATCCAATGTATCCAAACTTTGAGGGGTTGCCCTTCTTCCCAGTGCAGCGCCACCCTTCCCCTCTCCTGTCTTCCTCCCCTCACCCCTCCCCCCGCTCCATCGTCCGAGAAGGGTTTGAGCAAAGGAACGTTCGGACCACCTCCCTCCCTAACGGTAGCCCCCGGTGGGGAAAAATTCAGTCTAAGAAGGATGCTGCAAACATTGCAAGAACTTGGGCCGGGGGGGGTGGGGGGTGGGGAAAGTTGCCATATTTGTTCTTTGCCACCCTGGAATCGACGTGCTGGCGGGCGCGGGCGCACACGCACACTCTTGTTCAGCTTGCCCAGAGAAAACATATCTAGACTGTCTCCAAGTCTCTGTCAGCCCATCCCCTCCGCGCACCCATCACCCTCCGGCAGCTCTATTACCCACCCACCCTCCCACGGCATCCCCTCAGCTCGGCGACCGACAGACGCACGCACACACCCTCCGAGCGTCGGCGCGTCCGCCGCGCCAGAGGGGGCTCCACAGTCCGCGACCGCCGCCGCTGCGGCGCGGGCCACTGGGGAAAAAAAGTTCTACTCAGCCGACCGTTGAGCCTACCGACCGCCGGCCGACCTGTGCACCAAGCCCCTTCTCCTTACCTGGGTCCCGAAGGCCCTGGAGCGCGCCGGTCCGGTCCACACTGCAGCCAGCTTGAAGGAGCCCTCTCCAACCGGCCCGCTCCCTCCCGCCCTTCCCCGCCCCCCACGGGTGTTGGCCCAGCGGCAAAGCAGGCTCTTCCAGGTAAGTATATAAGTTACTGTACTGTGTGGGAGGGTCACGATCTTGGTAATTGCGGCTTTCCGAGCTTAACCCCTGCGTTCCTGCCTTCCTCCAACTTGTTGAGGACTCGTCGGGTAGCGGGAGAGCGAGCGAGCGCGCCGGCCGGGAGGGGGCGGAGAGAGGTGCACCGGGCCGAGAGGGGAGGGCCAGACAGCGAGCGGCGGAGTTCAAAAGTCCCCCTGGCCGCGGTTTTCATTGGATAGGTCTTTTCCCCCCACCTCCGTCCCCAGTGGCTTGCCCCCCCCCCGCCCCGCCGTCTCCCGGCGAAGTCACGATTCCTTCTCAGTTCGGAATGAACTGTGACTAGAGCCATGACGCAGCCAGCGCGCATTACTCACTTTTTGCAGTCACGACTTGGGAATCCGTGCTGGTTCCAACCAAAATTACACCGCTACCATTGAATTATTTAATAGGATCCAGTTCGAGGGTAAACTTGTGCTTTGTGCCAAGCTATGAGGAGGGGGGGCGGGGGGCAGTGAGGACAAGGGGCGTCCTCCCTTCCCCCTTAATGACCCTTGGACCCCCCTTCCCACCACTCCACGTGTTGCAAATGTGTTATTGCGCTGCCATCCCTCCAACACCCTGCCCCCCAGCTCTTGCCTTTGCAAATGTGGCAGAATTTGTAAACACAACCACGCAACTTGTGGGGCTGAGAGGGGCGAGGCTTGGGAAAGGGAATGAGTGGGTCCGGGTGAATGACGAGGAGGCCGAGGGGTGGACCGAGAGGCTGCGAGCAGCTTTGGTTTGAGCTGAATTGGCAAGACAAAGTGTGGGTTGCAGTTACTTGTGTTATTCTCCGCAACATCAGTAACAGTCCTTGTTACTATTATGAGTTGACGAATACTCAGTCTCAGCCAGGGAATCTACCCAAAGAGGGACTGCTTCTGAAGTAAAAATAACTCAATCCCCACCCCGCACCTCAGGACTGCGCCTCGGGTGCCCTGAGTGCGGGGTCAGGTCACTAAAGCCATAGGCTGTTAGCGGACTAGGATGGGGCAGAAGGAGCAGAGAGTACTGGGCTCTCCTCTTTCGCTTGAAGGCTACCCCCCGCAGATACTCACCTCACCGTCCTTTTTTTTTTTTTTAGTTACTATTACAGGTATATAGAAAATATCCCTGCATGTGCACAAGCTTACTGCAGCTCTACAAGACTGCCTCATTCCCCCCCTCCCACTGTCTACAGCCCACACTTCTGGGCCAATTTGAGGGTGCATTTTTATTATTTCTCCCCGAGGAGTTAATCAGCATGAATGTCTTTGTGTGCGCGCGTGATGTTCATCCCCCCTCTGGCCTCTGATAACCTTCCTCCCTCATCACCTGTCTGGCTACAGGTTTGGCCAAAGTATCACGAGCTGACTGCAATGAGTCTCACTCTGGGTCAGACCCATAACCCCAGGGAGTTGATGGGCTCTCCAATAACATTTGGGAACTTGGAGAAGAACCCCCCCTCCCCAGTTTCCTTTAGAGCCGGTTTTCAGAAACCCTTTGGCTTGTGGCTTTACGGCGCCGTGCGATGTTCCCAAGCCTGGATTTTCTGCGCATCGCACCAGCAACTCCTGTGTTTTGGCTTCTAATTCATTCGTTCCACCAACTCATTTGGGGCTCCTATGACTAGGACGCGAAGGAGGGGGAATAGTAAGAAAAATGCCATAACGCACAGACACATCCTTACACACCTCCCGGGAACTGCAGAATGTGGGAACGTGGGGGCATGAAGTGGCAGCTACGAGGGTCCGAATACAGCAACCTATAGCCTCTTATTTTGAAAGTAACCATCACTGGAGAGAAATCTTTCAAACCCACTGGCGGGAAGGTGCGGGCGCCTGGGAATGGAGACCCAGATAGTGCCTGGCCTCTGCGGAGAAAGCCGGTGAACCACCGGCTTGCGGTTCCTGGAGCGCTGGGCCTTGGCTCATCCTCGAATCTAACACTTTGCTCCCCCTCCTTTAAATTTTTTTTCCTTTCCTTCCCACTCACCCCTCCTTTTCCCCCAAAGCTCTCGCCGAAGTCACGACTATCCCCTCTGAACATCCTTAACCCTCTCCTCTCCGTATCCCTCTTCTGCATTCAGGGCGGGGCTGTCCGCAGCTGGCGCCAACCCCGCCCCCTGGCGCTCGGAGCTGAACTCGCCGAGGACCTAGGAATTTTTCAGCACCTGCCTTCCATGGACAGCTACCGCACCCTGGGCCAGCCGGGATCAGCCAGGGTCGCGGTCCTTGGGCTCCCGGACCGGAGCGAGCAGGGAAGTTTGTCAAAGGAATAGGGATTTTTCCTTCTCTTTATCTCCCAGCCCCATCCATGCAATTTTAATCTATATCGTATCGTCTCCATTAATCTCGCAGAGAGATGGCCCATTAAGTCGTATCTGGACACCCTTTAAGACAGAGAAAATGGGGAGGGGAGGGGGGCAGTCGAGAGAACTGGGCTCAACAGCGCCGACCCATAAAGAGAGAGAGAGTTGCAGCTATTGATTCAGAGATTGGTCGGGGTGATTCCCGGCTCAGCAAGAATTTCCCCTTTCAGTTCCTTTTCATGCAGCCCAAAATTCATTATGCACAAACACAGCTATACCCCTCACCCCCTACTCAGTCCCACCCTTCTCTTTAGAAAGGGGTGAAAGGCAGCCAGAAAAGAACCCCAGAGCAAGCACAAAGTCAGCCTCAGCTAATACTCACGGTCTGCGGCATGCACATGACATAATATTACTTACCCAAACGGGAACTCCTTAAGAGAGAGAAAGAGAAACATAGGGGGAGGGAAGAGAAAGTGGAGAGAGAGAGGGAGACAGGAGAGAGGAGAGGAAAAATCCAACAATTAATTTCCAGACATAGTTGGGGGCGGGGGGGGGGAATGCGGTGATGTCCAGGTTTTCTTCCACCCGCGCTGGCTTTTTATCCCAGTGCAGCCCTCGGTCTATTTCTGGAACACGATCAAACACTGATGCTATTTTTAGCAAGTACTGAAAAAACCTCCACACACAAAGGCATTTCGCTGGAACGTTACGTCCAAAACATTAAATGTGCATTAAGCGCCGCCTCCCCTCCTCAGCACACTCACTTGCATTACTGCAGATGATGTTTTTCAAAGCAGAAAAATACTCAAATATTGCTTATATTCTCCCTCCCTCCCATTAACTCCCATCTGCCTCTGCCTGTTGCAAGCTCCTCGCTGTCTCCCTGAGCAGAAGGCTTTGGAGTGGATGTATTCTTTTAGAGCTGCATGTCTCCATTGACCAGATTCCCTACATGCTGGGGAAAAGGGGGGGAGGTGCTTAGGCCCCTTCCCCAGAGGAGCGTCCCAAGAAAGCTCTAGGGTCTAACGCTGTCCACGCTGGAGATTCCCAAATGAGAAAGGAAAATAAAAATTCCTCCATACCCTTCCCACATTTCCCACCCATGCTTTGCAAAATCGCGCTGTGTTTGCAACACACCGCCTTTGGAAATGTATATTTTGAAGGCTGCGTGTGTGTGTGTGTGTGTGTGTTTGTGTGTGTGTATGTATGTATGTATGTGTGTTGCGTTCTAGTAATTCACTACGAAGGGGTTGGAGAAAATAGACTCATGAAGGCAGCGCGGAGCAGCCGCCTTGAGTCTCCTTTGCCAGTCTGCGTCAGTCATCAGCTACTGACGTCACGTGCAGATTCTCCTCTTTGGTGGGTCTGGTTCAGCCGAGAAGAGGCTTCTGCTCGGAGACAGCGCTTTGTGTTCGGCGCAGCCACTGAGCAAGCGAGGCGGGCGCCACCCGAGGCTTGGGCTGGGCAGCTGCAGAGGAGGCTGCAGCCTGGTGTGCACCAGGCGTGCGGGGCCCCGAGGGTTTGCCCAGCAGGACAGCCCCCTCCCCAAACGCCCGGCGCAAACTCGGCTCGGCACAGACGCGGAGCGAGCGTCCTTTCCCCGCTCTTTCGCAGCTGGCCGCTGTAGCGGAGACAGCTATGGCTATAACTCGGATTAATTCTGTGTTTGTCGGTCAGATAGCCCCGGCTCCTCGAGTGACGCAAGTAACAGATTCTAAGGCTCCCGCTCTCTCTCCTGCTCCCTTTTTCTCCCTCCCTCCTTCTTTTCCCTCTTCTGTTTCCTGCGCCCACGCATCCTGCTCGGTCGCCCACGGAATCAGACAGCTACAGCTTCCCAGAGAGCAACCATCCAAGTTACAGACAGACAGACTCCCAGAGCAAGAAAAAATAAACGTGCAATTAAACACACACATACACACAGCCTTTTGCAAATGGCCAGCAGCGTTTAGGGGCTCCCCTGTGTGGGGGAGGGGAAAGCTGATTCACAAATCCACCGGCCTCCAGTCAGTGCCTCAGGCAGGGCGCGGGGATCGGAGAGCGGACGGAGAGACGACGGACAGGGAGGGCTTGCTGCTGCAGCTTTGCCCTCGCGCCACCACCCGGAAAGGAAACCCACCTCTATAAATGCCCAGATGGCAGGGTATTAGCGAATAAACAACTTTTGTTGAAAGGTAGAAGGAGAAAATTGAACAAAGACTGCAAAGGCTTAGTCTCTAGCGACATTATCAGGACTTTTTAAGATTAGGTGACACTTTACCCTTTCTACCTCTCACAGACCAGGGGATCTTCTATTTTTCTTCTTAAAATAATGCCCCTGAAAAATGAGCTGAATGGATTAGTGCTATTTTAAAACCAGTTTGAAAGGAGCTTGTTTCATGAGAGTGACGAAGTGTGTGTGTGTGTGTGTGTCTGTCTGTCTCAGTGTGTGTTGTATCTGAATCTGAGATTTTCAGCAGAAGACATCTCAGCATGACAGAGGGTTTATTGATTGGGGATGTGATGGAGGTGGGAAGAATTCTTGCAGATTGGAAGGTTTGAACAAAATCACATACACAGATCACCCTCCCCAAACATACACAGCATCCCAGATCCACCTCACATAACTTCTGCCTCGAGAAGTGGGAAAACCGGAAAGCAGAGAGCTATTTACATCGTGCCCTCATGCCCGGTCCATCTCCTTTATCAACGTTCCCTGTCAATGATTTTCCTTATGCCAATAAACAATTTTCCAGAGGTTACCGCTAGGATTTGGGGCACAAGGCCTGGGAGAGAGTGGTCATGGGGCTGACCTTTAATCAGTGTGATCTTAGAGATTTTGGTTTAAGCTTAAGCCCGTCCTGTATGCTCAACTCCTGTCTGTGACTTAAGCTTTGCCTACAAAAGGGAGACAGAGGACGGCTGCTCCACACGGAGGACACCCTCTGGCAGCCCATCAGCAGCTGTTTATTTTTAGTTCCATGAATGCATGTATGTATACACATGAGAATGTCGCTGCAGTGGGGAGGTGGGCAGTCAGAAGAAACATCAATGAGATGGAGTCTGCCGGGGTTCTTGCACTGAACATGGCTTATCACATGGGATCATCAGATGTGGCCGGATGGACAGGAAAGCTTCCCCATCATGTGTTTCAGTGAAGTCTTTTTGGATTAATGAAAGTGTCAGGCCAAGTATGGTTTTAAAGGCACAGAGTAGGTATGTTTTTAGAGATATGAGCATAAATTCATGTGACCATACATTTTCTCTGTAGACTACATAAACTATACAGAGAAGAGACACTTTAGCATTGTGGGACCTGCTTTCTGTTTCTATGCTTTGTATGGTGGTTGGGTGCTATGGTGTCCGATGTCGAGGCCAAGGCAGCCTCATTCAAGATCACTTTGGGGGCCCCTAACAGCTTTCGGAAAACCCTGTATGTAACCCTAACAAAAGAGGCAGAGTTGGAAATAGAAGAAATGTGCTCAGACCCTGCATCTCAAAACTTTTGAGAGCGGCAGCCAAAATTACACTAACCCAGCTTTGGCGACCTGCTGGACTCAATGTCTGTGCTCCTTCCCACGTGCCCCCAGAAGGGGACCCCCTCTTTCCTGTCCCTGTCTTGCTACTCTAATCAAGCTGACTGGTTACACTGGGGGCCAGGAGGTGCCTAGGAAGCTCAGCAGAAATATTTGCAGAAAGTTAGTCCTCCACAGACAGCATCTGCAGTTTCCCTACACATCAGTCAGGTCTTCTGGTACAGGCCTGGACTGGAGCTGGTGACCTTGGCTTTTCAAGCTGTCCCGCCAGTCTTTGCTAAGGGTTGTGGTGCCCAATTCCGGTCTGAGCAACCAAGCTAAGGACCCAGGGAATTAATAGACTGACATGGAACCTGTCCAAGATGCAAACCACCTTCTGCACTGCCAACCCGTCCCTGGGCACCCCAAGCATGAGAAGGACTCATTTCCCCTAATGCTCTCCCAGAGGGCCTATGGGGTAGGCTGCTGTCACGAAGCCCTTGAAAAGAACTGAGTCTCCTCTCTTTCAGGGTCAGTGAGGGCAAGAAATGTCCTGCCTGTGTCTCTTGTCTCCTCTCTGAGCACCAAGAAAAATGCCAGTAGGTAAAGTACTGGGTTTGCAAGAGGGAAAAAAAAAAAAAAAAAAAATCGAGCTCTCAGGAAATCAACCAAGGGGAGACTATCAGGGAAGACGTCCAGGAAAGAGATTCTTCTTGGCCTAAAGATGTCTCCATCAGGGAACAGAACTATTTTGGCCTAAGTAAGGGACAGGGTAGGGGGAGAATAAGCCAATAGTTTTTGAGCACCTATTATGTGCCAGACACTACACTGGATACTTTTACATGAATGATCTTATACGTAAAGGGCAATTTTATGGCTATCGTTATAGTAAGGTTACCTACCCCATTAGGTTGTTGAGCACATAAATCACTCCCAGAATATTAGTTGGGTTTTTTTTTCCATTTTAAAGCTAAGGAAATGGAAAGCAGACAATGTAAGCAACTTGTGCAAACGTCTTAGAGCTTGAAGTTGTAGAATTAGGGCTCTCTCCGATCGTATTCATAGCTGTGTGGCTCCCATACTCAGGCTCACATCACTCTATCATGTTGCTTCTATTCCAATCTCTGGTCTTTTATGTACCAGTTCTAGGCTCCATCATTAGGAATTAGAGATGCCTGGGACTTTCTCAGCAGTGACCTAAATAATGAAATTGATTTATTCCTCCAATATGACACCCCCTCCCACCCTGGCGAGGCTCTCTGCCTATGAAAAGAGACTCCCCACTCTCTACCAACAAAAGCCCCAGCCTGTTCAGCCTCACTAAAACTCAAGGGATTTGTCTGAAGCCAGCCAGTGTGAAGTAGACATGCAATGAACTTTCTGTCCATCCAGGCCGCTACACCCAACCATGTTTCCCCCCTCCACTGAGGAAGCCCCATGGGTGGTACCAGGAAGGAGTTAGGAACTCCCCAGACCAGTCTCCCAAGAAAGCTGTTTGAAGGTGAGAACAGCAGTAAACCTGCATTTGGATTGGCTAGTCATCCGGGTCCTCCTTCACACCTTTAGAAACTGGCATCCCTGATCATTTTCCTGATTCTGAATACTTTAGAGACGAAGCCATTAGCACGGTGGGGGAGAGAAGCCACAGCATGCATAATACAAGCTATTCCACCAACCCCTTCCTCTGTTAAGTACACGTTTCATCACTTACCCCGAACAAGAGGTACATTTGGTCTTGGAAAACACTTCTTACAAGCCAGCACATTGGGAGGTTTGAGGGTGATATGTTTAAGGATCACTTGCATGCTGAAAGAAAGTGACTAGAATTCCAGCCCCTCCCTTTCCTCTTGTTGCCATCAGCACTCAAAAGTCTCAACTCTCTATCTACCTGAAAGCCATGGCAGTGTTCAATATCAGAACAGTTAAGACAATATCTGCTCTTCGCTCTTTCAAATGCCCTCCTCCCCACCCTACGCCACTCTAACTGCTTGGAGAACCAGATGATAGGTTTTCCCCTGCCTCACCGGATGAAAAGCACGTTTGGGAGAATGGGGACCTAGAGGGTCACCCAAGAGTATCTAGAGTGGGTTACATGGTGAGGATCTAAGCAAAGACAAGGAAACCAGAGCAAGCACATGTTAGGGGGCTGAGGCTGAAGCAGTTGGGTGGGGTGGGGCTCGGGATACCGGAGTGCTTTAGTTTAGCAGAGGCTAAATAGAAAAGGATCAGAGCTTTGGATCACGGGGAGAAAGGAATCATGTGAGGGGTGCTTCAAGATAGCTGCGTGAGTCTGGCTTTAATCTTGTGGTTGATGGACCACCCACCTGAATTCAGTGGGCAGAGAGACCTCAATCACAGATTCATTTCGGGGGTGGGGGGGTGTCTAGTGGATCTGAATTAGCTGAACTTTTTATCCTTTCACTATTAAAGCAGGCTTAAATTAGCTGCTGGTCTGCTAGACTTGGATCGCTATATCTGATAGTCCAACAGTAAAAAATGGGTATTGCATCTCTAATTCCTTGTCCAATAAATATAGGCAGTGGAACAGTGGAAGAATGGACTAACATGTCTGCTGATTGGTCAGTTTTTTTGTACTTATTGGCAAGGCTATGAGTTAAGTAATGAATTGAGTCTGAATCTTTTCATGAGAAGAGACCTTTAGCTCACATGTGAAAACCTGGCATCTTCCATTGGTTCTAGCTTACCCCTAAAAGTGGAAATAAAAGTAGGGGAGAGAAAATATACTTTCTAGGTATAGTGGGTTTTCCAAGAACCACGCTTTTTGAAGTGATTGTGAGAAAGAGAGCACTCTGACCTCAACAAATTCTGATTGGGTTAATCCTGGGGGTCTGTTTTGTTTTGTAGTCCAGATTAACACTGTGAGACTGGACCAATGTCTGTGTCAGGGCTGGGATCCCCAAAGGGCATTCAGGTCAAAAGGAAGGAATAAATGACAAATCTTAACAAGCCTAACAGGGTAGATCTATTTCATGAGCACTGGGTTTCTGAGATCATTACCAATCATCCTAGACAGGGCTGGTAAATGTCACTTACCTCACCATACAGGAACCTGTGGCTCAGAACCCATGAAGAAAAGCCTTGGATCTCAAATGAAAATGTCTAGAGTGAAGCCATAGCAATGTGGTAGGATGAAATGCAAATTTAACTGGAGAAAAAAAAATCTAGATGATTCCATCCTGTATTCGGGGGGCAATCCAATTCTGAGGATCTCTTTCTCTCCTCCTTACCCCGCATATTCTCAATCAGTCCTAAGTAAGCTCTTTCACTGTATGTGACTGGGATTAAGGGATTTCTGGTCTCTCCATCTGGTTTCAATTACATCACTCTCAGATACCTTGGGTACCTTCATTGAGTGTGACTGCTCTGGTAGAGAGTCTTGCAGCTTCATTTTGGAAGAGGTAGGATTTGCTGTGGTTTTCCTGACCTGGGGGCTGAGTGCTGGGCTGATTCTGGCATGAGGCAGGGGGAGGAGAGAGGGAAACTAATGTCAGCCATCTGGGTATAACTCAGAGAGGAACTTGCCAAAGAGAGAGCAAAGCCACTGCCCCTGTGAGGGG
This sequence comes from Globicephala melas, assembly GCF_963455315.2. Lineage (NCBI taxonomy): Eukaryota > Metazoa > Chordata > Mammalia > Artiodactyla > Delphinidae > Globicephala > Globicephala melas. The sequence goes on from NC_083321.1 coordinate 16,199,623, forward strand.
CACCTCAGAGAAAGAGCTGGGTGGGCAGTGAATGGAGGAAGGATGGTGATCAGGAAAGGGTGATGATGGCGAGGGTTGATAGGAAGGTGAATGCGAGCAGCAACATTGCAGAAAGCACGAGGCAAAGGATGAGGTGTGTCCTGGGTGTTTGAGGACTGCTTTGAAAACTCATCTGGTCTCCTCTTGGTCGCTGGCGCTCCTACAACAGCAAGAATGAAAGGGAAAGGGTGTCAGCAATCTACATTCCGTCACTCACAGCTCCCTGGGAGCACTCAGTTCCAGGCTCTCCCCTCCTCTCCTTCAGTGGTATCATTTTAGTTTCTCAGATCCTGGCAGGGACACAATGGCCAGATGCTCAAGGCTACAGTTAGGTAAAGGGATGCTCAGCCTTACCAGCAGGTGGCCAAATAGTTCACTCCAAATTGGCAGATCTGAACCAACTATTCACCAAGAAGTCACATTTCTGGCAAAGCACAGTTTGTGATATTAACAGGTCAAATCAGAGAGAGATGCTTCCATTGGTAGCTGAGGGCCAGGAGGTTACATTATGGACAAATGGGTTTAACCCAACCACTCTGTTTAAGACAGGGACAGCCCAATTGCTCAGGAGGTGCTGCAGAAAGCCTGCTCTTGTATCTCCTGTGTTATTATCATCAGGTACCATTCTGGTCCCATGATGACATCACTCTGCCTATAGGGAAAGGAGTAGCTAGTAGGACGTCTTGGGACAGGGGTGGGGAAGTAGGTAATATCCCATGTGACCGCTGTCCCACTGTGTAGATTTAGGGACACTGAAGTGAAACTGGAAACCACCACCCAGCCCAAAGAGAAATGGGAATCCTATGACTTACCCGTATCTCAAATCCCCAGCAAGAACCAATGTGGAAGAATGTTTTTAAGGTTCTCCTGCATGAAGTGAAAAGGATTACACCTTTGCATGGTACAGGAGAGTTGAAATAATATGTGAGATTCTTCCAGGGACCTAGATACCTTTAAAATGTGGGCTGGTGAGAGACCAACTTTACAAAGATAAGTGGCTTGTGTAATTCCCAATTCTCAAATGACTTTGTATCAAGGGAGCTCAATTATGAACCAACCTGAAACAGGGAAAGGAGTGACTCAGGACAAGATCTGTGTGTAAACCAAGGAGGTGTTTTCACAATCTTTATTATCTGTGGTTAAAAAGCCCAATTGAGACCTCAATTTCAACCAACACCAACCATAAAGTCAGAACTTAAGCTGAGAGTGAAGATTCTGGTCTTGACTCTGCCATTTGCTCCTAACCGAAATCTGGCCACAGCACTCAGTATTTTAAATCCTCAACTTACAAAATGTGCGTACTGCTACCTGCCCTACCTACCTCATAGGATTTTATTTTTAAGAACATCGGTGTGAACATGTTCCACAAATTAAAATGGCCTCATCTCCATAATGGAAATTCTTCTTAGCCACTGTGGCAGTTACTCTGTTTTCTTCAGTCTGGGCTTCAGAGAGCACAGATTGGACAAGCATTGCTATGTAAGTAATTGCCTTATGTACTGAATTTAAAAACAAAAACAAAAACAGGATTGAAATGCTCTAGGATCCAGGAAGTTTATGGAGAAATCTTAGAACCAGATACGACCTATTTAAGTTAGGTGATAAGAACACGTTTCACTTCCAATTTCATGTTGTCCCTTGGTCCTTGCTTCTCTTGAGTTCTCTCTCTCTCTCTCAGGAAAATTCTAAGAACCATGAAGGTCACTGAGGGGCGGGCGTCTGCTAGTCTCTGGTGATGCCAGGAACTTATTTAATCTCCCCAGGTCTTGGCTTCATGCAGTTGTAGTATTTAATCAGATCATGCAAGTAAGATGCTTAGCACTGTGTTGGCACCCAGTAAATGTTAAATGAAATTATGAAGGAGGCAGAAGAAACCAGTCTTTGGAGTTTCATGTCCCTTGATGACTCAGGACATCTTATTTTCTCCTTGGTTCTAGGCACCAAGAATCTGAGATGCCTCAATTTGCTACCCACAGGCCAGGGCAGAATGACTGCTATGGAATTTCTATCAAAGAACCAGTAGAGGGAGCTCCTCAGTAAAACTACTCTGGTCTACATTTCCTTCATTTCTGTATAAGATAAATCTCTGCCCGGAGGCCCGGGACTTTTTCTCTACCAGAAATCGTTTACTTAGAGAAAACTGGAGCCTCGTCCAAAGACCTGGACCCAGTCCTGCTTTCAGAGAACCCAGGGGTTCTTGTACTTTATAGACAGCTTGAGTCCCATGCCAAGGTTCAGCTCTTGGGCTACGGTGGCAAGTTGGAATAGAAAGTTCCTATTGGGGCTGGCTCCGGAAGATGTGGGGCTGAGACTTTTGAAGCTAACACTTCTCTGGCCCGTGGAATTTTGAGTATGCTCTAGCTTTAGTAACCATCCTCTCCCTACAAAAATCTAGACTCACAGTCCCTAAAAGACCTTGTTGCAAATTTGTTATAAGGCAGTCGTGGAACCTGGATGCTGTGAAGCAGCAGAGTGAAGGGAATAGTCCTTGTCTGCTCTGAAGAACCTTTAAATGCAAGCATCTGCGAAACTCAATGATGACCATGAAATCCTTCTCAGATAAAAGACCTAAGATGGCTGCCAAGAGGTGGCAAGACAGACTCTACTGAGGCTCTGAGCCATGTTTTTCCACAGTTCCTTCTCTGCTCGGATTCCTCAGGTCAACCGGGGGCCCACTATCAGGGGACAAACTTTTTTTCCCCACACTTATTTTCTGGTTCACAGTTAATCAGTGTCGTAGTCGGAGCCCCAAGAGACGGTGGGAGATCTTTCCAGTCTGTCTTACAATTAACATTTGCTCACAGTCTGGTTTTGATTAGCAGTGGCCTCCTTTCTTTTAGGGTACCCAAGGGGCTCTGTGCCTCACCTACTTACAGGATGATGCATAGCTCAGGAGGAGCCCAGAATAAGACGAAGACTTGCCATTCAGGGAGCTTAAGAACATATGGGCGCTATTCTCCCTCCCCCTGCTGGTACAGTATCAAGAGTAACAACAGCTGAGATTTACTGAGTACTGACAAGCCTCAGGTGCTGTGCTAAGAGGTATGTATACATTATCCCATGTAGTCCTTACAGTAACTCTGTGAAATAGTTCCTTTACAATTTCCATTTTCAAGTTGAAAAGCTGGGCCTTGGCGAGGCTAATAACCTGGCCTAAGCCAGTGTATTAGCTGTATTCTGAAATACAGAGCAGCCTCTCTTTGAGCCCTAGCCAGGTTCTCCAGAACAGACAATAGTGGAGTTCCCTTCGGCCTTAGGGGCTGTTTCCAAGGGTAAGAGGAGCCTGGGCAGTGGCCCACACCTTGTTAAGTCCCACCCAGGCCCAATGGAAACATCTGATGTTCCTTGTCATTCCATTGTCTCATTTCCATAGGGTAAGTGCAACCTGCCTTGGGAGGAAAAAATTACCACCATGATGAAGCTCTTTACCTCCTTTTCTGTCTCTAAGATAGTCCCTCTAACACCTGGCCAAGCCACGGAGAACAAAAGGGACTCATTATATCTTTGGAAATTTCATTGGATTCAGAATTTGGGGATGAGCTGGAAGACTGATAGCTGGGGACCTAGTTCAAGAGTAGAATTCTTTAGGCCCTATGCTAGAAAAGAAAAGACTCTTTGGGAACTGTCACTAAGAATAATCTGGGGGCCAGGGGTAGGTAATGGATGTTAGCAGCAACTCTCAAGCTATGACTCCATCTACCCTGATTTGTAACTTTGCTTGGCTCTGTTCACCCAACCCTGGCTAAGGGTCAGTGTTGGCTCCTTTGACATAGGGGCTTGGACCAGGTAGGAAAAGCAGAGGCTGTACAGCTAACACCAGAGGAGGCACTTCTCCTTAATCATAGATGATGAAGGCCCTGCCTTCAATCACTCCATGAGCTTGACTCTCCTACTACCCTCCACTCCTGAAGTCAACAGAGGGAAGCTGTCCAGTGAGAAGGTAGGTTTCTGATGACCAGAAGGAGAAAAGCCGATACTGCCTTGAAGAGCCTGAGAACCACGGACTACAGGAAGAAGGCCCAAGCTTGTCCCAGGTCCCTCCTACCCTGTCTTCTCATCCCCTCATCTCTAGGGCTGACACCAAATGTTTTGACTCATGGAATAACTTGCTGCTCTGGGCCAACAGTATTAGCAAATTGGTTCCAATGGGTTTGAAAAATGTTCAGTTACAAATGAAGACAAAACTTTGGTCTGGGTTGTAACAGGAGAATGACTAATGTTTTGACTATGTCTGGAGGTCATGCCTATGAAGAGTTCATTCTGATTGGGGACTTGTGGCCCAGTTCACTTGAGCGCATAGGCGCCAGCGCTCAGCAGGGACCAGCTTTCATCGAGCTGCGGCTTGCCTTCTCTGCATCCTGGTTAGAGCCCTCCAGCGCCAAACGGGCTGCAGGGTATTTATGTTTTCCTTGAAATCCCCTTCAAATGCATGACAGTCTCCCAAGGGGCCCAAAGGGGTGGGGTATTAGGGACAGAGATGCCTTAAGAAAGGGGGAAACACTAATAATAATAGAAAGCATTCAGTGAACACTCGTTACACACCAGGCAGTGTCCTAAAGCACTTCGCACATCTTCATTTACTTCTTGTAGTAACCCTAGGAGGGGGTACTAGTATTATTCCCATCTTATAGATGAGGAAACAGGGAGGTGACCAAACTTGTCCAAGGTCTCAGAGTCTATTAAATAGGCAGGATTTTCATCCAGGCTATCTGGCTCATGCTCTGAGCCCTGCACTAGATTCTCTCCTCTTAACGGAAGGATCTCCAAGGTGCTGGCAGGGGACTGGGCATGTACAGATCCCAAATGAAAAGGGATCCACATTCAGTCTGGTGTTATATTTGCTGTGGATAGTCTGCGGAAGGCCAGACATCACAGGGACTAATGGGCCCAGAGAAACCTGTTGCCTGAGGCCTGAGGAACCCCTGATCCCTCCATTCCAGGGCCATAGAAGAAGACTGTGATAACAGTACCTTTAACACATACATGCCCACTCCTCCAAACACCCAAGGAGCTCCTTAAGGAAAAGAATTATTCAACTTGCTCTGAGCGACAGTCATGAGATTGCATAAATTATAGAGCAGGTGGACTCTGACCCCTTGTTTTAGAGATGAGGTCAAAAGAGGCCAAGTGAATTACCGACGTCCACTGGGTTAGGGCAGCAGAGCCTGGACTAGAACCGAACTGACTCCTGGTTCAGTCAGGCTTTCTGATCACAGCGTGTCAGATAAGAGAATACAGTGGTTGCTGATGCAGGAGGCTACTAGTACTCAAGACCCCACCTTCTAGAAAAGAAAGGGAGGTGTTTCTCTAATCTGTGTCGGGAACTAAAGCCGGGAGGGAGAGTCAGCTTGCACCAGCTCACAGGGCAAGTTAGGGAATGAGCTCATTGATTTCTGTTCCCAAATATGCAGCTCACCAGCTACATAGGTGGTGGGTGATTAGCCTTTAAAAGTCTGAGAGCTTATACATCAGTAGGTTAATGTAGAGCAGGAGAAATCCTGTTGTCTTGGAGGAGGTGGCTGAAGAAACGTTTTTAGGGAGGGATAGTGCCTGTTTTGCTCTTTTCTCTTACATCACCTCCCTGAACAATTTTGTTTTCCAAATCTAAGTGAATTCAATATAGAAAAATAAGTAGAAGCAAATCACCCTCGGAGTGAATTGGGATACTAACTGCTGCCCTAGAGTGAGGGTAGGTGAAGCCACTCCCCTCTCAGACTTGGTCATTCTTAATAGCCAAGATATGGTGGTATGGGTAAGTCCTATAATTCCGGGACCCGAGAACCCTAACATAATCAGCCTGTGGGCTTGCAATAGGATGAACTGCCATAAAAACCTGGCATCATCCCCCAATACTACCAAGTCTCTGGAACTAGAACCTGGATCTTAACGGATGAACTTTTTTCTTTCCACCTGGTACATCCACACCCCTCAACACGCTCATATAAACTCATGGATGAAAGGATTCCTGATGTAGTGGGACACAGGACATACAAGTTGGCAACAGGGAAAGGAAGCCTATGGTGGCTTATTGGTCAGGCAAGGGCTTTATAAGTTCATAAGAAATCAGGGTGGGTGTAGGGCTTACTGAAAGAAGAATGTGGGCTGCTAAAGGCCTCTTTCACCTTTTGGACTATGAGTACCATGGTGGCAAGCAGGATCCATGTCTTATCTCTGAATCTGCAGAGACTAGTATATGGCCTGCTATCTAGTGGACCCTTCATGATGTTGATGAGGCCATGGGGACTGGGTAAGTTACTACTTTCTTCTGTTCTCTATTAGAGAATGAGGTCATTGAAAATCAAGACCTGGATGAGGAGTAGATAGTCATACTTGTCCCCAAGGAATCACTGAGGGACTCTCACAATGTCCAAGGAGAACTTGGAACATCTGCCCCAGTGGAGAGGAGGAGACTTGAGTCTTGTCCCTCGGCTCCAGTGAGTCAGATGCAGATGATCTTCTTACACCCATACTCTTGAGGTCCAGACTTGTGCTAAGTATTGACTGGGCCCCTTTCTACTTACCTGGGTGTCTCCAATTTCAGGACTGCGAGCTTCTGGGAGAAAAGGGTTATGGGCTGTGAGCTGAAGGGAAAGGTCCAGGGAAAGCTTCCCAGGCCTGTCCCTTGCTTGGCAGGGTCAATGAGAATAGTTCCCTTGACTTTCAGTAGGGTAAGGAGAGGGGAGGTAGATTTTACCCAGCGTCTCCCAAGAGGAGTACCTGAGTATGCGAAAAGGTCTAAGAACAACTCTGCTAGCTTCAGAAAAGGGAGAATCTACCCAGGAAAGAAAGGCATATGGTGGAAATGCCATCCCACAACATGCCATGAGAAGATGCTCCCAAGTCACTTTTCTGTTGCTTCCTTGGGCCCGTCAGTGGCCAGAGGTATAATCATCAAGACAACAATAACAAATATTAGTAATACATCAGATACTTGGTGTATGCCAGGCACTGTGCCAAGCCCTCTGCAAATAACTCAATAAATCATTATAAGAACTCTTTGAGGTGGGTACTATTATTACTCTCATTTTAAGTGTCAAGAAACCAAGACTTAGAGAGTTTAAATAACTGGTGAAAAGTTACATAACCAACCAAATACAGGAGTCAAGATTTGAGCCCAGCTATGTGTGGCTGCAAAGCCTGAACTATTCGTCACCATACTCAGGACGCTGTGAGAGTCTAGCCTATCAGAGACCCATGTCTACCTCTACGGCTGAGTGACATGAGACAGACAGGAAGGCAGGGTCTTTAAAAATTTAACATCTTCCTCTGTGCACGCACATATGTGCAGACTCATGTATCACGTATGCAGAAGAGTGCTTTCGGATAAGCCACCTCATTTCCCATTTCATTCTCAATAGGCATTATAATGTGAATACTCCCACTTTTTAGGTGAGGTTAGCAGGTCACAAAGAAGCTGCATAATTTGCCCGAGATCATACATCCACTTGGTTTCTTGAATCTGTGTGGTTTGATATCAAATCCCTGGCTCTTTCACTATAACATATTGCCACAATAATGAGACATACTCAGAGTCAGCTAGCATTTATTAAACACCCAGCATGGGTTAAGCACTGTGCTAGGCTCATTCATAAACAGTAAGTAATCATTCATTGATTGGTCTTTCAATCCATTAACTTGGGCTGTAGCTGCAGCAGCCTCGAAGTCTAGTCAAGGTTATATAAAAGAATAAATAAGAGTAACTCCTTTTCCTCTTTTCTCTAGGTATTCTCAGTAGCTAAGTCCAAGCTAAATATTTCACAAAAGGGTGTTGCTGTCACCTGAAGGACCAGGAAGAAAGAAAAACTAGATTAAGGTTGAAAAACTCAAGTCTTAAAGTCCCCGATTCAGTGATGGAGGGTCCATAGTGTCTTTGTTCTCCATGTTGGATGCATTTTTAATGCCATCCTATTTCCATTCTAGTCCACCTCACATTCTGAGGCACCCTCTAGCTTTGCTCCTTCGAGGGTAAGAAGTAGGGAGGCAGTTGATGATGGAAGAAAACATTCCCTTTCTTCTGGGGTCCATCAGGGATATAGGACTGTCTTCCTCCTGACCCTTTCAGTCTCAAACCCTAATTCTTCCATGTCGACATCAATTGAATGTAGTGCCAAAGTCATTGCTGAGAACCTATCATCCTAGACCAAGAGATTCCTGGGCAGACTTTGGAGCAGTGGTGAGATAAATAACAATTAATAAGTACTAAGTAATTAGCAAAATTATTCACAAAGCAAGCTAAGTATTTTTTGTATTTGTTTGTAGATGGTGAAACCTAAGTACCTATCAGGCAGAAGAGCTGCTTGATGGAGCCAAGCTCGAAAGTGGTGGGTGGGGATTGGAGAGATGCTTCATTTCCAAGGCCCAGACTCTAATCCAAGGCTTCAGCAGACCAGGGAGAGATCTGCAGATGAGCTCTCTCTTCAGAGCTGTGACACCCTCACCCGCAAACGGTGGACTTTTCACCGAGTGAGACTTAGTTAGAGGAGAAGAAAACCCCAATGGATGAAAAATGGAGACTGCTGAAGGTTTTTGCTGCAGATGGGTTATTTGCTTGATGAGGGAAAATGAGCAAAAGTGTTCTCAGTCTGGGATCTGGGTTACTTTTCACCTCTTCCTGCCTAGGCTGGCTTCACGGGTGTGCGACATGTGTACTCACATAGGGCCCTGTGCTCAGAAGGGCCGAGTGCTTGGTTTAATCCTCTGCTGTCATTGTCTTGAAATTCTTAATAATTTTATCTTTGCACTTGTGTTTTATAAGTAGAGTCTCTGGGACAATGGAGAATGCACGAGTAGAGAAGACACAAGCCATATATGTGTTTACCGTTTCTTGCTGCCCCGTTGGGTTGGCAGTACCCCAAGAGCACAGAATTCCAGTGGGAGCCCAGTAAGATGCAAAGCAAGTCAAAGGTGAGTCTATGAGAAAGTGGGGCCATAGACAGCACCAAGAGGTCATGCTGTTGAAACCAGAACTTGCTTAAATGTAGAAAGAAGGCAGTGGGGGTTCTATGAAACACTAATGACCAAGGAAGCCTACCCTATCATTTCTTACTCATGTTCCTTCCCTCTATTTGCCAACCACCTATGCTGAAAAGGATGACACGGAAGCAAAGGGCAGGAGAGAGCAGCCCATAGTTCCTTTTCCTCTCAGTCCTTCCTTACTCATAAGCAAGGTGAAGTCAGAGATGCTGGTAGAACGTTCACATATTCGAAGTCAGATAAAAGCAGTTGAGTTCATTTTGTTCAACGTGTCCATTGTTCTGCTAAGGACTGAATACGTATGCATGTATAACCTATGAAATACAAATTGTGTGATTTTGGTGACTCTGCAAATGAATTAAATGCTCTTACGTTTGCATTTAAAACTAGCATTGCACAATATAAAAATGGATGGTAAAATTCATGCTAATAATTGGAAATTTTAATTTTTATTTAGCATGACATTAAACAGCAAATAAAAAACATCATGACAAGATGAGAGAGAGAGACTCAAGGAAAGAAGCTTTATATTTTAGTACCTTTAACATCACTTTTTTCCTGCGTTTTGAACAAGGGGCCCTACATTTGTATTTTATACTGGGCCCCATGAATTATGTAGCTGGCCCTGCTCCTACCCTTATTTTTCTTTTGAGAAACAGAGGCGAAGCACTAGAGCTCATCCAAGGCAATGAAGGGAAAACTTGGACTTGATTCTTCTCCTAAGCGGGTGAGCATCTGCTTGCAGTAATGGCCTCCAACGTTGAGCGAAGGGGGAACTGACACTCCTGAATGAATATGAGGAAACCCCAGGCAAATTCAGGTTCACCACATACACTCAGGGACGTCAGATCCACCCCTAAACTGGAAGTGGCCTTTCTCCGTTGGCATCTTCACACTTGACAGAGATGAAGAGTCCAGTCTTTTGTGTGCTGTTCGTGAGCTCATGTGTGGAGAGAACTCTGCACACACACACACACACACACACACACACACACGCATGCACATGTGGGTGCTGTTGTGGTCTTGGCACACACATGTGCATGCACATAAGTGTTTGCATGTGATGTGCGCTTGGGCACCTGGTAGAACCTGAGAGAGGCAGTCTTTACACGGATCTCTGGGACGGGGGTGGGGATAAGGAGGGTTGGCTGACCGACACGAAACACCTTTGAGGCTGGGGTGACGATGGTGTCTTTCTGGAACCTGGTCCTCAAGAGACCACAGCTAAGAGTGGAGAGCTATCCTGATGGGTTTGGGGGACTGTGGGGGACACATGGCTCTATTTCCAGGACGAGTTTTTCTTGTAACCACTCTCCTCTCCCTTTATATCAGAAGAAGACAAACACTTGTTGACTTAGGTAAAGAACAGAAACAATTTTGACTTCCTTCTGAAAGGAGTGACACAGTGACCCCACTGCCTCCTAGGCTGTGAAAGACTATTCCCTTCCACTACTGGACAAAAAATGAGAAGAGTCTCATGAACGAGGCACTTAAGTGATGTGGACAGTGGATGTCGGGCCTGCTGGCCTGCTTTTACTCCACACCAGCAGGTCCATAAGGATGGAGTCGCCATCCACTCTGCTTTCTTTAGCTTCATACCAACAGCAGGTGCCAGTCTGTGCCCCCATCTCACCTCCAGCCCCATTTCTTTGCCTTTGGGTTATTCTAGCTCTGGAGCCATGCGGTGACAAAGCCATTGCTGATTCTAACTTCCAAGTACCCTCCCCAAATCTCCCATCACCTCTGCTGAACAAGATTCACTTCTCATGTTAATTTGGTGACCCAGCCAGCTCCCCACGAGGAAAAAGCCACTAACTCACAGCTTCAGAATCACATCCCCATCCGGGTGGTCTTCGCCACCACCAGCCCACCACAGTACCTTTGCCTCTTATCTTTCCCATATTTCCAAGTGCATTTTAATCAGACATTCAAATGGCACCCCAACGTCTATATTTAAAGGCCATGGGGGGGAGTGGATTCTCCCCTCTAAAGAGACTTGTGTTCCACCTCCCAGAAGTGGCTGCTCTTCGGAGTGGAGTTGATTCCGCTTTCCTAGAAGGTCATTTGCAGGGGAGAACACAGTACTACTGCTGAGAGTGCTGCCTGCTTCCCTAGATTAAAAAACAAAACCAAAAAAAGCCCTGCTCTCAGACACATGGAATTCCCATCGAGGACGTTTGACCAACACCGGGCGCAGAATTTTTCCCATTAAACTTAAAGCTCAGGATGAAAGATATGGGGGTGGGAGAAGGGGTACCGGTTCAGCATTTTCAGCCCTCTGGAGGATTTGAACTCTGGCCCCCAAAGTCAAATGGCTGATGTTCTAAAGTCCCCTCTCTCTGTCCCTCCACCTCTCTTCCCCAAGCTCCCTCCTAACAAAGAATGACTCTCTTTGCTACACACAATAAAGCCCTGGTGGATTTACCCAGATTAGAGAACCCCTTGAAGTCTCTGTCAAAACTAATCTTCTCAGGAGAAACACTTGTTGGTAACCACCCTGCTTTGTGCAGCAGTAGGGAAACCAGGGCTCTGCTGGAGAAACCGGCCTCTGACCCCGCCATCGCCACATGGCACCAGCCACCACCCAATCCCTGACCTCGCAGAACGTCCCCTCCCGCCCCCAGCACTACTACACACGCCCTGCAAGCCCGCGCCCCCATTTATTGACCTTCTCCACTTCAAGCTGGGCCCATCCCAGCACCAGACCCCCAAAGCAAGGAAGCCAGCACCGTGGCTTCCTAGACTCTGAGAGGCCCTGGCTGCGTGCCAGCCTCTCCCTCCGCCGCCGCCACGATTTAACCCTCCACCCTGCGGAGTTCAGCCTCTCTTGTCTTCAAGCTGCAAAGTTTGCCAGGCGCCTTTTCCGGCGGATTTTCTCCACACAACCGGCCCTAAGAAATCATGCACAGAGATTTCCCTCTACAGGTGGTTGTGAGCTGTAGCAGTTTTTGCTCTTGCAGTAGAAACGTGGTGTGTTTTTGTCTTTAATTTCATTTTACCCGCTGTTAAGGGTTTAAAACAATTATTTTCCTTGCACCCACTAAAGACTTAGCATTTCTCCAAATAATGGGAAGAGAGATTAAATTCTCTATGCAAGAAATGTTACCACTAGCATCACCACCACCATGCCCTGACTCTCTCCATCTCCCCTAGCTCCCCCACTTCGCTCTGACTTCACGAAGCCTTTTCGGAACTAAAATTTCATATGCAAAATAATTACAAGAATGAAAACACTTAGTGAATGAGAATCCATCCAAAATACGACAAAGTGGACAAATTGCCCACGACAGAATCCCCCTCCATCCCTCCACCACAAAACAGCAGGGTGGGGGGAGAGAGACACCACAGGATTGTCTTCCAGCTGGCATGACTCCTGCAAAAACCACACACACACCCAACCCCAGCAAAGCCTGCTCAAGAAGTCAAGGCGATTTGTACAAATATAACTGTTCAATGAAATAGGCAGTAATCATGGCCAGTCATACAGCTCTAGTCCTCCAAACATCCATCAACTGACATCATAAACTTTGCAAAAGCCAAACACAAGACAGTGCACGGTATAACCTACCTTGGCGAGCTCCTTCACTTTTTGTGCAAATGTTTTCCCCTCTGCACGCTTCACAGAGATTTCTAGGGAAATTTGGAAGGACTGGTGAGGGGGTGGGAGAGGTGAGGGAATGAGGGTAATATAAATAAGGAAGCGTTTTAAATGCACCACGCAAAAAAGCTCGGGATTTCACGTTCTGTGTCTGCACTCTTCCCGGAGCAAAGCAAAACAGTTCGCGTTCAGTGCCAGACTTGGAGGGAGAGGGAGAAGAGAGAGGGAGGGGGAGAGAAGGAGAGGAGAGAGGGAGGGGGAGAGTAAGAAAGAGGGTGGGGGAGACTGGAGGAGAGAGGGAGAAGAAGAGAAAGAAAGGAAGTGAGGGAGAGATAGAGGGAGAAGAGAGGGGAGGTAAGCAGGGAGGGAGGGGGAGAGAGAGAAAGAGAAGAAAGGAGGGGGAGAGCCGGAGGAAAGGAGGAGAGAGAGGAGGCAGCCCCCTTCCCACGCTCCCACCCCCATACATTCAGGCACCTCCTGAGTAACTGATCAGAGCAAGAACTCATCACCCACGTTCGAAAACCCCGTTTGGGGACCAAGTCCCCGATGCACACACTCTCGGGGGCTATATATCGACAGACCCTAATGATATGCATTGCATTCTGAGCGTAAATGTGTGTGTGTGTATTACATACGGTTCCTTTGACAGGTATGATTTTTTTTTAAATTTTATTTATTTATTTATTTTGCACTGCAGTGCGTCTGATTATATCTGTTTGGATTTTTTTTCCTCTTTTTTTTCCATCAGGAAAACATGCATCAATTTTGAGGGCGTTCGGTAAAAATGGTGGGGGTCTCAATGCCTACCAAACCCTGGCTTTTTTTCCCCCTGCAAAGCTGGGATATTTGCAGAGTTGGGGCTGTTTGAAAAGGCTCCAGCTCTGGCTCGGTGTAGCACGCCCAGTTCCAGCAGTGTGTGCTATTGACCTGCATTGACGTCAGTGCGTCATTAGGTCTCCCTTAGAAACACTGACTTTCAAAAATAGTATCAAATTAATTCAGCTGGAGCCTGGTGAAGAAAGGCTACTAGCTGGAATCAGCCATAAAACTCCAGAATTTTCAGCCCTAGATCTCTTCTTTTTCTAGGAGCCAAATAGAAATCAGATTGTATGGAAAATGCCATTGATGGGATTTTTTTTTTCCTTAAGAAAAGAGACTAAATTAGATTGCAAAAACCCAGAACTGCTTCTCTTTTTTTTTCTTTCCTCTCTTTTTTCTGATCTAAAAATAACCCCTTGCTTGAGCTGACTGCGGTATCTTTTGTGTTGCAGCTCTCTGCTTTCAGCAGTGTGGTCCTGGTGAAGGGTGGAACACAGTGCAGATATCGATCTATTGATATTTGCAAAGCCAGGAATTAATTTCAATGAAACAGGTGCGCCTCAGTGGTGGTGGGTAATAAAGAAGAGGGGGTGCCCGGGGGAGATTTATGCCATTCGCACTGTACCCTTTCATTTTTTCCAGTTCACCTTTTTAAGATATAATTCCCATCCCACGTGTCTCACGTGGCCTCTGACCAGCACATGTAACCCCCATTCATACAAACACAGAGCACCAGGGCATTCACACTTAGCAGAGACAGCACATTCATAAGCAAAGGCTCTGGGATCTTCCCTCCTCTCAGGGTTGCTTGGCAGAAAAGGCATAGCAGCCACCCACTGAAACAGGTTGAAGTTTAATTGGGGGGATTTAAATATTCAATCTGATAATTAGATTATATTATTAAAATCTGCATGTATTAAAAAATCTGCTTTTTATAGGGGAGCAATCGCCCCCCTCACATAGCTCACGATACAGTTCTAATTGGTCTATTTTACAACTATACAGTTTTCGACATACCTATGAATTATATACAGGAGTATAGAGAGGGCCTCCCCCATAGAAGCAAGGTGGGTGATAGATGCCACTCTCAAAACTCTGGGGAGGGGCATATTGGATTTCTCTATTTTCAGAGGAGGCAATTTACAGTAGTTTCAGAGTCTTCATTGCCCACATTTCTTGCTTCCCAACCCTCTCGCCCTGACCCACTCTCCTCCAATGTGCTGCACTTGTGCCTCTGAGTGAAAAAAGAATTCGGTTTCTCTGACCCATTCAGTCTTTGGCCTCTGCTGAGACTGTTAATGAGGGGACTAATTAGGGCCATTGTGTACAGGGGCCCTCCTGGGAAGCATCTGGATGACAAGGGATGTGGGGGGCCTTGGGTGGAGAAGAAGCAGCTTCCATGATGTACTTAAATAACGTGACAAAATTAAGAGGGCCCTCAATTTTTTTTGAAACACCCACAAGGTCAGGTTTCCCATTCATCATCACCCGATCATTTGTGCTTATCACTATGTCCTAAAAGAATGAGGCCGTTCCTTTCATTCCCTGATATCTAGTCGAGAGAGAGACTGGGTAAGATCTTGTCATTCTCAACATTTTCAAACAAGGACAGAAAATGCATAATTCTATTATGCCAGGCTAGTAGGTCAGGGGAGTGCAGGGCAGAAAAAAACCAAACCCCATCTGCCCTTTGTCAGCCCCAAGGAGAAGCATTGAGGGCTAGTAGGGCTAAAGTTTATCTAAGGACAGTTTCTGGTTTTTGGAGGAAACTTCAACTGAGGACAGACTGACCATGTGATTTTCCTTGTCTCTTCCCCTCTTTCCTCTCTGAGGGGTCAGGGAGGACAAGACAATTGCCAATGGTTTGTGCTGCCACAGCAGCAGCAGCAGCAGCAGCAGCAGCAGCAGCAGCAGCAGCAAAGGGAGATGCTGTGAGAAAACCCAGTGTTCCTCTCTCCCCCAACCCAGCACTTACAGACTTTGGTAAAGACACTGATCATGTGGATGCTTCCAGCCAACCAGGCACCTGCAAACCACTACCCCAGCTTGCAAAGGCTCCCAGACGCCCTTCATCACAAATGCACTCATTCACAGAAACTTACAGTCATTCGTGCACCTGCACACAACAACATTCATTCATATTTTAGCCGCAACTGCAGTCTCACGTTTGCCTGCAAAGGCTGAGCAAGTGTGCACAGCAGGAACGTGCCTTTAGAAGGCTGCATTCTACCCCTCCCTTCTTGCGCGCACGCACGCGCACACATGCGCGCTCACACACACACATATACACACCGTCACTCCTGGCCCCACTTCCTTCCCTGAAACAAACACATTTCTGCTATTCAGATGGTTGAATCCCCAGCCTGTATAAAGACCTATTGACCTCGGAGGAGATGCCCAAGTGCTGGCAAGGCTGCAATTGCCTACGTGGATGAGGGGGCCAGTTCTTTTCCTGGCCTGGTTTCCCTCCCTTGGCAGCCTGGTGAACAAAGAGAGGGCCAAGGGAGGGGCTTGCAGTGTGGCCCAAGACTGCACAGTGTCCCACTTGGCCCGTTCAGATCTTGTACTCTGGGGAGAGGTGAGAGTTGTGGAGGGCTGTCAAGTCCTGCAGGAGCCAAGATTTGGCATTCCCAGGCTCTGGGACTCCGTGTTGGTCTGGACACTGAG
This sequence comes from Globicephala melas, assembly GCF_963455315.2. NCBI lineage: Eukaryota > Metazoa > Chordata > Mammalia > Artiodactyla > Delphinidae > Globicephala > Globicephala melas. Next base: position 16,215,719 of record NC_083321.1, read on the forward strand.
GTTGGGGAGCTGGGGATTCTCCATTTGGCCCTCCAGAGGCACTTGGCAATTTCTCCCTTCTGTTCTGTGCCCCTGGAGGTTGACCTACAGGGCCCCCATGGACTCTGGATCTCTGGTTCAACCACTGGGGGGCCCTGCCAGGGAAATCTGAAGACGGAAGAACAGCACCATCTTCCTCCCTGCCAAGCTATGGGCTGTCTGTGGCCGTGTTCCTCTTTGGCAGGGCAAAAGTCCCCGAATCCACATTCCTCACTGGTTCCTACTGGCTACTGAAAAAATCTCCAGTCGGAAGGCTGGGTAAGTAGTACTTGTTTTATGGACAAATAAAAGGTGAGCTTTTTCAGTTAAGTTCATTAAATTAAACAACATATGCTGCTGGAGATATTGTAGCATAGCAGTTAAGGAGAGCGCTGAAAGTGGACCATCAGCCCAACTGTTTACTGCCTTTGTGATCATGGGCAAGTTGCTTAATTTCTCGAAGCCTCAGTTTCCTCCCCTGTAAAATGGGAATAATAATGATAACAGCATCCTGCCCTTAGAATTGTTATAAGAACTGCATAAGGTAATGTATGTGAAACTCTATGCCACACTGCCTGGCATAGAGTTAACCCACAGTAAATGTTAGCTATTTAACTATTAAGACTATAAGCATACATTCTACAGATGACCATCTATGGGGCATCTAGAACTTTCAAAGTTTTGGCCCATGGCCAACAGTAAGATTTTCATTTTATATCATAACCTGAAGATAACACACACAAAGCTGAAAGATTATAATACTTAGCCTTACAACTTGCGATGCACTCTGATATTCCTTCATTTGCTCTATTTCATCACACACACACACACACAAAATGTGGGTCCCAACTCATCAGTGGAGAAACAGTGATCTGGTGGATATTCCGGGGGTCAATGATCTGTCCTTAAAGGTGACAGAATAGGTAAAGACCATATCCTCATGTCTTCTAAACAGGTGTAGTCACATTAATGGGGGAAAAAAAAATCAGTTGGCGATACTCTCTACAGAATCTGAAATTCACTCAATGAGCATTTGAGTGGACTTACATGTACAGAAGCCAGGAGTTGGGGAAGGGGACCCAAGTATAAAACATGGTGCTTGCCCTCAAGGAGCTTATAGTTGAGTACCAGTTAAGATCCATTCACTCATTCATTTAACAAACTGAGCACCTACTATGTGCGAGGAAGCACTGTTCTGCATCAGTGAACAAGACAAGTTCCTGCCTCACCAATCTTATCTTCTCATGATAGTGCCAGACAATAAACAAATAACCGAAGAAGCATAATATGGTGCAGACAGTGGTAAAGGCTCTTAAGAAAAGGTAAGAAAAAAAAATTAAAAAAGCAAAGGTAAGGAAATGTAGAGTGACTGATAGGAAGTCCTATTCTAGATAAGGTAGTCAGGGAACACCTCTAAGAAAAAGGTATTTGACCAGAAACACGAAGTGAGGGAGTGAACCCTGTAAATTCTAAAAGAAAGACACTCCATTAAGAGGGGCCAACAAGAACAAAGGCTCTGAGGCAGAAATGGAATACTCCAGAAACAGGAAGAACAAGGTGGCTAGAAATCAGGGAGCCTATGAAAGGTAGATGGGGCCAGATGACGTAGGGTCATGAAGGTCATGTTAATCTTAAGTTACATCTGAATGTGATGGGGAACCATTGTAGACTTGGGGGCAGGAGAGTAACATGATCTGGTTTATGTTTTAAAAGGATCACACTTGCTGCTGTGTGGAAAACCGACTGAAGAGGGCAAGAGGAAAGCAACTGAACGGGTCAGGAGGCTATCATGGCAGTCAAACAAGAGATGATGGTAGCTTGGGTAAGACTGACATTGATGGAGGTGGTAAGAAGTGATGGGATCAGCAGCACCTAATCTGAAAGTCGCTGCCTCTCCATATCCGTAATACAACGTAGAACGTGAGGTGCCAAGATAGAGTACACTGTGTTGTGGGAACTCAGATGAAAATTACATCTGGCTGTGGGATGAGCTGGCACTTGAGCTGTGTCTTCAAGGATGAGTGGGTAGAAATGGCAAGGGAGGAGAAGACATTCCAAAGAAAGGGAAAAGCATATGAGTAAAGGCACAAAACAGGGAAGGCAGAAGGCGTGTTTGAGGCCCCGGGGCAGTTCTGTGGATTATGGCAGGCCTGAAAGGGCAGAATGGGAGGTAAGATTGAACAGGTTTGTTTGGGGTAAGTCACAAAGGGCCCGGAGTGCCATGATAGCGTGTGGGCAATGGAGAGCCATAGCATGTTCCTAATGAGGGCTTTATGTGATCAGAGCTGAGCTTTAGTGTATTGGGTTAATGAGAGGCTGCAGGGGAACCTATAGTTTCTGCTTTGGGCCTCTGTAGATTCATTCATTAAGGCAATCTTTGACTTTAATCCTAAATCTTTTGTTCCAGCCAGACCAGCCTTCTCCCTGACCAGTGGGCTGCCCACAACCATCCCTTCCTCCTTGCCTTTACTCATGGAGTTCTCAGCACCTAGGACACCTTCCCCAGCTCCTGTCCATTTATTCAAAACCTCCCCATTCTTCTCTGGCTTCTTGGCCTCTACTGCTCTCCCCCTTCTATCAAAGCACTTGTCTACACCACTCATGTTGGCTCTTAACCTCATATAGTCACTCACATTTCCTTAAGTACGTATTTCAAGAACGTAGGGTAGGCCTTTCCCTAAGAGATGTAAACTCCTTTCGGTCAAGGACATTACCTGGCATTCCCTTTGGCTTCTCCACAGTGCCTGGCACTCACTAGCTATTCAATTATATTGACCACCCTCATACCTAATAGTGAGTGTTGAGAGCCAAGTGGCCTCCTTAAAAGCCAAGAGTAGAAAGGCAATTGTCCAGATACACTGACATTTAGACACACAGCCCAAGGGGACCTATCTCCTTGTCTCCAAATGTCTTCCATTCCCTGATCATCCCAGAAACGAACACATTAAGAACTGGACACACTTAGGTTTTGCCTTCCATAAAAGAACCGTCCTGGGGAATTACCTCTGCTCTAGAGACTATAATCCACATTCAAGAGAACACACCAAGCCCATGATTTCCCACAGGGAAACAGGGAAGTGGGCCTGGGTCAGACGCAGGTCCTCTCCTCTCCCGCTCACACCTCTGCCCCTCCTCCAGCGCTTGGTGGTTTCCCTGCATCCGGCTCCCACCCTCTGGGCCACATCATCCATCACTTTTCCCTGAGATGGTTTACTTTAGGGATTTCCACTCTAGAGCCACCCTCCCATCCCGTTTCACCGGGCACGGGAACTAGCAAGCAGTGAGACACAAGTTTCAAGACAGCAACAAGCCCGCATGGACTCTCTCAACACCTGACACCCTGCAGGAACATGGGTCACTTAAGGACACCACGCAAAGGCACAGATGATGGGTTTCCTTCTGTGTTGCTGTGGACACTCAATTCGGTGCGTGCCCTGTCCTTGGCCTCCAGGGCTCACTGGTTCTCCCCAGGTGCTCGTCTGCCATTTCCGGGAGGGGTTTTGGGGCCGGGGGAGTCAGCGAGGTCACCGACCCGGGAAGGAGGCAGATATTAGATTCTCACCCGTGGGCGGAGCTCGGTGCTCGGCACAGGATCCAGTAAGCCAGGGCACCTGACCCAACCCAGCTCAGAGTCTGGCGGTCGAGACCGACCGAGGCGTCTACGCCACAGCGTCGGCACGGTAACGGAGGCCAAAGAGGGCTGCGGGCTCCCCCTCATTTCAAAACCTCTTCTCCCCGCCTCCCTCCCAAGCCAAGCTTAGGTTTAAATCTGGAACCGTCTCCTCCCTTACAGAAGAGTCCCCCTACTCTGCCTCCTTCTTGCATCCCTGAAACTCAGGGGGGTGGGGGTTAAGGAAGGGAGACCTCCTTTCACCGAGTTCCATCCCCTTCCCCCACAACCGGGCTAGCATGGAGCTCAGCAACCCTGGCCGGCAACCCTGGTCTCCAAGTGCGCGACAGAGAAGGGCGGCGGTGCCGGGGCCTTGGGCGGGGACGTGGCTGCACGACGCAGACTTCCCCTCCGCCTGCTCAGGCCGGCCCACCCCACCGCGGCGGCCTCCCTCCCACGCGTGGGAGCTGAGCGGCGGCGGCGGCCGGGTGGAGCCTGCCGGTCACGCGGGCGGCACGCGGCGCTGCGCCCCGGGCACGTGAGGGGGCGGGGCCTGCGCCCAGGATCCCCTCTCGCGGCTGCTTGCGTAGGAGCGCGGCGCCCGCCCCCGCCCGCTCCGCCCCGCCCCGCCCGGCGCCACCGCCCTCGCGCCGCTGAACGCGCCGCCTCCGTCCCGAGAGCTCCCGCGCGTGGGCGAGCCCCGGAGCCGGGGGAGCTGGAGCTGTGCGACTAGGAGCTAGGGGAAGGAGGGGGGTCGGGGGGGGGAGGAGAGGGAGGCACGTGGGTAGGGGCTGGCGCCCGGCGCTGCACTAGGCCCTCCGACGGGGCAAGCCCCCTCCCCCAGTCCCTCCAAAGGCTCTCCCGTACCCTCCGGGGTTTTCCTACATTTGGGGCGAGGAGAAGTAGGGATGCGGAATACAGCTGCCGGCTGGTGGAGGCGAGGGGTGCGGTCAGATGCGAGGATACCCCCTTAACACCCCGCCCCCCCATCCACCCACGCGCGCGTGTTCTCCCAGCGCTGATGATGCCCTGCCCGCTCCGCTGCTCTGGCTCGGCTCGTGACTCTGCTTCGTGCTGGCAAAATTCCGCAGCGTGCACTTGGGGGCGGGGGCGGGAGGTTGGCTCCCAGCCTTGCCCCTTGAGCTTGCCACCCTCGGGCCTGCCCAACTGCCAGGCACCCCACTTACCTCCCTTCACGCCGCCTCCAATGACTGTGGCTTCCCACACCAGGTCATTGCCAGGCCCAGCCCCCGTGTCCCCGTCCACCCTATGGGACATTCTTGTGTCTCCATCCTGCACCTGGGTGCCCTTGATGGCATTGAAATCTCCCATGTTTTCCTCAAGGCCCCACAACCCCACCTCCGGAGTCCACATGGTTGCTGGCGGCAGAGGGGGAGCAGGGCGGCCCACAGGCTATCCACACGGCCCCTGTGGTGTACACCCTCTTGGAACAGGGCAGTGGAAAAACAAACAGGAACTCCGCAGGAGGAGAGGGATCCTAAACACCAGCTCATTTCCACTCTTTGTTGATCACCCAAGCACGTGTCCCTCCCCCCCTCCCCGGAAGTAAATATTGTGGTTTGGTTCCATTCAGCACCGAAGAATACGCCTTCGCTGCCCCTGCTGACTGGGCAGCAAGGCCTAGCCCAGATTTCTCTCCTCTGGGTTGCAGTGCGTCTGACGCAAGGTCTGAGGTAAGGTGGTGTGTGTTGGACACAGAGGTAGGGTGAGAAGTAAATATGAAAGGCGAGAGATACCCAGAAGTCAGGTCCGGCCCTCGCCCAGTTGTTAACACCCTGCCCTGGAAGGTGTGGGCTCGCTCCTCTGAGGCCCGTCCCCTAGCTGGAGGATGATTCTGGATGTTGCCCTAAGAGACAGACCTGGGGCCCTCGCTTCCAGGTGGCGGTTGCCTGGGCTAAAGTTTCACCAAGAGAGAGGCAACAGGGCTGGGGGTTGCAATTCCAGGTTCCAGCGTTACCTGCTAAGAGCTTGCCCTGGATGGGCTCTTGAAAACTGCCTTGTAAACAAGCTCTTTCAGACCCCAAAGAGAAGTCTGAGTGGACGGTTCAGTGTCCCCTGGGCCCTCTTCTGCTCCAGTCTACTGGGGTTGTTGAATCCGGTTGCCTTGGACTTTAGAAACTTGAGGACGTCCTTCAGCAAGCCCTCTACGCTCCAGGTCAAGCTCCTCAGAATTCCTGTTATTCAGGATAGCAGTTTCATACAGTTTAGCAGCAGCTTGTTCTTTGAGTTAATTTTGTCACCAGGTATCACCTTGAAAACAGAGGTTTATGTGCAGACACGCAAAAGGCCTCAGGAGAGGGCTGCACTCCTGGAGGAGGAAAGGGCACTGCCGAGCTTTAGGAGTCTTTGACCATTTATTTACTCGTTCCTGTTTCTTGAGGGCTTACTGTGTTCTGCGCCTTACGCAAGGCACTGGGGAAACCTAGTTAAAATGACATGGCCTCTGTTGATGAGTATTGGGTCCACTGAGAAGACAGTAAATGATTTTATCCCAGTGAAATGATATAACTGGATTGCTCATGAGATACAAGGGTAACATAAGGGGGAAGCTGCTGAAATCTGCACTGGGGAGTGTATCTGTCAGCTTGGGCTACATCATGTTGCAGTAACAATTGACTCCAATGGCTCAAGTAGCTAAAAACAATCGAGGTTTTTATTTTCTCACATGCATGTCCACCAGAGGTCTCCTGCGATTTTGCTGCATGCTCCCTTCATTCTGGAACCAAAGGTAAAGGTGCTGTCCCTACGTGGGTCTGGCTGGTCTTAATGGCAAAGAGAAAATAGAGATGGCAGAGCCGTGTAATGGCTTCTGCTCCAGAGTCGTATATGTCACTCTCACTCATGCCACATTGGCCAAAGCAAGTCATGTGATTAAGTTGGCCATAAATAGAGCAGAAAGTATAATCTTCCTACAGGGTCAGGTGGGGTGGTGACTATCTGGACCAATAATACAATCTACCACAGCTTTCCAGAGGTGGTGATGCTTGGACCGATTGCAAAAGTAAATTAGAACTTGGGCAGGCAAGCAGACAAGGCAGGGAAGGATATTCCTATAGAGAGAACCTCATTGGCCACAGTCATAGAGGCATGAAACTGCCTGGTACAACAACCTTTCCCCCTAAGTCTGCATAGTGTGGGGCAGCATTCCTCATCCACTGTCCCTTTCCATGTATGAATCTCTTTTTAGGGGCCTGCCTCCAGCCCTGTTTCAAAGGGTTGTCAGTGGGGGAAAGATGCTGATTGGTTGTTGTATGTCTTCCCAGAGGAAATGGACCCAAGTTACCCCAAAAGCCTCTTGTCCTCCATAAATACTGGAAAACAAAACAGCGACAAAAACAAATCAGCAAATTGCCATGAGATTCTTGTCATCTTGGAGGCTTGATAGTGATGGGTCTGGACAGCCATGCCTGGGAGGGGGTGCTGGGGGCTACCAGAGCGCCCCTGCAGGTGTCAAGCCTTCTAAGATTTCAGCCTTTGTTCATGGAGGAGTTTCAGGGGATGTCTCTAGATGGTTCTTATAGTCACCTGGGTCTCTGCAACCCTGCCTCTGTCTCCTGGTGAGCCAGATCAATAAAAGCCTCATTCCCACCCACTTCTTTCATTTTCTATCTTGATTTAAGTGTTAAAAGAGGGACCTGTTGGACTTCCCCAGTGGCGCAGTGGATAAGAATCCGCCTGCCAATGCAGGGGACGTGGGTTCAATCCCTGGTCCGGGAAGATCCCACATCCCAGGGAGCAACTACGCCCGTGGGCCACAGCTACTGAGCCTGTGCCCTGGAGCCCGTGAGCCACAACTACTGAAGCCTGCGTGCCTAGAGCCCATGCTCCACAGCAAGAGAAGCCACCACGAAGAGTAGCCCCCGCTCGCCACAACTAGAGAAAGCCTGCGCACAGCAACGAAGGCCCAAGGCAGCCAAAAATAAATAAAATTAAAAAAAAAAAAAGAGGGACCTGTTGACCAAGATGCCTAGGTGACAAACACACCGTCAGATGCTGCTAAGCAAGAACAAATGCATGTTATTGATTTCCAGAAGGATTAGGTAAACCTTTTGTAGTGGTTTGGCTTTTCCTTTATGGTAGTCTAGATGCCTGGGGGGCAGTGCTCAGGGCCTGATTCTTTTCCCCTCTGTAACCCCTAGAGCAGTATTTCCCTGAGTACCAGAGCCTTACCCAAGGGAGATTTGTTTCTGGGTTGATTCGTTGGAAGGCAACCCTTCTAAAGAGAGTCAGGAATATTTCAGTTGCAAGTAACTGAAAATTCAGCCTAACCAGCTTAATTTAAAGCGGATTTTTTATTTTTTTTGTTCACATAACTGGAAAGTACATAGGGCAGTGTCACCCTCAGGCGTGGCTTCGCGTAGGGGCTTAAAGCAGACATCTGGTTTCATTCTCTCTCCCTGTCTAGGCTCTGCTTTCTCCTTGGCGGGCTCCTGTCTCAGATAGGCTCCTTCAGTCTGGTTGTAAGATGGCTCCAGAACTTCCAATCTTGCACCTACCTGGATTCACGTCCATTGGGAAAGAATGTCTGTGCCTTTCCCAGCATTCCTGGCACAGGTCTCTCCTAAACCAATCGTGGTTTTGGGATTGTGATGCTCCATTGATAAAGGCCAAAGGCACATATATTTTGGGTGAGTTTCACCCCACTCAAAGCACGGGACTGAGAGATGGAGAGGAATGGTTCTCAGGAGGCATCCAAGTGGTGACGAGAGGAAAGGTGAATGGCAGGTGGGTGACAGAAACAGCAGATGTTCAATTCATTAACAGTAGTCTGTATCCGCCAGCTACTGCTACAGTAACGCTGTATAACAAACCACCCCAAAACTCAGTGGTTTACAATATTTAGCATTAACTTTTTTTCTCATTCACGGGGTTGTGGAGTGGTTGGCTCATTTCTGCTTTGGGCTGCAGATTGACTAAGCTTGGCCCCAGGATGTGGACTGGGTTCAGGTTTAGTCTATTTCCTCTCATCTTCCTGGGAACAGGAGCCACCTCGGGTATGTTCTTCTTGTGGTGAACGGCAGAAACACACCGCGCCTTTTAAGACCTTGGCTCAGAACTGGCACGCCTATTGGCTCTGCCCATATTCCTTTGGCCAAAACAAGTCAGGAGGCCAAGCCCAACATCAGTGGGGCAGAGAAATATACTGAAAAATAATCCAGTTCATCACAGTGTTGGAAAAAGTGAGCTCAGCAGTAGGATTAGAATGGGCTGCTCCAGATTTCCCAAACTCCATCCCTGTGGCTTTATTCACAGTTGTCCCATGTTCACATGGACATGTGTGAAAAGTTTCTGCTGAGGAAATCATGTATCAAGTTCTTTTGTCTCCCTAACTTCCCTTTCCCCTGGCCTCAGCCTTCAGTCTGCCGCTAGATTTTCCTGCACCAACTATCTGTGATTCACTTCACCTCTTTTAGAGGCTGTGAGGGCTGATACAAGAGCTATGGTGGGTGAGTGTCAACAGCAGGTGAGTGCCCACCTGTCTGGAACATTGTGGAAAGAATTCTTGCCGTGAGTGGGAGATTGGATAAGAAGAGATTACTTCTTGAGCCCTTTCCCACACTAAGATACTCTGATTCTGGGTATCCTATGTGTGGGTTTTACCCCACAGGCCTGTAAGTCTTGTAGTTGCCCAACCTAAAGACTGAAGAAAGAGTCCAGAGACAGTGACAGAGACATCAGTGATTTATTGGACAGAGGCTCTTACACAAAGGGTCCTGGAGTGACACCCCACTGTACACAGCAGATGGTGGGCAGGAGGTGGCATCAGTCTTCACTACTCATGGGAGAAGGAGGCTACCATTAATAGGAGGAGTTGACAGCCAGGTGGGCTCATCAGTTACCAGGGACTAATTAAGCCCTATAATTAAGAGGATTACATAGTCATGTGAGAGAAGCAGGGACTGGTTGAGCAGGGGATGTACAGAGAGCAAGAGAACAGCCATCTTGAATAGCCTAACCATACACTGTGTCAATTTCTGACCTGTGTAGTTGTATTTTAGGATACACGGTTTGACCTGTGAATCTTAGATCTCTTTGCCTCCAGCGTCCTCAGTCTGGGATCCATCAGGGCCTGAGACAATAAGCTCAAACACCCAGAAGACCATTATTCTGCCTCCTCTAGGGGACCCCATGAGGAAGAGGAATTGGAAGAAGGCAAGTTTCTCAGCAGCCACATTTCTTTATAAAGCTTTTCTTTGCCTCTGGATGGCTTCAGATGGAAGAGCCATCCGGAAACATTAGTCTCTCCCTCTCTCCCTCCCTGCCTTTCTTCCTTCTTTCCTTCCTTCCTTTCTTTTAAAAATGGATCTCCAAGAAACGAAGCACAACTTTTCATTCTGTATGCCAGGGGTGCAAAGGCCTCCACATCAGGAAGTTCTGCATAGTGTCTAACTTGATTCTCCATGGTTGGCCATCATTTCTCCCTTCTTATCTCTCACATCTTTGCGTATGGTGGAATCCATCTCTAACGTTGGTGTTATAGAGACCTGGTTCCAGAAGAAAGAACTAGTATTGTTTTCTTTTATTTCATGTCAACAGGCAATTGTTGAACGAGTGTGATTGTCTCCATAAACACTGCAGTGTTAAGGGCATCACCTTTGGAGTCAGACTGTCTGGGTTCCAGTTCTGGCTCTGCCACTTACTAGCTGTATGACCTTGGACAAGTTATTAATCATCACTTGTCCACAGTCTCCTTGTCTGTAAAATGTCTTTATGAGAGTGCCTCTCACAGGGTTCTCATGAGGGACAAGAGAGTTAACACATGTGGAGCACTTAGAATAGTGCCTGGGCTATATGTGCTCAGTAAACTTGGGCTGTTATTATCCTTACTTTGAGATGTAAGACTTAGTTGCTGGGGACTTCCCTGGTGGCGCAGTGGTTAAGAATCCACCTGCCAATGCAGGGGACACGGGTTCGATCTCTGGTCCAGGAAGATCCCACATGCCATGGAGCAACTAAGCCCGTGCACCACAACTACTGAGCCTGCGCTCTAGAGCCCGCGAGCCACAACTACTGTGCCCGTGTGCCACAACTACTGAAGCCCACGTGCCTAGAGCCCGTGCTCCGCAACAAGAGAAGCCGGCGCACCACAATGAAGAGTAGCCCCTGCTCACCGCAACTAGAGAAAGCCCGCACGCAGCAATGGAGATCCAACGCAGCCAAAAATAAATAAATAAATTAATTAATTAAAAAAAAAAAAGACTTAGTTGCTGTCCTCAAAGAACTAAAACTCCAGGGAAGAAAACTGCACTGATGACACTGGGGGGGTAGCTGTCCTCTTGTTTAAGATGGCAAGGGGACGTAGGTGGTTGTAGGAACAAAGTGAGAGAAAGTTACAAGGAGGTAGATTTTGTAAGATAAGATCTTCCTAACAATAGAATTGCTAAGTAATGAGCTCCCCTGTCATCAGAGGCATTCAGGCAAATCCTGAATAGACATCCAGGTAGATGGTATATGACTTTGCAAATGGGTAGTCCATGGGCTGGATGGATCTCACCTGCAAAGGTGTATTATTTGGGCGGTCATGTATTTTTTAAAAGTTTCAATGAGTCGACAGTTGATTAGGAGAGAATTCCCTGGCAGTCCAGTGGTTAGGACCCCGCGTTTCCACTGCAGGGGGCACGGGTTTGATCCCTGGTTGGGGAACTAAGATCCCGCAAGCTGCATGGTATGGCCAAATAAAAATTTTTAAAAATTAAAAATAAAAACAAAAAACGATGGATTAGGAGATTTTTGTTAAAAAGTCTAGATTTTCAGCTTGTTTGTTTTTTGCAGAGTTGGAAGATCTGGCAACACTGAATCGACAGTCCTGCGTATCAGTAATGCAGCTGAGCTGTGGCTACTCCCTTAAGATAAAGCCTATTGTACATATATGTATGTCTTATACCCTCTTTTAGGGCCGCATCTCTCATTTATGGGAGGCAACTGACTCCTGTGTATTTTTATTTTATTATTTTTTTGCGGTATGCCGGCCTTTCACTGTTGTGGTCTCTCCCGTTGTGGAGCACAGGCTCCAGACGCACAGGCTCAGTAGCCATGGCTCACGGGCCCAGCCGCTCCGCGGCATGTGGGATCCTCCCAGACCAGGGCACGAACCCGTGTCCCCTGCATCGGCAGGCGGACTCCCAACCACTGCGCCACCAGGGAAGCCCTCCTGTGTACTTTTAAATTTACAACACCTGTTGCAGAATGTCAGCATAGTGGGTGGGAGGCTAGATCAGATGAGATCACCTTTAGATCAGATGAGATTCACCTGATCCCAGATGAACTCCCTCCTAATTCTGAGAGCCTCTGTTCTGGATGCAAATCTGACCTCTGGCACAGCACCATTCATTAAGCGTACCCTGCACACCTACTCCTTGCTAAGCCCTATGATTCATACTAGAATACTAAACTGGCCTTCAGTGGGTCCTATTTTAAATATTGAAAGGAGAACACTTGTTTTCTTTATTCACTATTCACTGACTACTTCTTACACCAAATGTGTGTGGCTTTTTCCCCATCAAGCAGTTCTTCAACTCTTCAGACATCAGCTGGGTGTCCTACAATTCAAACTCAATTCTGACAATAATGCCTGTAGTTAGTTCGCGCAGGCCCCATGGGTTAAGGGCTCAGTTCCATGACTGCCCACCCTCCTCCCTCCCTTAGATGCCAGTCGCCAAGTCCAGGTTGTCACCTGTGCTTCTTACCTTCTGGCTATAAATTAGAGGCTCCCATGACCCCCTCCTTGGGTTTGATAGTTTGCTAGAACATCTCACAGAGCTCAGGAAAACAGTTTACTTACTAGATAATTGGTTTATTATAAAAAGATACAACTCAGAACAGCCAGATCAAAGAGGTGCATAGGGCAAGGCATGTGGGGAAGGATGTGGAGCTTCCAAGCCTTCCTCTATGGTCAGGCCACCCGAGATGGCTGTTCTCTTGCTCTCTGTACATCCCCTGCTCGACCAGTGCCTGCTTCACCTGTACCCTACTCACGTGACTGCCCGTACTACATACTTGCCTCCCACCCCAGCTAGAGACTGTTCTAACCTGACGTCACTGATTGATCCCACCTGACGTCAATTCCCTCTATAATTGATAACCTCCCACTCCCTCCCGGTAGTGAAGATTACCGCCCAGTCCAGCCCGCCTGTCTGCATCGTAGGGTGTTGCTCCAGGATCCTGCTTCAGATGTGTAAGCTCCCCCATTTATTAAACCATTGGCGTCTCTGTTGCTGACCCTAGGCTCTTTCTTCGGTCCTGAAGCTGGGCAAGTACAGGCATGGTAGGCCTGGGGGGTGCAGCCCAACAATTGGCGGCGCCTGCCAGGAGACCGAGGAAATTTCCGTGAGTGCAGAGATGTCGGGAGATAAGGAAGGGGAATGGAAAGTTGCGGGGCCATCCGCTAATATGTGGGCCCAGGAGATCCCAGGGTGTCTGTCCACTAGTATGTGGGGTCCTGTGGTGGCTGTCCTTGAGGAAGGGGGGCTGCCAAGAGAGTATGGAAAACAGTGGCCCCTAATGGCTCTGCTATTGTGTCAAAGTGAGCCTTTGTCATTGGGTTGGCTTTTACCTTGAATGTGTGCATGGGCGCCTAGTACGTACGTGAGTCCAAATCCTGTTCTCTCTCTTTGGTCTTGACCTTCGTTAAAAGGCCCTGGTAACTTGAATGCTGATTCATGTTTTTCTGAAGGTGAGGCAAGTGAATGTGAGGGAACGATATGTATTATTGTCTACTGCTATTAATTGTTTAAACTGAGTTGGCTTAAACTGAGTTGGTTTAAACTGAAAAAATAAATTCCTAAAGATGTCCTCTTTTGACATTCTAAAACTGTTTAAAGGGAGTTAGCTTCCTAGAAGGATTGGTATTTTTCTTGTGCCTTTGAGATGTAAATGACCTGCCTGGGCTCTCAGGAACATTAATCACCTGGTCCCTGAGAGTGAAGAAAAAAAAAGAGGCCTTTTAGAACTCTATACGAATAATTATGTTTTGGGAATGTCTGTCTAAAATTGTTTCTCCAGATTTTGGTAATTTGCAACTAAACTAAGTTAAATGAAGAGAATTCTTTGAAAATCTGGGTCATTTCAAATAGGATAAAATATTGGAACATTAATTGCTGGGGAGGTGTAAGTTTACCTACCTTTGCCTTTTTAGGAGAGAGAAAGACTAAAGCATAAGTTTTCCAATCAGGAAATGCTGGTAGGGCAAAAAGTTCACAATTACTTTCTTCTTGGTTTCTGCCAGAGATTAAGGTTGTTAAGGGTTAAGATTATAATCGATCATAATTCTAGTTACTGTGACCAGGTTTCTTTATTGATTATGTTGTAATCAGGTGTTTAACAGTGCCTTTTTAGGTCTTTTGTGATTTATAGACGTATTGTTGTATTCTGATGCTTTTGCAAAAGTGCTTCATCTTCAAGAAGATTCATAGGAAGGAGCTTTTGACAAGTACAGGTCTCTGATAAATTTCAGATCATACCACTGAACTGGGTAAGAAATTAAAGAATCCCAAGGGAAAACCTGATGGCTTCATAAAAAGTTAACAAAAGAATTGGTTACTGAGTGAACTGGTAGATATGGTTATACTTTTTATGGTTTTGGTCTGGAATATTACTGGTTTTTGTGGGATTTTTTTTGCGGTACGCGGGCCTCTCACTGTTGAGGCCTCTCCCGTTGTGGAGCACAGGCTCTGGACGCACAGGCTCAGCGGCCATGGCTCATGGGCCCAGCCGCTCCGCGGCATGTGGGATCCTCCCGGACCAGGGCACGAACCCGCGTCCCCTGCATCAGCAGGCAGACTCTCAACCACTGCGCCACCAGGGAAGCCCTACTACTGGTTTTGATCTGTGTTTCCCAGGTCTAGGGAAGCCCTTCCCCTAAAGTTAGTTACACTTACAGCAATTTGGTAAACTACACCTGTGGGTAGAATTGAAACATTTTCTTCTCTCTGCCTGGTCGCTCCAGAAACTGGAGACTTTTGGGTTCTGAGCAGCCTTATCAAGTGAATGGGAAAGACTGTCTCCTGGCATGTGCAGGTATCTCGATATTTTGGGGACCTCTAGAAGAGAGAAATCCACTGACGTGGAGTCTGATGGCAGGCCCTTGGCATGGCTCTCCTGGCCTTGAGAGGTTTCCAGGGAATTCAGTCTGAGACTCCTGAGGAATTCTACCACAGCCAGTTTGGAGGAGCCTATGTGGTCAACTGACCAGACTTGTTTTGCAAACAAATTAGTTCTGATTTGGCTGTGTTTGGTGGAGATGAGGGTAATTTCAGAGAGAAAAAAGATTGTTTCAATAGATATTAAATTCTAGTTCTGCTAATTGAGGTCTGTATTTACGAAAGTTACTGTGTTAGCCATACTTTTGCCCTGATGTTCAGGCTGGAAAGAAAATTATCTAGTGAAGTTGTCCCAGAGTATAATTACTCAGAGTGTATCACTGCTTGCTTTATGTCTGCCGCTAAAAGCACATGTACAATGTTTGTGTAACACTTCGGTATAAGTAATAAAATGTATAGCCTATAAAATGTTTCCCCATACCTCTGAGCTTGTTCACAATATCTCATTAGTTTTCCCTCAAAGTGGACAACTCTGTAAGCAAATAGGAAGGAGGCCTAGCACTGAGGCACGTGATCTGGACCCAGGGTAGGCAGCGTTCACCCTGGCTCCCAGGAACATATACTTTGGTCTATCTAAAGATTTGCAGTCAAAAGGGGAAAATGATGGAAAAATCTTCATATATGGAGGTATGGGGAAGTCATTCTGGCTTATACATGGTTTCATGTAAACTTTATGGACCAGAGTGGCCTGTTTGGTGGCCTGTCGAGCATGAATTATGCATCTGCTTTGGCCATGTGGAGGGGAATGCATTTGAAAGTGAAAATGGAGTAGCTGTGGTTCAGACACCCAAGGTAAAACGAGGTGGCCATTGTTCAGAACTGTATTGCAGACCAGCACAAAAACCACAGGCAGGTGTGGTATTATCTCAGAATGCAGGTACTGCTTGTATTTTGTTTAATGGTCATGGTCACCCCTGTATTGTACCTGTTAGATGTCTTACGTTTTGTCCCTAGCTTGAGCGAAGGGAATCTATTTGAGGATGGAACAGCAACACTGGCCTCACTGCAAAATGAGTCTAATTGCTGGGTCAACAGCGAGATGCCATTGTCATCTTCCTCTGGACTTCCATGAAAAACTGACCCAGCTAATGTGACCATGTGGGGATGACTGACAACGGGGCAGGGGAAGACTTTCACCATCTTCCTTTCCCACGGGCCAGTACATCAGAAGGACCCCTTTGGTAAATGTAAAAACCAAGGGTGGCCTTACCTTCCTTATAACTGGACAGGGCATTGCTGCCATTGACTCCATCTCCATTGACCTGGTAAGCGCTTGGCTCCAAAATTTGCCCACATCCTGGCAAACGACTGTTCTTAGCATACTAGGTATCTTACTGTTGATACTCTTTAGCTGCTGGTGTCTGTAGTGTATTTGTGGTATCTGGTGGCAGTGCCCCTCTATATACCCAGGGATATCATGGAAGAGGGGTGGATCAAGACTGTAAGGGTCGTGCAGGGTCTGTAGGGGTGGAGTGTAAGGTCAGGCCACCCAGGATGGCTGTTCTCTTGCTCTCTGTACATCCCCTGCTCGACCAGTGCCTGCTTCACCTCTACCCTACTCACATGACTCGCCTTCCACCATACGTGCCTCTGCCCCCCAGCTAGTGATTGTTCTAACCTTTAGATCAGAACATCTCCACCATGACAGCTTATCAAAGGGGCAGTGAGGGGCATGCCCCTCAGCTGGTTTCCCTGGTAACCGATGAGCCAACCTGATGTCAATTCCCCCTGTAACCGGTAACCTACCCAACTCACTCCTGGCCAGGAGTGAAAACTGCCACCCTGCGTGGTACAGTGTTGCTCCTGGACCTTGCTTCAGACATGTAAGATCCCTCATCCGTTAAACCATTGATATCTCTGTCACTAACTCTGGACTTCTTGTTCGGTCTTCAAGCTGGGCAAGTACAGGCCTTCTAGGCCTGTGGGGTGCAGCCCAGCACTTACCCAGGCTCACCGCCCTCCCAGCACTTCTACATATTCTGCAACCTGGGAGCTCCCAGGACCCCATACTATTGCTTTTTTATGGAGACTTCATTACTTAGGCATGGTTGATCAAATCATTGGCCACTGGTGATTAATTCAAACTCCAGCCCTTCTCCCTTCCCTGGAGGTCAGGTCAGGGGCTGAAAGTTCCAACCCTCTAAATGGTTGGTTCCCCTGGCAACTAGGTGCCATCCTAAGGGGTTTTTCAAAGTCACCTCATTAACAAGCTCAGGTGAGGTTTATAGGGGCTTGTGATGAATAACAAAAGATGCTCCTTTCACCTTTATTCCTCTTTTAGGGAATTCCAAATGCTTTAGGAGCTATGTGCCTGAAGACCAAATATATATTATAAATCACAAGAGTACATATATATATTTGAATTTTTGTGGTAAAATATACATGACATAAATTTATTATTTTAACTCTGTTTAAGTGTACAATGTATCGGCATTAAGAACATTAACGATGTTGTACAACCATCACCACTATCCATTTCCAGAACTTTTCTGCCCCACACAGACTCTGTATCCATTAAAAAATAACTCCCCATTTCCTCCCCCGCCTCAGTCCCTGGTAACCTCCATTCTGCTTTCTAAGAATTTGCTTATTCCAGAAACTTCATACAAGAGGAATCATACAAAATGTGGTTTTCTGATTTATTTAATTTAGCATAATGTTTTCAAGGGTTATCCATGTTAAACCATGGATATATCAGAATTTCCTTCCTTTTCATGGCTCTCATTGTACATATATACATTTCATTTATCCATTCCTCTGTTCACGGACACTTGGGTTACTTCCACTTCTTGGCTATTGTAAATAATGCTGCTGTGAACAGTGGGGTACAATATCTGCTGGAGTTTCTGCTTCCAATTCTTTGGGGTATATATGGTCCTGTTATATTTTAATTCAAATTGAACAACGAACTTCCAGCTCTTTCTTCTTCTTGGTGGTCCGTAAGGCAATAAAGAACCTGGTACTTCCATTTTCCAGATGCAGAAACTGAGCAGGAGATGAAGGCTGCAAACTGGAACTGGAAACTAGATCCTTAGGGTGGAGTCTTTGCACTAACATCCCCAAACACAAGGTTTGCGCATCACCGATGCACCCCCAGGACAAGTGGCCAGGAGGCAGTCCACATGGTGAAAGGATGGATGGATGTTTTTTGTGCTGACACTTTGAAGAGCCTCTCGAATAAGCTCCTGGTGTCTTAACACTTCTTCCTCCCCTTTCCCAAATCTCACTCTCCATTTATTAGACACACTCCCCCCCCCACCCCACCCCACCCGCCCCGCCAAGGGACTTGGACAAACCAGCTGGTCCTGGTCCATATCTTAAGTCATAACAACTTCAGTCTCATTCAGGCCTGAAAGAGGTTGCTTTCCAAAGTGTTCTGTCCACAGTCCCAGGTGTACGTCTTTCCCTCCATCCCGTGTGGGGCTTCACTTGAGCTTCACCCTGAGTTCATTGCAATCCCCGGGCAACTGGTTCCTGGCTGCTGTGTGAGACCCACTGGGGGGCCCTCTGGCATAAGGTAGGGGTGGATTTGGATGCTTTCTAGTCAAGTTTTGTCAGAGAATCTCTAGCCTGCTGCGTGGTTGCAGGTCCTCTTATCTCGCCAAGCTGTCCTGGGGTTTTGGGAATCTCAACCCAAATTCCCTTTTGTTTAAAAATTGAGACAAATGTAATTTTAATGAAGTGGTGAAAATGCTTCTCTTGGTAAACTGTACTGTCGACTTGGCATTTGCTTTAGAAAATGGGGGCTCTGAAAGGATTCCCTGCTCTCTTCTCCTTGGAGGAGCCTGGCTTCAGGCTCTCAGAGGAGGTAAGGGGTGTGGCTTAAATCATCTGGGGTCCTTTGTCCACTTGCTTTCTGCCCACACGACAACAAAAGCTGTCACTAATGGCACAGAGATGGGATGCAGAAGGCGTGTGCCTGTCTCTCGCTATTGGGGAGAGTGTGTGTAAGAAAGAAGGCAAGTGATGGTGAGAAGCACACGCAAGGCATCCATTTCATGCCCCCAAAGTAGTATGGCTGAAGGTTCAGTTTCACCAGGGAAAATTCTCTGTCTGGTGGAGGAAGGAGGCACTGAGACAAAAGGTTTCGTGGTGAGGGTGGGGTGGAGATGAGCTCGTGCAGGTTTGGCAAAAATAGAGAACTAAATCCATCTATCTATAGCCCGACTACAGGCAAACCACCACCCATCTCCGCTGAAAGTGGGCGGGGCCGAGGGGAGCAGGGGAGGGAGCGGCTTCGCGGGCAGCAGAGGGTTAACCGCTCCGGGCGCCCAAGGACGTCAGAGCGGGTTCTTGTCTGCAGCTGGGATTGAGAGCTTTTATCCCTTGTTATTTTTCCTCCCGTCTTTGCTTTTTATTGTGTTAGGATTTCGGGATTTGGCTTTTTATTTTTTTAATGTTGAAAATATTTGGAACGGGAGAAAAAAAAAATCAATCCCAGTGAAAGGATAGGAAGACAGCAGGCTGGAGGATGGGGCCATTGGGAGTCCGTGGTTCAGATCAAGAGCAGGGCAGCTACCCTTACGTGGCCCCCTCCCATCCCTACATTCCCCTGAACCCCCAAAACCTCAACCTGGGCAAAGGGGCTTCCTGCTTTGGAGCCATTCATCCACAAGTCAGCTATGAGGCCCGCTGTTATTAACAGGGGCCGCTGCCCCATGTGCCCTCCTCCTGGACACAGCCGTCCTCCCGCCCAGCAGTCGTAGCCTGTGGTGGGCTGCGAGGTCAGGAGATGTCTCTGCAGGAGACTTTCTCCTCTGCTGACCCAGTGGGGAAGGGCATGGAGAAGGACACAATCTCTCTGAAAGTGAGGGGGGAGAATAGAGGAGATCAGGTTCCAGAAAGGAGGGAAGGAGTGGCATGCATTACTCAAGGCAATTTAGAGCTGCTTAGATGTTTATAAGATACTTCTTTAGGAAGTAAATATGAAAACTCAGGGAGGCCATATTCAGCCGATGGCCATAGGGGTCAGAATTTTTCGTAGTCTGCAGGTTTCAGGACAGAGTTGTTGGTCTGAGGCAGAAGGTACTGAGCACAAAGGTCAGGTGAGAGAAAGGTTAGGTGGCCTGAGTGTGACGCCATGAAGCCAGAAATTGAGACAGAGATGTGGAGACAGAACCATTGAGCCCCAGGATCCTAGGGATGGAAAGGATGCCTGAGCATATCTGGGGACCTGCTCCCCAGAGGAAGAATGATGTTGGCCCACATCCCTGATATGGAAGCCTCCAGTTGGCCTGCATGCTTTGGGTCCTAGGGAGACGAACCGGGAATGGGTATAGCTACTTCCCAATGGAAATTTGTCACTTGGTAGCCCTGGGAAGCTGCAGGAATTGCAGGGAGAGAGGTGGGGATCAAAGGGCAAGACCAAATAACATTTGTCTCTTACTCTTGCTTATAGTCACACTGACAGAGAAAGCAAGCTGTGGGAAATGGTCACCTAGTGTTAAAGATCAGAACTGGGTTTTCTGAACTAAGACTTAACATTATAAAAGTGGACTTTCTCCCAAAGACAGAGTACATCTGAAGGGGATCATGACAATGGGGGTTGGCAGGAAAATCTCCCACCTGATCCAAATCACTTAAACTGGAACTTTGAGAGAAAGCGGGAGGGATAAATGTCCATCTGCAGTGAAAACCGGGTATGGTGGACAGTGAGCCTGGCATCAGTGAAAAGTAGAAGCAAAGAAGTTCTTTGTTAAGTAACAGTGTTCGTGTGCTCTCAGATTGGGGCTGGAGATCTTTACTTTGTCCTCTCCACCCTATCCTCAACATTCTGCCCCGAGTCCTGGAAGCCTGTCTTTATGGATGCATCCGTGGGCTCTCTGCTGGGTTCAGCCAATAAGAATCAACCAGTGGGAGACTGGAAGATGGGAGGAGAGAGAAGTTGGGATATTTATTTTCTGGCTCCCTCCCAGGTGGGTCTCCATGTGCTGGCTGCATCCCTCCTCTAAAAACCTCAGCTCTTGTCAGTGACGTGCTACAGCAGCTCTGTTCAGATTCAGGTACCTACCTTTTCCCTTTGCCCCTCCAGGGCTTGGAATGGTAACAAATCCCCACCCTTGTTAGCTCTATTCCTTGCTGGTTTCCCTTAACCCTGCTGACACTACTTAACCAGCCCCTTTATTAAACTCTGAATTACCCCATCTGAGATTGCCAACCACTTCCCACTGGGACCCTACCTAATACAATAATCTAATAAATGACATAAAGTTGAAACTGTAACATGAGGTTGGTATAAGCTCAATGTCATCAGCAACACTTGGTTAGATGAGGCTCATGATGTGAATTCTATGTTGGTAAGGATCCTATTCACCCAAATAAGTCTCATGGCAGTGGGTCAAGAACTCAGTTCATTTAATTATTTAAATAAATATTTATTGAGTATCTACTGCATGGCATGTACTACAGTAGGGACTGGGGAGTCAGCGCTGGGCAAAACAAACATCCAGGTCTCAAGGTGTTTTCAATCTGCTGGGGGAGAAAGACATAAATCACACAGTCAGAAATATAAATATATAGGTAGAAACTGTGATAAATCCTTGGCAAGATAACGACATGTTTCTCTGAGAGCATCTAATAGGAGGTTAATAAGGGGTGGAGCATCAGAGAAAGCTCCTCTGAGGAAGTGACACTAAGCTTAGTCAGGCAAAGGGCAAGGGATGGGCAGAGGAGCGTAGTAAGCAGAGGGAATAGCACGTTCGAAGATTCTGAGGCTGGGGCTTCCCTGGCCATCCAGAGGTTGAGCCTCCGCGCTTCCACTGCAGGGGGCATGTGTTCGATCCCTGGTTGGGGAACTAAGATCCCGCATGTCACATGTGGTGTGGCCAAAAAATAAACTGTCAAAGATCCCGAGGCCGGAAGGGCCTTACAGGTGTTCAGTGAACCTGAGAGAGGCCTCTAGAGCAAGTTGAGAGTTGGCTTTACGTGCAGTGGGGAGGCATCATAGAGTTTTGGGCAGGAGAATAGCATGACTTGATGTCACAAAAGCTGGTGATGGTACGCCACGGGGAGCACTGATGGGGATAAAAGGAGAAACAAGTGACGCTGCTATGGGAGGTCCCAACCACTGGCCTGGCTAACAGCGTTGTGATGCTCTCCTTGTCCAGGAAAACCTCACTTGGAGGCAGTGAACTGGGCTGATGGGCACAACCGTTGGGTGCCCTGTTCTTTCATAAGCATTGCAGTGATGCGGGGAGCTAGTACCTGGGATCTAATTCTGACTAGCAAGGAAGAACTTGTTGGTAAGGTAGAAGTGTCTGGAGGAAAAGGGGAAGTTCTTGGGAGAAAGGGATGGATGATCATATGATGTGTGTGTGTGTGTGTGTGTGTGTGTGTGAGTGTGTGACACAGATTGAGAAACAGAGGTAGAGAGATGTGCTAGAAAAACAAATCTCTTGGACTCCAGAAAGAAAACAGGAGTTACTAGCTTATGGCTAGAGATTCAGACAAAGAAACTAGATTAACAGGCACAGGAAATCCTACTGTATTTATTTGCTTGGACTGCCATAACAAAGTTCCACAGACTGGGTATCTTAAATGACAGAAATTTATCATCATCTCACAGTTCTGGAGGCTAGACATCCAAAATTAAGGTGTCAGCAGAGTTGGTTCCTTCTGAGGATGTGAGGGAAGGAAGGACCTGTTCTAGGCCTCTCTCCTTGGCTTGTAGATGGCCATCATCTGCCTGTCTTTCTTCACATTGTCTTCTCTCTACTTGTGTCTGTCTCTGTGTCCAGATTTCCCCTTTTTATAAGGACATTAGTCCTACTGGATTAGGACCCACCCTCATGACCTCACTTTTCCTTGATTACGTCTATAAAGATTCTATCTCCAAATAAGGTCACATTCTGAAGTACTGGGGGTTAGGACTCCAACATATTCTTTTTAGTAGACCCAAGGGACCCATCACAACTACCAAATGAAATTCAAGCAGAACTTACTAATTCATCTATCAAACATGCACCAGATGCTTACTCTATACCAGGTACCTGCTAAGTGTGGGCTTGGCCCCAAAAGTACACTTGGTCTTGTGGTAGAATACGGACATTCAAAATATGTAATGCAGGTTAACAAGAGCTATGATAAGTATGTTTACTTCTAGGACACACTTGATATATGACACAGCTTAATGTAACATTATAGGGAAGCACAGGGGATACAAAGCATAGTGGTGGCACAAAGAGCAGAGTGGGGACTTCCCTGGTGGCGCAGTGGTTAAGAACCCGTCTGCCAATGCAGGGGACACGGGTTCAAGCCCTTGTCCGGAAAGATCCCACATGCCGCGGAGCAACTAAGCCTGTGCGCCACAACTACTGAGCCTGCACTCTAGAGCCCGCGAGCCACAACTACTGAGCCCACGTGCCACAAGTGCTGAAGCCTGCATGCCTAGAGCCTGTGCTCTGCAACAAGAGAAGCCACCTCAATGAGAAGCCCGCGCACTGCAACGAAGAGTAGCCCCCGCTCGCCACAACTAGAGAAAGCCCGCGCGCAGCAACGAAGACCCAATGCAGCCAAAAATAAATAAATAAAATAAATTTTAAAAAAAAAGGAGCAGAGTGGTCAGCGCTACTCAGGGGGGTCAGGGAAGGCTTCTTGGAAGAAGTGACATGACCTGAGTCTCTAAGGATGACAAAGGAGTGGCCCAAGGGGAGAAGAAGTGGAACGGAGTTCCATGTGGAGGGAAATCCATAGAGTGAGTAAGTGCAGGTGGGTGTGGGTGAGAGTATGGCTGCAGGTCAGTGAAGGGAGATGAGGTTAGAGATGCCAGATCATGAAGGGCCTTGGGTCCAGGATAAGGAAAGTGAACTTACACATACACTTGACAAAGTTTTCAGGATGTGTGGGGAACATCATCTGGGAGATTTAAGGACAGAGTGGTATGATTAGATTTGGCTTTTGTGTGGAGGATGGATTGAGGGGGTTGTGAGGGGAGCCAGCGAGACTAGTGAGTGGGCAGAAGCAGAAATAAGAGAGTGAGAGGGAAAGAGAACAGAGGGCTGGACCAAGGCAGTAGGGATGGAGAGGGGAGAAACCATTATGCAGAGTCCTAGGGGTAGAATTGAAATCTGTTAGTGACAACTTAGTCGTGAGGGACAAGGGAGTGGGGAACTTAGGATGCTCCCTAGATATCTGGTTTGAGTGTGAGTGGACAGTGGTGGCATTCACAAGACAGGGACTTCAGGAGGAAGAGTGGACGTTGGGGGAAGGTTAGTTCTGTTTTGGACATGTTGAGATTGAGATGTTTGTGGGACGTCAGGGAAGAGGTCTGGGTTTGAGATATACATCTGGGAGCTGCCAGTAGTTGAAGTCATGGACATAGATGAAGTTACCTGGAATGAACCTTTTTTTTTTTGGCTGCACCATGTGACATGTGGGATCTTAGTTCCCCAACAAGGGATCGAACCTACACCCACAGCAGTGGAAGCACAGAGTCTTAAACACTGGGCTACCAGGGCAGGGAAGTCCCTAGGATGAACCTTTAGAGGGAAAAAATGTAGGACTCAGGGACAAAACCTTGAGGAAAAGGAGAATGGTAAAGGTCAACCAGATGGTGCTGGAGAAAAGTCTGATGAACATCACAGAGGAGAGAGTTAACACCATTAGATGCCCCTCAGAAATCAGAAAAGAAAAAGGATGAAAGGGAATCTTTGGATTGGCTATTTGGTGGTCACTGACTACATCAGTGGGTTAGTTTTAGTGGAGTCAATGCAGCAAAGTTTAAGTTGCATGGACAGAGGAATGAACAAAAGGGGAGGAAGTGGAGATGAATAGTGTGGGTGATTCTCTTAGAAAGCCTGGCAGTGAAGGGAAGGAGAAAAATAGACTGTAGCTAGAGGGGGACAGAGGATTTGGAGTTGGGTTTTTTTTCCCCATGAGAGAGATTTTATGGTGCTTCTATAAAGAATGAGCAGAAGAGCAGGAGGAAGAGGTCAAATATACAGCGAGGAAAGAGAAGACTCCGGAGATGAAAAGGATGGATCCAGAGCAAAGGTGGTTGGGTTATCCTTGTAGGAAAGAGGTAGTGGAGGTAGCAGTGGGTCTGGAAACCTTAGATGGATTGGCAGGAATTTAGGAAATTCCTCAATGATGTTGTCTTGTTTTTCCCCTAAAATGTAAGAGATGATTCATCTCTGGGGAGTGAGATGGGAGGTTATTGGATAGTAGAGATGACGCGGGGAAGAAAAACTTGAAAAGGGTGTATTAGTCAGAGTTCAGTTGCAGTTAACAATCCTTTGTAGCTATTTTAAGAAGAAGAGGACTTAATGCAGTGAATTGGGTGCTTACAAAAATCACTGGAAAGTCTAGAAGGCCAAACTCTAAACTGAGATTCCAGGAATGAATCCAGGGCATCTCATCACTAATCTTCCAGGGGGCCTACCATCTCTACCACAGTCAAGAAATGGGGGAGGGACTTCCCTGGCAGTCCAGTGGTTAAGACTCCATGCTCCCACTGCAGGGGGCACATGTTTGAAGTAAGATCCCATATGCTGCGCAGCATGGCCAAAAAAAAAAAAAAAGAAAAGAATAAAAAGAAACTGGGGAGTTTGGAAGCCACTGCTGTTGAGCCTTGGAACACTTAGCTGTCATGCAGGGATCAGGAAGTTGGGACAGCAACTTTGGATACAGGGCCAAGTTCCCAAATTCAAGTCTCATCAAGTGTTACTTATTGGCAGAACCTAAGTCACAATCTAAAATCTAGCTGCAAAGGAGTCTGGGAAGTTTTTGGTTTTTCATTCTCTGCAGTATGGGAACATATACCCTTATCCCCACACTTAAATTCTAATAAACAACAGCAACAGCAACGTGCTCCCACCTGATATAACTATCCCTTCTTACAAAACACCATCCATCCATCCATGTTCAATTTCAGTTGAAATCAGATGTATGCCTAACATACAATTAAAGGATTTAATAAAGCTAATTAATAACAGTAGAATTTCATCCTTGAATAATATAATTGCCAAGATTCTCCATTTCAGTCTTGAGTATAGAAACCACCTAGTGTTAGCCTCTTCCATCTTTTAAGGCAGGGCACTGAAGTTTGCAGTGCTCTTTCACATATATGATTTCATTTGATTATCACATTTTGTGAACTGGACATTCATAGGGGTTACTGTTTTCATTTTACAGCTGACACAAAAGTCTCTATTGGCATAGTAGCATATAAATTTTTGTTATATTTATATTAACTGCAAAGGACTTTCGTATCCAAATGTATTTACAGTTCATCAAAGAGAATAAAGTTATGTATTATATTCACTAATAATACATGATGAACCGTACAGGTTATAGGTCAATTCAGTTTCATTGGACAATGTGCTAATCTGTCTATATAAGACTGGAAGCAATTACCTTGCCCTTGTTCATAATTATCTTTTTTCTTTTCAGCTTTATTGAGGTACAAGTAACAAATGCGAATGTATATATTTAAGGTGTACAGCTTGATGTTTTGATTTAAGTATGCATTGTGAGATGCTCACCACAATCAAGCTAATTAACATATCCATCACTGTATATAGTTGCCTCTTTCTTCTCCCTCCCTCCCTCCTTTCTCTCCCTCCTTCCCTCCATCCCTTCTTTCCAAATCTCAAGTAAATAATGTATTGTTAACAGTAGTCACCATTCTGTACATTAGATCTCTAGAACTTATTCGTCTTGCATAACTGAAAATTTGTACCCTTTGACCAACATCTCCCCATTTCTACCCCACACCTACCCCCACCAACCTCCATTCTACTCTCTGCTTATAGGAGCTTGACTGCTTTAGATTCCACACATAAGTGAGATTATACAGTATTTGTCTTTCTGTGTCTGGCTTATTACACCATAATGCCCTCCAGGTTCATCCATGTTGTCACAAATGGCAGAATTTCCTTCTTTTTATGGCTGAATAATAATATTCCATTGTGTGTACCACATTCTCTTCATTCATTCATCATCGGATATTTAGGTTGTATCTTAGCTATTGTGAATAACATGCATTCATCTTCCATCATCCATCCATCCATCCATCCATCCAACCACAGTAGGCATCAGAAGCTGTGTTGATATGGTACAGTGAGTAGACCAGGTGTAGAACAGCAGCTGCAATTGAAATTACAGTCTGATCTTACATAATCTGTCATCATTCTCCAATTCCAAGGTACATCTGGTCAAGTCAAGTAAGTAGGTTAAATGAGGATGTGACGGGGATCACCTCTAGTTTGCTGGTAAACTGGCTCTCAGAAAGGACGAAAAAGCCCCGATTTGTAGCGTGTGCCAATTTCATGGTTTAAGTAGTCTCATCGTGGCCAATTTAAAGCTACCAAAGATGAAGTTTGGAGGTAATGTTAACAATCTTATATAATTCTTATGAATAAATGAGAACAATTCTCACCGATGGGTCACCAACCTTGCATTCTTCAAGTCTTCTGTGGTGATACTGAGCTCCGTGATTCCCTAGAAATGTGGCATTGGTTTTGATTTACTGTTTTGTTAAGGAGGGGCTCACCAGGAGTTCTCACTTGGTCCTTCCTGTCATGATGGCCCTTAATCCATAGGTCAGGCAGAATCCACTGGAGATTCTGCCTGTCGCTGAGTGTACATATTCCAACTGTACATTCAGGACCTGGAGAAACAACCACAGGGTGGATATGAATCTATTGGGCCCACTGCGAAATGGTTTGGGCCCAAACTCCATTTATTTCCTGACCTCCATTAATTTCATTTCAACCCATTCAACCCATTAGCTCAGCGCCAGTAATAAGCCCTGAAAAGTCTGCTATTTCTCTTTTCCCAGTGCACACTCATTCTACTAAATGACCACAATTCCCTTGGAGAAAAATCTGGAGGAAGATGTACAATATAAATTTGTAATATCATATGGTACAGAGTACATAGTTTTTCTACTCACCTGACTTAGGTCTGGGAATTTAGTGAAAACCTATGACCCTCTGATGTCCTGCGACCTTGTCTGTCAGATCTTTAGAGCTCTAGTTTTTAAAAAAATTCTACAGATCTAGTAAGATGTTAATGCCGTGCTCTATATATTTCAGCCCTGGTATCCATGATCACTTAGCCACCACGAAAGTTCCCTGTGTGTCACTCTATTCTGACTGTCACTCTGGCCCTTCTGCCTTCTTTTTTTTTTAGATGTTGGGGGTAGGAGTTTATTCATTTATTTATTTTTGCTGTGTTGGGTCTTCGTTTCTGTGCGAGGACTTTCTCTACTTGTGGCAAGTGGGGGCCACTCTTCATCACAGTGAGCGGGCCTCTCACTATCGCGGCCTCTCCTGTTGCGGAGCACAGGCTCCAGACGCGCAGGCTCAGTAGTTGTGGCTCACGGGCCTAGTTGCTCCGCGGCATGTGGGATCCTCCCAGACCAGGGCTTGAACCCGTGTCCCCTGCACTAGCAGGCAGACTCTCAACCACTGCGGCACCAGGGAAGCCCCCTTGCTGCCTTCTTTGTCCACCTTGCTTATGGTCACTAAGTGTCACTACAGAGCTGGGGTCTCATTATCACCATTAAAACCCAAGAACGTATTTCAATGGCATGTCTTCCATTATCACCCAGAGCATAGAGAGGACTGCAGCTCTAGCACCTTTGGAGGAAGCTAGTGTTCTCCTCATCAATGAATTTCTTGATGTCTTGGTGAAGTGGGGAGTCCTCTGGTCCCTCTCAGGGGATGTCCAGATAGTACCTGACTTATAATGCTCCGAATTTAACAATTTTTTATTTTTATGGTGGTGCAAAAGCAATACATGTTCAGTAGAAACTATACCTCCAATTTTGACGTTGGGTCTTTTCCTGTGCTAATGGTATGCTTATGATACTCTCTTGTGATCCTAGGCATGGGTAGTAATCTGCAACCCCCAGTCAGCCACGTAATCATAAACAAGAGCGTAAACAGCTGATACACTTAACAACCATTCCAGTTTTTACTTTCAGTACACTATTCAATAAATTATGTGACATATTAAACACTTTATTATAAAATAGGCTTTGTGTTAGATAATTTTGCCCAACTGTAGGCTAACATAAGTGTTCTGAGCATTTTTTTTAAATTTTCTAATTTTATTTTATTTAGTTTTTATACAGCAGGTTCTTATTAGTCATCAATTTTATACACTTCAGTGTATACATGTCAATCCCAATCGCCCAATTCATCACACCACCATTCCCACCCCTGCCATGGCTTTCCCCCTTGGTGTCCATACATTTGTTCTCTACAACTGTGTCTCAACTTCTGCCCCGCAAACCAGTTCATCTGTTCCATTTTTCCAGGTTCCACATACATGTGTTAATATACGATATTTGCTTTTCTCTTTCTGACTTAATTCAGTCTGTGAAGTGGATCTAGACAGTCTCTAGATCCATCCACACCTCAACAAATGACCCAATTTCGTTCCTTTTTATGGCTGAGTAATATTCCATCGTATATATGTACCACAACTTCTTTATCCATTCATCTGTCGATGGGCATTTAGGTTGCTTCCATGACCTGGCTGTTGTAAATAGGGCTGCAATGAACATTGGGGTGCATGTGTCTTTTTGAATTATGGTTTTCTCTGGGTACATGCCCAGTAGTGGGATTGCTGGGTTGTATGGTAGTTCTATTTTTAGTTTTTTAAGGAACTTCCACACTGTTCTCAATAGTGGCTGTATCAGTTTACATTCCCACCAACAGTGCAAGAGGGTTCCCTTTTCTCCACACCCTCTCCGGCATTTGTAGTTTGTATATTTTCCGATGATGCTCATTCTAACTGGTGTGAGATGATACCTCATTGTAGTATTGATTTGCATTTCTCTAATAATTAGTGATGTTGAGCATCTTTTCATGTGCCTCTTGGCCATCTGTATGTCTTCTTCGGAGTAATGTCTATTTAGGTCTTCTACCCATTTTTAGATTGGGTTGTTTGTTTCTTTAATATTGAGCTGCGTGAGCTGTTTATATATTTTGGAGATTAATTCTTTGTCCATTGATTCGTTTGCAAATATTTTCTCCCATTCAGAGGTTGTCTTTTCGTCTGTTTATGGTTTCTTTTCCTCTGCAAAAGCTTTGAAGTTTCATTAGGTCCCATTTGTTTAATTTTGTTTTTATTTCCATTACTCTAGGATGTGGATAAAAAGACCTTGCTGTGATTTATGTCAAAGAGTGTTCTTCCTATGTTTTCCTCTAAGAGTTTTATAGTGTCCGGTCTTACATTTAGGTCTCTAATCAATTTTGAGTTTATTTTTGTGTATCGTGTTAGGGAGTGTTCTAATTTCATTCTTTTACATGTCCAGTTTTCCCAGCACCACTTATTGAAGAGACTGTCTTTTCTCCATTGTATATCCTTGCCACCTTTGTCATAGATTAGTTGACCATAGATGCGTGGGTTTATCTCTGGGCTTATCTTGTTCCACTGATCTATGTTTCTGTTTTTGTGCCAGTACCATATTGCTTTGATTACTGTAGCTTTGTAGTATAGTCTGAAGTCAGGGAGTCTGATTCCTCCAGCTCCTTTTTTTTTTCCCTCAAGACTGCTTTGGATATTCGGAGTCTTTTGTGTCTCCATACAAATTTTAAGATTTTTTGTTCTATTTCTGTAAAAAATGCCATTGGTAATTTGATAGGGATTGCACTGAATCTGTAGATTGCTTGGGGTAGTGTAGTCATTTTCACAATATTGATTCTTCCAATTCAAGAACATGATATATCTCTCCATCTGTTGGTATCATCTTTAATTTCTTTCATCAGTGTCATATAGTTTTCTGCATACCAGTCTTTTGTCTCCCTGGGTAGGTTTATTCCTAGGTATTTTATTCTTTTTGTTGCAATGGTAAATGGGAGTGTTTCCTTAATTTCTCTTTCAGATTTTTCATCATTAGTGTATAGGAATGCAAGAGATTTCTGTGCATTAATTAGCTTTACCAAGATAATTGATTAGCTCTAGTAGTTTTCTGGTGGCATTTTTAGGATTCTCTATGTATAGTATCATGTCATCTGCAAACAGTGACACTTTTACTTCTTCTTTTCCAATTTGTATTCCTTTTATTTCTTTTTCTTTTCTGATTGCCATGGCTAGGACTTCCAAAACTATGTTGAATAATAGTAGTAAGAGTGGACATCCTTGTCTTGTTCCTGATCTTAGAGGAAATGCTTTCAGTTTTTCACCATTGAGAATGATGTTTGCTGTGAGTTTGTCCTATATGGCCTTTATTATGTTGAGGTAGGTCCCCTCCATGCCCACTTTCTGGAGAGTTTTTATCATAAATGGGTGTTGAATTTTGTCAAAAGCTTTTTCTGCATCTATTGAGATGATCATATGGTTTTTATTCTTCAGTTTGTTAATATGGTGTATCACATTGATTGATTTGTATATATTGAAGAATCCTTGCATCCCTGGGATGAATCCCACTTGATCATGGTGTATGATGCTTTTAATGTATTGTTGGATTCTGTTTGCTAGTATTTTGTTGAGGATTTTTGCATCTATATTCATCAGTGATATTGGTCTGTAATATTCTTTTTTGTAGTATCTTTGTCTGGTTTTGGTATCAGGGTGATCGTGGCCTCATAGAATGAGTTTGGGAGTGTTCCTTCCTCTGCAACTTTTTGGAAGAGTTTGAGAAGGATGGGTGTTAGCTCTTCTCTAAATGTTTGATAGAATTCACCTGTGAAGCCATCTGGTCCTGGACTTTTGTTTGTTGGAAGATTTTTAATCACAGTTTCAATTTCATTACTTGTGATTGGTCTGTTCATATTTTCTATTTCTTCCTGGTTCAGTCTTGGAAGGTTATACCTTTCTAAGAATTTGTCCATTTCTTCCAGGTTGTCCATTTTTATTGGCATAGAGTTGCTTTAGTAAACTCTTAGGATGCTTTGTATTTCTGTGGTGTCTGTTGTAACTTCTCCTTTTTCATTTCTAATTTTATTGATTTGAGTCCTCTCCCTCTTTTTCTTGATGAGTCTGGCTAATGGTTTATCAATTTTGCTTACCTTCTCAAAGAACCAGCTTTTAGTTTTATTGATCTTTGCTATTGTTTTCTTTGTTTCTGTTTCATTTATTTCTGCTCTGATCTTTATGATTTCTTTCCTTGTGCTAACTTTGGGGTTTGTTTGTTCTTCTTTCTCTAGTTCCTTTAGGTGTAAGGTTAGATTGTTTATTTGAGATTTTTCTTGTTTCTTGAGGTAGGCTTGTATAGCTATAAACTTCCCTCTTAGAACTGCTTTTGCTGCATCCCATAGGTTTTGGATCATCATGTTTTCATTGTCATTTGTCTCTAGGTATTTTTTGATTTCCTCTTTGATTTCTTCAGTGATCTCTTGGTTACTTAGTAACTTATTGTTTAGCCTCCATGTGTTTGTGTTTTTTACCTTTTTTTCCCTGTAATTCATTTCTAATCTCATGGCATTGTGGTCAGAAAAGATGCTTGATATGATTTCAATTTTCTTAAATTTACTGAGGCTTGATTTGTGACCCAAGATGTGATCTATCCTGGAGAATGTTCTGTGCACACTTGGGAAGAAAGTGTAATCTTATGTTTTTGGATGGAATGTCCTATAAATAACAATTAAATGTATCTGGTCTATTGTGTCATTTAAAGCTTTTGTTTCCTTATTTATTTTCATTTTGGATGATCTGTCCATTGGTGTAAGTGAGGCGTTAAAGTCCCCCACTATTATTGTGTTACTGTCGATTTCCTCTTTTATAGCTGTTAGCAGTTGCCTTATGTATTGAGGTGCTCCTATGTTGGGTGCATATACATATATATTTATAATTGTTATATCTTCTTCTTGGATCAATCCCTTGATCATTATGTAGTGTCCTTCCTTGTCTCTTGCAACATTCTTTATTTTAAAGTCTATTTTATCTGAGTATTGCTACTCCAGCTTTCTTTTGATTTCCATTTGCATAGAATATCTTTTTCCATCCCCTCACTTTCAGTCTGTATGTGTCCCTAGGTCTGAAGTGGGTCTCTTGTAGACAGCATATATATGGGTCTTGTTTTTGTATCCATTCAGGAAGCCTGTGTCTTTTGTTTGGAGCATCTAATCCATTCACGTTTAAGGTAATTATTGATATGTATGTTCCTGTGACCATTTTCTTAATTGTTTTAGGTTTGCTTTTGTAGGTCCTTTTCTTCTCTTGTATTTCCCACTTAGAGAAATTCCTTTAGCATTTGTTGTAGAGCTGGCTTGGTGGTGCTGAATTCTCTGAACTTTTGCTTGTCTGTAAAGCTTTTGACTTCTCCATCAAATCTGAATGAGATCCTTGCTGGGTAGAGTAATCTTGGTTGTAGTTTCTTCGCTTTCATCACTTTAAGTATATCATGCCACTCCCTTCTGGCTTGTAGAGTTTCTGCTGAGAAATCAGCTGTTAACCTTATGGGAGTTTCCTTGTATGTTATTTGTCATTTTTCCCTTGATGCTTTCAGTAATTTTTCTTTCTCTCTAATTTTTGCCAATTTGATTACTATGTGTCTCGGCATGTTTCTCCTTGGGTTTATCCTCTATGGGACTTGCTGCACTTCCTGGACTTGGGTGGCTATTTCCTTTCCCATGCTAGGGAAGTTTTCGACTATAATTTCTTCAAATATTTTCTCTGGTCCTTTCTCTCTCTCTTCTCTGTGAAGGAGAATGTTGTTGTGAATGTGAATGTGAATGTTGTTGCATTTAATGTTGTCCCAGAGGTCTCTTAGGTTGTCTTCATTTCTTTTCATTCTTTTTTCTTTATTCTGTTCTGCAGCAGTGAATTCTACCATTCTGTCTTCCAGGTCACTTATCCATTCTTCTGCCTCAGTTATTCTGCTATTGATTCCTTCTAGTGTATTTTTCATTTCAGTTATTGTATTGTTCATCTCTGTTTGTTTTGTTTGTTCTTTAATTCTTCTAGGTCTTTGTTAAACGTCTCTTGCATCTTCTCGATCTTTGCCTCCATTCTTTTTCCGAGGTCCTAGATCATCTTCACTGTCATTATTCCGAATTCTTTTTCTGGAAGGTTGCCTATCTCTACTTCATTTAGTTGCTTTTCTTGGGTTTTATCTTGTTCCTTCATCTGGTACATAGCCCTCTGCCTTTTCTTCTTGTCTCTCTTTCTGTGAATGTGGTTTTTGTTCCACAGGCTGCAGGATTGTAGTTCTTCTTTCTTCTGCTGTCTGCCCTCTGGTGGATGAGGCTCTCTAAGAGGCTTGTGCAAATTTCCTGATGGGAGGGACTGGTGGTTCGTAGAGCTGACTGTTGCTCTGGTGGGCAGAGCTCAGTAAAACTTTAATCCTCTTGACTGCTGATGGGTGGGGCTGGGTTCCCTCCCTGTTGGTTGTTTGGCCTGAGGCAACCCAACACTGGAGCCTGCCTAGGCTCTTTTGTGGGGCTAATGACAGACTCTGGGAGGGCTCCCGTCAAGGAGTACTTCCCAGAACTTCTGCTGCCAGTGTCCTTGTCCCCATGGTGAGCCACAGCCACCCCCCGCCTCTGCAGGAGCCCCTCCAACACTAGCAGGTAGGTCTGGTTCAGTCTCCTCTGGGGTCACTTCTCCTCCTTCCGCTGGGTCCCAATGTTCACACTACTTTGTGTGTGCCCTCCAAGAGTGGAGTCTCTGTTTCCCCCAGTCCTGTCGAAGTCCTGCAATCAAATCCCACTAGCCTTCAAAATCTGATTCACTAGGAATTCCTCCTCCCATTGCCAGACCCCCAGGTTTGGAAACATGACGTGGGGCTCTGAATCTTCACTCCAGTGGGTGGACTTCTGTGGTATAAGTGTTCTCCAGTCTGTGAGTCACTCACCCAGATGTTATGGGATTTTATTTTACTGTGATTGCACCCCTCCTACTGTCTCATTGTGGCTTCTCCTTTGTCTTTGGGGTATCTTTTTTGGTGAGTTCCAGTGTCTTCCTGTCAGTGATTGCCCAGCAGCTAGCTGTGATTCTGGTGTTCTCACAAGAGGGAGTGAGAGCACATCCTTCTACTCTGCCATCTTGGTTCCAGTCCCTGAGCATGTTTAAGATAGGCTAGGGTAATCTATGACGTTTGGTAGGTCAGATGTGTTAGAAACATTTTCAACATATGATATTGTCAACTTACCATGGGTAAGTCAAGGAAGACCTGTAGTTAAAGCTTAGATAGACCAGTCACATGTGATAAATCCACTTCAACATACGTAGTTCCCTAAGTCTTTGGATTTCTCTTACATTATACCCAGAGACTTTTTGGCATGTCCGTTTCATTTGACTATCAGTGAGTCCAAACTTCAGTTTACCAACTGAAGTGACAATACAACTTTGATCAGATTCTTGAGCTGGTGCACCAGCTTCAGAATCTCTGGTAAGCAGGACATCCATACTGAAAAATTCAGCCAGATTTAAAACTACTCTCTCCTCTCTACTCTAGCATGGTTCAAACCTATTCCTATGAATAGTCCCCAGGTTTTCACTGATATATAAATTTGCACATTTTGGCATCTAAGCGTCTGCTAGGCACACCTTTATAATTGGCTCCCTGGGTACACGCAGATTGTCTTTAGCCATGGATCTGGGACACATGTGAAGCTATGGGGTGGGAGATGGTCATAGGATCATCAAGCAAGGCAAGACCAGCCTCCTTAGGGTCAGAGGAGTTGTTTCTACTGGTGAGAGAAGCCCAGTGGAGTTATGTTGTCCAGAGTCTTCAGATTTAACTGGATTCTCCTAAATATCACCATTCTAATACTTTGGGACTCTGGTCTTTCCTAATCATTGCCCTAAAATTTCACGTAAGAAATATGGTAGGCTGTGAATCCAGTCTATTTTGTAAATCAGCAACCAATAGGATAAGAATCTACACTTGACTACACTAGGCTACTCACTAGCTATGAGAGATAGGATATGATTTTAGGGTATTCATAAGATAGTTCTCTCAGGACAGTTATAGGAAGTCCTTGGTTCTCTGACTAATGAGCCATGAATTTAAAGCCCTGGGCTTGATATTCTATTTAAATTCTCTTGGATGGTGAGAAGCAACCAGCCTACCTTTTATTCCGCCTGACCGCCAAACTGTGCCTCGGCCTTTGCCATTTGTTCTGTCAAAGCCATATCTTTAAAAATTCACTTTATGATCATAGAGGACAAATTAGAACAGAAACTGCTCTATGAAGAGAGACTGAGGACAGAACTCCAGCATGACATTTGGTAGTAAAGGAAATAAGAGAGTTAGGAGATGGTATGACTCATGAAGGACTTTTTTTTTTTTTTGGCCACACCGCACGGCATGTGGGATCTTTGTTCCCCGACCAGGGATCGAACACTTTCCCCCTGCAGTGCAAGTGCAGAGTCCTAACCACTGGACTGCCAGGGAAGTCCCATGAAGGACTTTTAGAATAGAGATATTTGTAGACTAAGAAAACAGCCTAATGGAAAGGAAGTGATGGAAGATGCAAAGAACATGGCAAGTAACGGAAGGAGCAAGTTCTTAGAGGTGGACTAAGTTTGAAAAGAAGAGCTCAAGTGAAGGACTGATACTGGTGCACGGTCTGGGGATGGAAGGAAAATATGAAAGTAAAGAGCAAGTTCAGATGGAGTGGGTGGATGATGGCAATGAAAGTCCCGGTCGTTATATAGGAGAGGGAGGTCTAGAGCCTGAGACTCAGGGGCTGAGCAGTTGTGAAAGATGACACGGTCCAGATGCAGCCTTGCCTCCGGCTGGCTCCAGTGCAGTGTGGATGAGGCATCAATTCGAGCTGAGGTAGTGCAAGCTGAGAAGTCTTCCGCCTGGTTGTGGAAATCAGTGGAGGTGAGAACATGGAAAAGTGTGGGGCTGGAACCCATGAATGAGCCAGGTGTGCCCATTC
Source organism: Globicephala melas (assembly GCF_963455315.2). Classification (NCBI taxonomy): domain Eukaryota; kingdom Metazoa; phylum Chordata; class Mammalia; order Artiodactyla; family Delphinidae; genus Globicephala; species Globicephala melas. Next base: position 16,252,252 of record NC_083321.1, read on the forward strand.
TCGGGGAAGGTTGGGGTTGGAAGGGATCCTGCAGGCTGGCAGATAACATGGAGGAAGCGGGGTGGTGGTGACGACGCAGGCGGGTGACCTGGTTTTGTAAGGAGGACGTGCAGGCAGAGGGGCCTGGAAGTAGCTATGGGAAACCAAGAAGTCCCCCAGTCCTTCTTACCTCCTGCCCTGGGGCAAAAGGTGACCTCGGTTCCTGCGCTTTGTGAGCGAATGATCTCAGCAAGGGATTAAATGAAGATCACTTAGGACAGTGCCAAGCACATTGTCAGCACTCAGGAAATGTTGGCTCTGATTATTATTAAAGTCAGGGACCAGTAGAAGAAATAGAAGATGGGCTGATGGGGGTGATAGAGAGAGATGGGGGTGATAGAGAGAGGGGTTAGATCTGACATTAATAAGGGGACAGGAGGGAATACCGCTGACAGTTCTTTCTCCATCTCCATCGTGAAGAACCCCCTCCGCTTCTTCCTCCTCCTTATTCTTTCTCTCTCTCCCCCCATCCATAACAGCTTTATCAAAATATAACCCATATGTTATACAGTTCACCCATTTAAATTGCACACTTGATTTTTACTATATTCACATAGTTGTGCAACCAGCACGACAATCAATTATAGAACTTTTTTTTTTTTTTTTTTTTTTTTGCGGTACGCGGGCCTCTCACTGCCGTGGCCTCTCCCGTTGCGGAGCACAGGCTCCGGACGCGCAGGCTCAGTAGCCATGGCTCACGGGCCCAGCCGCTCTGCGGCACGTGGGATCTTCCCAGACCAGGGCACGAACCCGTGTCCCCTGCACCGCCAGGCGGACTCTCAACCACTGCGCCACCAGGGAAGCCCTATAGAACATTTTAATCACCTCAAAACCCATATCCTTTCGCTATCAACCCAATCCCCCATCATTTCTGGCCCTGGGAAAACCACTCATCTACTTTCTGTCTCTGTGATTTGCCTGTTCTGGACATTTCATATACATGGATCAGAATATGCACAATAAGCAAATTCTCTTCTTAAATTCCTTTTAATTATAAGTTCAAAGGAATGAAGCACTAACAGTGGACCCTCAGGTACTAGCGATAGGTGTGTGTGTGGGGAGGGGGACAGGATTTGGAGACTCAGATCCTCCTTCCTCTGTGCATAAGTCTAGCCCGTTTGTTTTTCCTCTTATAACATGCTTGGAAAGGAAAATGTCAAAAGCCAACCAGCTACAGGATCCAGGAGGAGGCTGGCGAATCACTTCAGTGGCTGGTGCCCTGCTGAGAATTGCGCAAAGGAAGGGCTGGGGGGATCTACTCCCTTGGGGAGACCGGCTGATTCTGCGGAGGCACCAGAGGGAACAGACCAGTCGGTGCTGAGGTGGCGGTGGCAGGTGGCGGGGGAGAGAGGGGATGCCATGGTGGAGCCCATAGCATTGCCCAGAGGGCTGCACGGGGAGGTCGTCCAGAAGCCCCTACTTTCCTTTAGTCCGTGCAGCCCCTCCACGGGGACATAGTAATTCGCGTAGGGAGGGGCAGGACCCACCAGTGTGTGTCAAGTGCGGGCATAAATCCATGGTGCCTTAGTTGACGTTAGGTGTTTCATGGCCCGCCAGCCCCTAAATAACGTTAAATCACCCACTAAGAAGGTTTCTCCCCTTTTAATTCTCTTTCAACCTTTTAAGTCAAAGAGAAGGCATCAGCTTGGTGCCCATGTTTCCAACACCTTCGCTGACGCTTGTGAATGTCCCTTTTAAGAGAGCGGGTCCTAGATCAGGGTCCCCGGCAGCAACAACGTCTCCCTAGAATTTAATAACATTGTTTTGTTTACAATGAATTGACTTTCCCGTGGTCTTCCATGTCTGGTAGTGATATAAAGTTTCCATCTTACATAATCTTTTTAGAGCTTAATAAGAGAGTCAGTTTAAAGAAAGTTATGAGTGAAATAATGGCAAGTGATATGCAGATATGGTAAACATGGTGATGGTGGTACATGAAATGACCAAAGCGTAAGAACTGAACTAGAAGAATTTTATGATCTGTTTCTCTGCCTAGAGGGTCTGTGACTCGGTGATTCAGAAAATGAGAGATGCCGTTGCGGTCAGCCTGGCTTCCCCCGTTGTAGCTCTCACTCCACTGCACTGTAATGGGGAGTTTACTTGTCCGCCTCTCTCACCAGACTGGGAACCCGATATGTGTCGTTTCCCTTATGTCAGCAGTGCCCAGCACAGTGCCTGATACACAGAAGTCCTCAGTATTTATTTACTGAATGAATGTAAATGAATGAATAAATGAGTGAATGAACAGTTGCCCTTAGTACTCTGAAGAGAGTAGTTACTGAGAATCTGTTCATCCGTCCATCCACACGTGCCTTCCATACTTACTAAGCAAGACACTAAGATACCCTGCCATTAACTTCCTTGTAATGGCTTCATTTTTAGTCAATAATCAATCTACGTATTGTGCCCAGGGTAGTCAAGATACTGTCAGTGGTGGGGAGAATGTAATCTCTTCTTCACTTAAAAGCAGCGATATTAGAGCCAGCCGGAGCTGAGATTAAATCCTGTCTCTGACACTTAATATTTCGGGCACTTTGGGCCATTTACCACTTGGAGTAAGAGTTCTCCTTCTGTAAAGTGGTTTTAATAATATTGAAGTGGCCCTGAGTCAGCCCCAGGGAATGTTGTTGAATGAATGAGATAGAGCGAGTGAATGAGTGAATGGATACGGACCACAGCCACCAGCGCAGCCTGGGCTCCAGGACACAGCCTAGCTCCTCTCCTACAGCCCAGGCCCCGCCTGCCGGTGAAACTTCAGAATGGGTGGGAGAAAGCCTCAGCTCCAAGCTGTGCTTCACTGAGCAAAAATACAGCACACTGGGTGAAAAGCAGAGAGCTAGCAGAGTCTCTCCCGCAGTGGACCCTGAGGCCTATGCTGGGCCAGCAGCAGGGGCCCTTGGCAGGTGACCCAAGGACAGACAAACCACTCCCTAGACTGCTGAATGTCCGAAGGCCCCAGCCCCTCCCCTCCCCCCAGGGATGTGGGCAATGTGTTGTTGGCATGGTGACCAGTCAGCCTGTCTCCCCCTCCTCTGCATCCTGCTGTGACAAAGAGGCCCTGAGGGGTAGAATGGGGCCCTGCGGGCTCCACTGGCTCAAGAACGGTAGGGAAAGCCAGGTCCAGGAGCTAGGGGGGCCTGCCTGCTGCCCTCCGGAGGCAGGAACAATGGAGCCGTTGCCCTGGCAACCAGGGGAGGCCTCTCCCTGGGCCTCCAGGCTGAGTCTGGGAGGAGGTGTCCTAAGAAAGGGAGGCTGGGAAGAGGGTGGGTGTGCCTGTTCTCAGAGCTGCCTGTCCCCCAAGGAAGGGCGGCAGGGGCTTCTTTCCAGAGAAGATGATCAGAGTCTCTGTGGACCCATTCTGCAGAGCCTCAGAGGGAGACAGGTGCGAGCAGTTTCCACCACACCAAGGCTGAGCGGGCCACGGACGCGTCACTGCAGTATCTCCTGAGCACCTTTCCCTAATGCCCACCTCTCCTCCTCTGAGGCCTCCTGAGGGCTGGTTTAGGGCAGGGACTGTGCAGTCAGGACAAGACGCTGATGGCCTGAGAGGCCCTCTAACCTTGGGGCTGTACTGCAAACTCTGGGATGTGTGTGATGCTGTGGGTGCAGGTGGGGCTTGGGGAGCTGGGCCACGTTCTCCGAGCCTGAGGGCAGACCCTTGCTGTGAAAGGCCCCAGGGCTTCGTAAAGGCATCAGCTTCTGGAGCGAGACATCCCAGCTCCAGATCCGGCCTCCAGCAGCACTTCACTGGCTGCGTGACCCAGAGGAGGTGATTTCGTCTGAGTCTCAGTTTCCCTAGCTGTAAAGCGGCACTGGTTAGCATGTGCATATAGAATAGAGGAGATGGCTCCTGGGACGGACGTATGGGGTCACAGGGTGGCTCAGCGGGGATTAGCTTCCTTCCCTCCCCGGCCATGTGCTTCTCCCTCCAGGCACCTGTGGCTCGGAACCCTGGGGGTATCACCGGCTCTCCACAGACTGCTGAGTACCCCATCGACAAATGCACCACCATTCTCCCTGAAAGGCTCCCCTATTCTTGTTACCCTCCTGAGGGTCCCAGGCAGGATGTACCTCTATCATGGTAACCAGGCTTGTCTTTGAGATGGGCTGGTGTCGGGTGTCCTTTGCTTGTCTGAATGTTCTCATTTTCCCCTTTGAGCTTGGGTTGCTTCTGCCATAAAGAAAAGAAAAATTTAAGAGAGGAGGAACCTTATAAAAGGTCTGAGAGCTCAGAGGCATTGGAAGTGGCTGTGTCCATTGCACCCACCTGGGTAGAAGCAGGTCACTGGGGGAGAATCTATCTCAGCCGGTGGCCACCTGCACCCCATGCTCTGTCCTCGCCTGCAGTCAGCACCTAACGCTACCCGGAGCCTGCGTGGGCGTCGGGGGATGAATGTGGGAGTCACGATCCCAGCCAGACGCCTGTCCTTTCAGGACAAATGTCTCCCTCTTGTGGCCACTAGGCCTCATGGCAGGCGTTTCCCGCCCCCGTGCCTTTGGCTGCTCAGAGCACCCTGACAGGTGCCTGAAGGGAGGGGCACCGAGGACACTGAAGCTAGCCTGGCCTGGCCCTTGAGCTCCCAAAGTAAAGCTCATTCCCAGCCTGGACCCCCTGAACCCCTGAGTCTAATTGGAGCAGCAAGGCCCTTTCCTGCTTCTTCCCAAGCAAGAACCTTGTGGAGGCTGAAACAGCCATTCTGAGAAGGCTCACCACGCTCAGACTGCACTGCCGACCTGACAGGCGCTGAGGGGACAAGCTGGCCGCAGGGACCTCGCCCACAAAGATGATCTCAGAGTGAAGAAGGGCGTACCAGTAGTTCACATACTACTTCTGGAGAATCTGTTATGTCCTGGGCCTGGCCTGGGCTCACTGTGAGGTGGGTGGGTAGAAACTAAGAAACGAAGGAGACCATACTTGTTGCTCTCTGGTGCCTTCACACTAGTTAGTGTGTTCATTCCAAACAGAAGTTCTCACCTGGGATCCTTGGGTTGGCTTCAGGGGGTCCGTGGGCCCCCTGAAATTATATGCATGAAATGGGCGTTTTTCTGGAGAGACGGTCTGGAGCTTTCGTCAGATTCTCAAAGGATTTAAAAGCATCAGAACCACAGCTAAAGTAAATGAGATGAAAGCTTCTCATCCCATGGTGTATGTGGGCCCCTTCAATATAGTCACCTTGGGAGGAGGCTGACTGCTCAGATGACCGTTTTCTTTTCCACCTGGGGCTCCTGTGGGCTGTCCTCAGGGATAGCTTTGAAACGATGGAAAAATCTCAGGCTCATTTCTTCTTGATCACTTCTTTTTTTCCCCCCAGAATGACCCAGATTGATCACCCACCTTTGTCACCAGCTTTGGATCTAAATGACTGTCAGCTGTTTCCAAAAATTCCATCCACCTTAACAAGGCAAAGATTTGTCACCCTCAGGAGTATTCAAGCGAACATGACAGCATTACTGCGGGAGTTCCTGAAACTTCCTTCAGAACTCAGGGTGGGGAAAGAGTATAGAAAAGTATAGTCTTTTGAGGTGACTGATTTGAATGCTCTGTCAGTAAAAAGACAGCCATGTGACGCTGTAACGATGAATTGTAAGCATAACAGATTAACCAGCAATAACCAGAAAATGAGATAAAGGGTGAAAATAATGTGTAGAGGAAGACAGAGAAGGGAGGGGTCGTGGTGGCCAGGAATGTCCCGTCATTCACTCAGCGTTCAAGGGATGTTTATGGACATCCACTCTGGAACCTAGGTGAATAAGACAGGAGCACCCAGTGTAATAGAGGAGACAGACACACAAAGAACCCGCCAGAGAACCATGTGGGGTGTGTTATAACGGAAGGATAACTGCGGAAGTGACACCCAAAAGCTCACCCCAAGTGGCACTAAGTTCACCCCCAAAGTGACACATCCTTCCAGGGCTGTGTATCGAACAGAGCACAAAGCAAATATTCTGTTTATCTGGCCCCCTGAAGGCAAAACTTGGAAGAAGACTGTGGTAGGTTGTGTTATGGCCTCAGTTCTTCACTCCTTGTATCCGTGTGACTTTGAGGGCAAGTTGTAATTCCCTGCCCGTGGACAGTGGATATTAGCAGACATGACACAAGCAGGGTATTTAAATGTGCTTGCATGACTGGGTTTGTTCTCTGGTGCTTCTGCCATTGCCATGAGAATATTCTGGGCTAGCTCGCTGGTCCCAGGAAGAGGATGAGAGACGTGTGGAGCAGAGTTGCCCCGATGAAGGTGCCCAGCCAAGCCCAGCCTAGAGAACTACCCGCAAACCAACCTCTAGATACAGAAGTGACCCCAGTGAAGTCAGCAGACCCCTGAGCCCCATTGGAGCCCAGCCTTGATCAGCCTACTCGTAGTCAACCCAAAGACAGATAAGGTATGATAATAAGTAACTGTTGTTTCAGGCCACTGAGTTAGGGGTGGTTTGTTATGCAGTGATAGCTGACTGATACAAAGACCCCTTTATCAGAGATTTCTGTAGATTTCCCCTTGCCTAGTTTCCCCTTTCCCCCAGTCCCTGGCAGCCTCTATCTTCCTTTCTGCCTCTGTGAATCAGACTATTCTAGGTATCTCACATAGGCAGACTCATACGATATTTTTCCTTTTGTGTCTGGCTTATTTCGCTTAGCATAACATCTTCAAGATTCATCCATGTTGTAGCAGGTATCAGAGTTCCATTCCTTTTTTTTTTTGGATAATTATATATATATATATATATATATATATATACACACACATATATATATATTTTTTCTGTGGTACGCGGGCCTCTCACTGTTGTGGCCTCTCCCGTTGCGGAGCACAGGCTCCGGATGCGCAGGCTCAGCAGCCATGGCTCACAGACGCAGCCGCTCTATGGCATGTGGGATCTTCCCAGACCGGGGCACGAACCCTTGTCCCCTGCATCGGCAGGCGGACTCTCAACCACCGTGCCACCAGGGAAGCCCCAATAATATATATATTTTTAATTGAAGTATAGTTGATTTACAATGTCATGTTAGTTTCAGGTGTACAGCACAGTGATTCAGTTATATATAAATATATTTATTCTTTTTCAAATTGTTTTCCCGTATAGGTTATTACAAAATATTTAGTGTGGTTCCCTGTGCTATTCAGTAGGTCCTTGTTGGTTATCTATTTTATATATAGTAGTGTGTATATTTTAATCCCAAACTCCTAATTTATCCCTCCTCCTCCCCCTTTGTTGACCATAAGTTTATTTTCTATTTTCATTCCCTTTTTAAGGTTGAGTAATATTCCATTCTTTGTGTGTACCATATTTTATCATCCATTCATTTTTCAATGGACACCTGGGTTGTTTGCACCTCTTGGCTATTGTGAATAGTGCTGCTATGAACATGGGTGTACAGCTGCTGCTTTGAATTCTTTTGGAAATTTAGTTCTAGAAGTGGAATTGCTGGATTGAATGGTAATTCTCTGTTTAGTTTTTGAAGCTCTGACCCACCTCATTGCAGATGAGGCCATCAGAGGTTAAAGGCTGGCATTGAGAAGCAACCCATCAGCACTTTCCCATCGCTAGTCCCACTCCCGTCCGTTATGGGGCACGAGCTTTCCCGGTGCCCAGATGCCCTTTAAAAAGAGAGACAAGAGGAGGGGAATATGATGACACCCTGAATTACTGAGTATTTTTGTTAAAACTGCAGTCAAACTCTGAACTGCACAGTGATTGAGATAATATTTAAATTTATCTGAAAAACGCCTACTAAATTGGACCAACTGGGAGCACATTAGAACAGGGCCTTGAGAGCAAAGATGAATTCAATTAAAAGTTCAGCTGTGGGAAATCAAGTTGGTTTTTCCTTTTGACATCAGGGTTGAAATGTACAAATTTTAAACTCGGCTACAGACACAGTGAAGATCATCGTAGCTGGTGGTTAGTGCCATAGATACCAAGGAGCTGGACAAGGTACTGGGGTGGAGAGGACAGAGGGGCCTGTTTTAAATCACATCATGGCCACGGGGAGTGCTTGGAGGAGGAGGTGACACTTGGGCTGAACATTGATGGACAAGTCCACCCGGAGGACAGCCACTGTGAGAGGGTTCCAGTCAGGAGGAAGTGCATGGAGGCCTGGAGGTAGGAAATAGCTCTATATGTTTGAGAAACAAAAGAAATTCCAGAGCGAATACAGCGTAATGATTAAGGAGAGAGCGTGACCTTTCATTCTTGATCATAACCCCCCACTCCTTCAAATTCTTTAACGATGCCTCATATGTTCCAAGGTCAAGTTTAAATTCTGTAGCCCTGAGCTCAGGCGCCTCGTAGATCTGGCTTCTCTGGCCTCCCCTTCCATCACTGCAGTGTGTCCACCTCCCATCAGCCGCGTTCTTTTCTCCACTCGGCCTTTCCTTCTGCCTGGGACACCGGCCTCCCTCTTCTCTACCCATCTAATTCCCTTCCTGTGTTTAAAAAACCCAGCTCCTGCCACCTCCTCCAAGCACCTTCCCCAGTCGAGGGAATCACCCCCTCCTTTGCGCCTCCACTGTTCTGTGATGATTGTTTGTGTGCCTTTCTGTCTAAGTGACTGCGTGATCCTTGGGGGCAGGAACCCAGTCTAATTATTCATGTTTGTGTTCCCTGGGTTTACCTGGTAGGCACCTGTATCTACGCTGATGTCTCCAAACGTTTTCTGCATCCTGGTCCTCTCTCTTGGGCTTTACACCCGTACATCTACCTGCCTATCAGATAAGTTCATGCAATTGGCCTCGAGCAGTGGCTCTGGGCCCACAGGTGCACCTCAGAACCCCCTGGAGCCAGTTCATACTGCCTGGGGGTGACAACTGCTGCATCTCTTCCCAGCTCTGTGTGGAGTGATGTCAGACAGGTGGCTTGAAATCGGCCATGGTGGGATTATTTCCACCGTTAGAATTGGCGAGTACTAAAATCAGGAATTCCTTCTCCCCAGGAGTGAGTTGTTAAACATTCCTCAGCCACCACTACTTGGAGGGCTAGAGGGCTTATTAAAGCCCAGATTGCTGGGCCCACCCGCCGAGTCCCTGATTTAGTAGGTCCGGGGTAGGGCCTGAGAAATTGCATTTCTAAAAGTTCCACGGATGCTGAGGCTACTGGTCTCAGAGAATCAGAGGCCTACAGGTACCTCAGAGTCATGTCCAAAACAAAAGTCATCATCTTTCCCTCAAACTCACGCCTCCTGTGTTGTTTGTAGGGAATGGCAGCAGTACCACTGAGTTTCCTCAGCCAGGAATCTGGGATCATCTCCCTGGGCTTCCGGGGCTCAGTGATCACCAGGTCCCGGCAACCCTGCTTCATCAGCTCTCCTCTGACACTTCACTTTCTGCCTGGGGCCTGGGCCCTGCCTGATTCACACCCCGTCTCTCCTTGTCTGTTCCCACACCAGTCTCCAGGGTGGGCACCCTGCTTCCAGCCTCATCCGCTCTGTCCTTTCTCCATATCACCTTCAGCGTGATGAGATGTCAATCCCATCACATGATTCCCAGCGTGAAAGGTGTCAATGGTCCTCCATTCATGTCTTTAGGAGCGCTTCTGTCTGGAGTCTTCTTCCTTCCCTCGGCCTTCAGCACTCACCTTAACTCCCCCCACCCCATCCAGGCTGGGCGGCTGTCTCTCCCCAGGGAAGCCCTGCCCCCTCTCCTGCCCCATCACAGTGCTGTTCACGCCACCATCTCCCAATTGCCTCTTCACCCACCGGCTTCACCCATGTCACTGCAAGCTTACGAGGAAGGAACTGAATTTGTTTTATCAAATCTCTTTTCCCCTGTGCTTACCACTGAGTCTGGCACACGGTAGGCCCTGGTCTCGGCTTGCCTTGCGGGAAGGAGACTCTGAGAATTTTAGTGCAAGCCGTTTATTTGGGAAGTGATCTGAGGAAGCACCAGTAGGGAGTGAGGGGCAGGATGGGGTGTCGGAAAGCCAGTAAAAGGCGTCTCTTCAGGCCAGTTGCCCCTGGGGACCCCACTGAAGCTCAGTCCTCTGGGGATTCTGGGAGCAAGTGTAGAAAAGGCCTCAGAGTCATCTTACTCAAGGGGTATCTATCCACCAACACCCCATCTGTTGGGGCATTAACTCTCCAGCACTGCCTGCCCGTGCAAGGGCCACATGGCTCCCATAGCCAGGACAGTCCCCAGGCAGTAGCTGTGGGCACGTTGAAGCAGTGCTGAGGGCATATGGGCGGATACCGACAGCCCCGGCACAGTGCACACTGTTTGGTAAATAGACGTGAAGAAGAGAGCATCCCAGCATCCCGGGGAGAGGTGACAGCATGTTCAAAGGCACTGAGGCCTGAAGGAGCCTAAACCATCCCAGCTTAAGGGGAAATAATTATTTCCCAAGAAGAAAGGAGGGGGGAGCTGGATGAAGATGGTCAAAAGGTACAAACTTCCAGTTTTAAGATAAAAATGTACAGAGGATGTAACGTACCACACAGTGGCTATAGCTAACACTGCCGTATGGTGGATCTGAAACTTGTTGAGAGAGTAGATCCTAAGAGGTCTCATCACAGGAAAAAACATTCTTTTTCTTTTCGTATCTATATGAGGTGATGGATATTCACTAAACTTATTGTGGTAATTAATTCACAATATATGTAAGTCAAGTTGTTAAGCTGTACGCTTTAGACTTATATAGTGCTGTATGCCAATTGTATCTCGATAAAACTGGAAAGGAATAAAAGAAGGAGGTGAGGCGGGGTCTGCATTAAGGGACCCACTCTGGGGCCTTCTGAGTGGACGTTCTCTGGGGGTGATGCAGACTTGGCTGGTGTCTGGGTGTTACACACTTGGGGGGGGCTGGAGCTCACTGTCTGGGGCAGCGCTCCCCCTGGACTCTGCTGATGGAGATGTTTCACATCTGTGCTGTCCAACACAGAAGAACCCATGTGGCTGCTGAGCATTTGAAAATGTGGCTGGTGCAGCCGAGGCATTGAATCTTTAATTTGATCCCATTGTGATGAATTTAAATGTCAGTGTCAGTGGGCAGGTTGGTTACTGGCTACCGGCGTGGACAGTGCAGGTCCTCCACCACCCTGTTGCCTCTCCATCCTCTGCAGCTAGGACTCCGAGCTGCCCTGATCAAGAGCATCCCTGCGCCTGGAGTGCCACGTGGTCCCCCCTTCGTTTGGTCCTCAGATCCTCAGCCTTGTGTCCGGCTGCCACCTGCAGGATTTGGAGAGCAATGGGCAGGAGCTGGCCTGGTCCCTTATCCCTGGGTCCCCTGATTTTCACTAGCCTCACCCCAAGGCATGTGACTATAGAGAGAAGGCTTGGTGAGAATGACTCTGGACACATTCTCAGAACTCTTGGAGAGGCCTTAGTGGAGAAGCTCCAGGTTCCCGTCTGCCATCTTTATGAAGTTAGCATGTGGTAAGGGTCTGGCTGGGCCTTACTTTCACTACTGGTCTGGGCTTGTTTTCAAATTATAAAAGGTACCTCCCTAATGCAGCTGGGCGTTTTCAGAGAGGGTGGGCTTTCTGTGATAGGCCCTTGCAGAGATTTGGGGGTTGGAGGAGGTAAACTCTAGACAAAATGGGAGTCTGCTCTGAAGCCAGTGTGTCTGGATGCCCTTTCTGTTTCATCCTGTATGAAGGATAAAATTCATGTCCTTCTGTAGCAATGCCTCTCACACAGGGATTCGTGTGCCCCAGGGGAAGGTTCCAGGTTTCTTGGAGGTAAGGTCATATGTAGTGTAGAGCTGGCCTCTCCAAACGTCCAGCCATGTTGGCCTATGGAACACACACACCGGAATCCTGCACCTCCAACTCCAGCGCGTACAAAGGCACGATATGATATTTTAGAATATTGAGCAAACTCAAAATCAAGAAATTACCAGGTGCCAATGATGGAGTGGGAACTGGCACTGAGAATTCCTACAGGCCTGAAGAACTGTGGTCTTGGGTCCCCCGCAGGGACAGGGATAAGCCCTCATGGACAGTTGATTGATGGAACTGGGCTCTGTCTAAGGCCAGGAGCAGGGACAAGACCCAGATCAGACAGCCCCTGTCCACCAGGTAAAACGTTAGGACCTTGAGCCTCCTACCTGTGGGAAGGTAGGGTCCTAACTCACACTCTCCATACAGTGTGGAAACCCCAACTTCAGAAGCTAACAAACGTGTTGACCTTATGGGGTTTCCAGTAGAGGCCACTTCAAAAACTATCGTGGAGGGAGGCGTCTTCAATCCCAGGTACTTGTGGGATTACCTCGAATGTTAACTCCTGCTAAATAAGGACAAAAAATATAAAATATATGAGGAAGTCTAGCATCACTCACTCGTTCATTCATCCATCCATCCATTCATTCAGCAGTTTCCTCTGGACACCTACTCTGTACCAGGGGCTAGAGACACATCAGGGTACAAAACAGAGACAAGGGCTTCCCTGGTGGCACAGTGGTTGGGAGTCCGCCTGCTGATGCAGGGGACATGGGTTCGTGCCCCGGTCCGGGAAGATCCCACATGCTGTGGAGTGGCTAGGCCCATGAGCCATGGCCGCTGAGCCTGCGCGTCCGGAGCCTGTGCTCCGCAACGGGAGAGGCCGCAACAGTGAGAGGCCCACGTACAGAAAAAAAAAAAAAAAAACAGAGACAAATCTTGCATCGTTAGGACATATGTGTGGGAGTGACAGACAACAAATAACTTACACAGTAGACTCAATAATGGTAACAGTTACTGGGAAAAGTAAAGCAGGAAAGGGGATTAGGAAATCGTGGAGGTAGATGTCACAATTTAAAATATCACGATTAGAGGAGCCTCCCAGGGAAGGTGGTGAGCCAAGTGGATATTTGGGGGAATTCAAGGTACGAAATTTCCATCACCCCGAAAGACTCCCTCACTCTGCCCCTTCGTAGTCAAACACCACCCTTAACCTGTAACTGTTAATCTGTTCTCCCTATGGTTTTTCCTTTTCCATGTCATGTAAACGGAATTATACAGTCTATAGCTTTTTGAATCTGACTGCTTTCATTTACCATAGTGAACTTGAAATTCATCCGTGTTGTTGCATGAATCTGTCGTCTGTTACTCTTTTTTTTTTTAAGTTTTTATTTTATATTGGAGTATAGTTGATTTACAATGTGTGTTAGTTTCAGGTGTACAGCAAAGCGATTCAGTTATATGTATACATGTATCAATTCTTTTTCAGATTCTTTTCCCATAAAGGTTATTATAGAATATTGAGTAGAGTTTCCTGTGCAATACAGTATGTCCTTGTTGACTATCTATTTTATATACAGTAGTTTGAAACTGCTAATCCCGACCTCCTAATTTATCCTCCCCCGACCTTTCCTCTTTGGTAACCATAGTTTGTTTTCTATGTCCGTGAGTCTGTTTCTGTTTTGTAAATATGTTCATTTATATCTTTTTTTTTTTAGATTCCACATATAAGTGATATCATATGATATTTGTCTTTCTCTATCCAACTTACTTCACTTAGTGTGGTAATCTCTAGGTCCATCCATGTTGCTGTAAATGGCATTATTTCATTCTTTTGTTATGGCTGAGTAATATTCTGTTGTATAAATATACCATATCTTCTTTGTTCATTCATGTGTCTATGGGCATTTAGGTTGCTTCCATGTCTTGGCTATTGTAAATAGTGCTGCAGTGAACGTTGGGGTGCATGTATCTTTTGGAATTGTGGATTTCTCTGGATATATGCCCTGGAGTGGGATTGCTGGATCATATGGAAACTAGTTTTTTAAGGAACCTCCATACTGTTCTCCATAGTGGCTGTACCAATTTACATTCCCATAATCCATTACTCTTTATTGCTGAGTAGTATTTCATCATTTATTCACCTGTTGGAGGACATTGGGATGTTTCTAGCTTTTGGAGATTATAAGTAAAGCTGCAATAGACATTCACATATTGATTTTTGTGGTCAGATAGGTTTTAATTTCTCTTGTGAAAATAATTCAGCTGTTGTTTTCCTGTTGTAAATGTATGTGTTGAGTTCTTGCTATGTTCCAAGATTATTCTAAAAGTTTCCCACTGGATAAAACTCATTGGAGCCTCACATCAACCCCACAGTGTAGGAGCTGTTGTTATTCTGATTTTAAGAATGGGAAAACCATAACTGAGATTAAGTAACTTGCCCAAGACGACAGCAGGGAAGCGTTGGAGTTGAGATCTGAGCCCAAGTAGCCTCGTTCTAGAGCCAGCACTCCCAAACACCATGCTATGTACATCCATTATCCCATTAAATCCTCCCAGCTACAAAATGAGATAGATGATGTTATCCCCATTTTACAGATGAGAGAACCAAGGCTCACAGGTGAAGCAACTGGTTCATAATCACACATATGTGGTGGAGTTCAGATTCAAACCAAGCTCAGATTTACCTAAATGAATGCACCAAGTTAGTGCTCTTAGCTGCTCTCCTACACTTCTTCCACATATAAATTATTTCTAGTAAGTACTTCATTCTTAACTGTTCTCTAGTTGCTTTCAGGTGTGTTGATCTTGTCTCTTCCATATGTGTTCTCCTTTGTGTGTCACATGTCTGTGCCTCCTAGCACTGAATGCAGCACCCAGTATGTAGTAAATACTTAGTAAATGCTGAATGAATGACAAACAGTGCAATTGATGTGTTCCTCTCTTTCCTGCTGTTGGAGTTTGGAGGGCTTTCCACCCATATCTCATGGTTTTTTAGGAAACCAATCTGAGGGAAACAAAATATCTTGCTTCTCTGCAATGGAACTTGCAACACACACACACACAGACACAGACACACACACACACACACAGACACACAGACACACACACACACACACACACACGCCTCAGACTCCCTACTCTCAATCTGGCTACTAGGCTGATAGAGGAAACCCAGTCTATTTCACTGCCCAAGAGCCCTGCACCACTAGTTAAGGAGAATGGGGCCAGTCTGGTGGGGCCAGCTTTGTGTGGATAATTCCCCTTTCCTGGATCCAGCGACTCTACTCAAGTCTATGCCTGTTGTTATCTTTCAAGCAGTGGATGAGCCAGCAGCAGGGGAGACTGGCTTCTAACTTCAGCTTTTGTGGTTCTCCTAACGGTCAGATCTAATCCCATGTTTGCCTTTTCTGTGGAGATGCAAACAGGCAAGTCCAGCTTTACCGACGAACATTTAATTCAGCACCTATTGATGTTCAACACTGTAAACGAGACATTATACATGGCTTCTTCCCTCAAGGAATCACAGTCTAGTTAGAGGTAAGACTGAGAGAAGTAGGGGACACAAAGTCTACTCCTGAATGTTGAAGACCCAGAAACAGAGGTCTCTGATGGATTCACTGTCCGAGTCCCCTAGGGTGGTGTAGCCTCTTCCAGGTGTACAAACCTCGGTTTGGACACTCCAAGCAGAGGCCCCCTGCCTGCCTTTCCATACTTTTCTTCTGCAACTCATTTTATATTCCACAAACATGTACTGAATACTTCCTATGTGCCAGGCACCATGCTGGCCACTGTAGGTGATCCCATATGGTGGGAGGATAGAGTGAGGGTGGGGAAGGTGGTGAGAGATGAGGCAAGGTCCAGATCGTGAAAGTCATCATAAGCAGAGCCACGAACTTTGGGCTTTTTCCTGGTGGAAATGGAGAGCCACTCCCCAGCTTGCACTTGAAGCTACAACTTAGTGTTTCCCACATGCACAAAACTTCCCCATTTCCATGTCTGGGATTATGCTGCTGCCACTACCTGGATGCCAACTCCTCCCACTTCTCCCCCTTTTTTTCACTTACTTAATTCCACTGGTTTTCAGAGGCATTGTCCATGTGTCACAGGATGCCACGTACCTACAGCACCTGTGATAACCCCTTTGGTGACACTCATCGCCTGTAGGGAAATGAGCTGACCATGTTTCTTTTTAAAAAAATTGAAGTAGGGGCTTCCCTGGTGGCACAGTGGTTGAGAGTCTGCCTGCTGATGCAGGGGACACGGGTTCGTGCCCCGGTCCGGGAAGATCCCACATGCCGCGGAGTGGCTGGGCCCGTGAGCCACGGCCGCTGAGCCTGCGCGTCCGGAGCCTGTGCTCCACAACGGAAGAGGCCACAACAGTGAGAGGCCCGCGTACTGCAAAAAAAAAAAAAAAAAAAAAAAAAATTGAAGTAGAGTTGATTTACAATGTATTATTTCTGGCGTACAGCAGAGTGATATATACATACATATATGTATTCTTTTTCAGGTTCTTTTCCATTATAGGTCATTACAAGATATTGAATATAGTTCCCTGTGCTATACAGTAGGACGTTGTTGTTTATCTGTTTTAAAAATAGTGGTTCATATCTGCTAATCCCAAGCTCCTAATTTATCCCTCCCCTCCTCTTTCCCCTTTGGTTACCATAAGTTTGTTTTCTATGTCTGTGAGTCTGTTTCTGTTTTGTAAATAAGTTCATTTGTGTCACTTTTTAGACTCCACGTATAAGAGATATGATATTTGTCTGACTTCACTTAGTATGGTAATCTCTAGGTCCATCCATGTTGCTGCAAATGGCATTATTTCATTCTTTTTTATGGCTGAGTAATATTCCATTGTATATATGTACCACATCTTCTTTATCCATTCATCTGTCAATGGACATTTAGGCTACTCCATGTCTTGGCTACTGTAAATAGTGCTGCAATGAACATTGGGGTGCATGTATCTTTTTGAATTATGGTTTTCTCCAGATATATGCCCAGCAGTGGGATTGCTGGATCACATGGTAACTCTAGTTTTAGTTTTTTAAGGAACCTCCATACTATTTTCCATAGTGGCTGCACCAATTTACATTCCCACCAACAGTGTAGGAGGGTTCCCTTTTCTCCACACCCTCTCCTTTATCATTTGTAAACTTTTTAATGATGGCCATTCTGACCAGTGTGAGGTGATACCCCATTGTAGTTTTGATTTGCATTTCTCTAATAATTAGTGATTTTGAGCAACGTTTCACTTGCCTATTGGCCATCTGTATGTCTTCTTTGGAGAAATGTCTATTTAGGTCTTCTGCCATTTTTTGATTTTAAAATTTTTTTTGAGTTCTATGAGCTGATTGTATATCTTGGATATTAAGCCCTTGTTGATTGCATCATTTGCAAATACTTTCTCCCAGTCCCTAGGTTGTCTTTTTGTTTTGTTTATGGTTTCCTTTGCTGTGCAAAAGCTTATGAGTTTGAGTAAGTCCCATTTATTTTTGCTTTTATTTCTATTGCCTTGGGAGACTGACGTAAGAAAACATTGCTACAATTTATGTCAGAGAATGTTTTGCCTATGTTCTCTTCTAGTTTCACGGTGTCATGTCTTATATTTAAGTATTTAAGCCATTTTGTGTTCTTTTTGTGCATATGGTGTGAGGGCGTGTTCTATCTTTGTTGATTTACGTGTAGCTAGCTGTCCAGCTTTCCCAACACCATTTGCTGAAGAGACTACCCTTTCTCCTTTCTCCATTGTGTATTCTTGCCTCCTTTGTCGAAGATTAATTGACCATAGGTGTGTGGGTTTATTTCTGGGCTCTCTACTCTGTTCCATTGATCCATATGTCTGTTTTTGTGCCAATACCATGCTGTTTTGATTGCTGTAGCTTTGTAGTATTGTCTGACGTTTGGAAGGGTTATGTCTCCAGCTTTGTTCTTTTTTCTTAGGATTGCTACGGCAATTCTCGGTCTGCTGACCACGTATCTTGTCTCCAATCAGATGCTTAGCTCCATGTCTAATAAATGTCCATATCCCCCGCTCTTTCAACATATGGACCTGGTGCAAAACAGTTGCTTGATTAAAAAAAAAAAGTTACTGAACTATTAATAATGGTGAACAGACCCAGCAATACCCTAAAGTTATAGAAGCATCAGGGAGAAGAGAGTGGAAATTGAAAGAGAGAGGGAAGACTAAATCAGGGACAGCTCCAGAGGACATGTGAAGCTGTTCTCACTTAATCTACAGAGGTACAGTCTGGTCTCTCAGCTCTGCCCGAGTCACCCATTGCTCCTGATCCATGTAAAACACTTTGAACAGGGACAGGCACACACCATGCAACCGATAGATGTTAGTTCTTCTTATTAGCAGAGGTCTTCAATCCTGCCACCAACTCTTTTCCCAGTTCTAGAAATAAATCAAGAGTTGTATTCTGTTTCTGGACCCTGATTCAAAAGCTTGACTGCTTAAGAAAGTGAGTTCTAGCCTGGAAAGTGAGGAGTTTGCCCTATGAGAGCATTTAATACAAATATTTGAGGAAAAGTTTGTCCTTCTGTTTTTGCTTTGGTGGATTTCTTTCATTCTATCTTACAAGTCACTAACTCTCTCTTCAGCTGTGTCTAGTCTGTTTAACCTATCCATTGAGATTTTTATTTCAACAATATTTTTCACTTGTAGGAGTCCTATGTGGTTCTTTTTCACATCTACCTGCTCGTGTTTCTTTCTTTTTTTTGGCTGCCTTGGGTCTTCATTGTTGCGCGTGGGCTTTCTCTAGTTGCGGCGAGTGGGGGCTACTCTTTGTTGTGGTGCGTGGACTTCTCATTGCAGTGGCTTCTCTTGTTGTGGAGCACGGGCTCTAGGCATGCAGGCTTCAGTAGTTGCAGCACGTGGGCTCAGTAGTTGCAGCATGCAGGCCCTAGAGCATGCGGGCTTCAGTAGTTGTGTCTCGTAGGCTCTAGAGTACAGGCTCAATAGTTGGGGCACACGGGCTTAGTTGCTCAGCGGCATGTGGGATCTTCCTGGACCAGGGATTGAACCCGTGTCCCCTGCACTGGCAGGTGGATTCTTAACCACTGTGGCCCCAGGGAAGTCCCTAACCTGCTCATGTTCCATAATCTCTGTTATGTGGATGATAGTCTTTTAACTACTTGAACATTTTCAGCATTCTTACTTTTCAAATTGCTCTATTAGTTCTTGTACATTAGGAATGAATTCTGTTGTTGGGCATGTGAACTCTTTGACCCCATAACACTGGAATTCCCCAGTTCTGTCTTTAAATCTGTGCTCTTGTCTATATTCTCTCATGTCCTTAGTGATCTCATCCAGTCTCATGGGTTCAAATACTATCCCCATGCCTGTGACATCCAAATTTATATCTCCAGCATGGATATCCTCTATTAACCCTAATTTATCCAACTGTCTACCAAATATCTTCACATAGTCTGTACAAAACTGAATTCCTTAATCTTCCCCACAAAACCCTTATCTAACTTTGGTCTTCCCATCTGAGTTAATAGCAACTCCCTCCTAATTGCTCAGGTCAAAAAATCTTGTAATCTTGACTCCTGTTAGAACAGGTCAGATCATGTTATTTCTCTGCTTAAAACCAGTGACTTGCAGTGACATATAAAGCCCCACAACAAAAATAAACAAAACAAACACCCAAAAAGCTACACAATCTGGTTCACCTCTCTGGCTTCATCTCCTATTATTCTTCCTCTTGCTTACACCTCTTCAGCCAAAGTGGCCTCCTGTGTTTTGTAACTTTCAGTATGCTTCTGCCTTAGGGCATCTACCTTTGCTGTTCCATAATGCCATGTAAATAGAACCATATAGTACATAGCCTTTGGAGTCTGACTTCTGGGGGAAAAGGAAAAGCTATAGAAAGAACAGATCAGAGGTGGCCAAGGGTTAAGGGTGGTGTTTGACTACAAAGGGGCAGAGTGAGGGAGTCTTTTGGGGGTGATGAAAGTTTTGTACCTTGATTGTTGTGGTGGCTGTAAGACTATGCATTTGTCAACATTCACAGAACTGTACACTGAAGAATGAATTTCACTGTATGTAAATTTTAAAAAAAGCAAAACAAAATCACAAACAACGGTTGCAAGTTTCAGGAAAAACTAAATGCAACATTGTGGAGAGGTTGGGGAAGCAGGAAATACAATCAGACACACACAGGATTCTCAGTGAAAAGAGGTTCACTTTATCCAGCAATGAATGAGCTGCTTCTCAAAATACATCTATCTGATATGAAACTGTTTGAAATTAGCTGGACTCTAGCTGAATAAAAGACAGAAGGAGAGTTGACAGGCATGTCTGATTGCTCACCTGCTTCTAAGAAATTACAGTCTCTGCTAGAACCAAATGCTCCAGGTTTAGTGACCCAGTATTTGAGATGATTGGTGTCTGATAATGTTCTAGGAAACCCTGTGTTCAGTGGAGTCCTGTCCCAAAGGGAATGCTCAGTTTCACACTGGTACAACTCTCCCCAAAGTTCCACGAAGCTTACTTCGACGAACTTTAGGATCAGGGCTCACCGGAGGGCTGCCTTTGTGGTTTAGATTATTCTTCCTTTCCCAGGAAGGTCAGTTATCAACTCTGAACATCTGCTGACTGTGCATCTTTCCTGGTCAAATGTATTGTGTTAATGAAGTTCATCAACCATAAAACCTAGTGATGGATTGTTTCTCCCCACACCTTGCTGTGGTGGAAAGAAAGAAAGATAAAGACAACCTAGGACTTGAGAAAATCTGACCCAGAGTTAGAGTTAGGCTTCAGAGCTGTCCAAATGAGCCTGGTTCCATAAAGAAGAACCACACCACAGACCTATTCTCATAAACAACTTTTATTTTTGTCCTCAGTATGTGCCCTTGAAGACTCCCAAATGCCTGGAGTTTCTGACTCTCCTTGGACCAGAGGCATAAGCATTGTACGGAACACTCAACCTTGGCTCACCACTCTCCTGAGGGGCTAAGTCTGAAGGCCTCAGAGAGAGGGAGCTGACACTCATGCCTCATTCCAAGATGGGTAACACAGTGAACAAAGAATTAGTAAAACATAGACTCAGTCTGTAGAGGGCTTCAAATATACATATTCTATATATATAAACCTGTTATATAGGAGTTCAACTTATTGGTTTCCTTGTGATTTGTAATTAAAGTACAAATGATATCGATGTTGTACACTGCTGATTTCCCCTTCTCAGCCCCCCTCCCTCCCCAACATAAATAACATCACAAAGGTCAGGTGATCCTAAGAGTTTTTGTTGTAAATATTTTGTTTTTAAAATCATTTCCCCTTCCTCCCCCGCAAACTACCTGTGAGAGTTTGGATCAGAGCAGCATGGAACGGACAAGGCTGGGGGCAGCATGGTGATCTAGTGGGGAGAGCGTGGAACATTGCTTCTCACTGACTGGCACCAGATGGGCTTCTGCATTTCCACTGACAACAGAGGCTACGACGGGAAGCAGAGAATGTGCGATGCGGTTTCGCCCTCCTCCGAATCGGAGGAGGTTGGCTGGACCACTGAGAAAAGCCCTAAAGGCATCGAGGTTTTGGAGACAGAGCACAGCTCCAGAAATGTCTTGGCTCAGTATTTACACAATATCTTTAGGCTGCATTTTCCTTTTAAGAAATTTATGTTTCAGGTTGGCTGGGGGAAAGAAGGAACTTAAAAACCAAAACAAACCAATTCCCACATATGTAAAAGTCCTGTTATATGTCTTACTCAGTTACTGTCATACACATCATTAGAAGTAGATACTGACAATGATTGGTTTCTTATTCCTTTTCTGAAGAGCATGAGAAAAGAGAGACAGGAGAGAAGGGAGGAGTGAGCTAAGGAGAGCGCCGGCCCTTCTTCAGGATTAAGTGACACTGGATGGTCTGGATTCGGTTCTTGGCCGGGACAAACTCGGGCTGCAGCTTCAGTGTAGATTCGTACCACACCAGTGCCTTTTCAAACTCTTCCTGTGAGGGGCAGAGGGACAAAAGTGAGAGGGGTACTACCACCAGACTAAATATATATGGTGACTTCTTTTTCTGTGAAAAGCACATCTGTGGTAGTGACAGTCCTGCAGTATTTTCTCAGTGGATCTAAATCTCTGAGGAAAACTCTAAGGTCTGGAGGAAACAACTACCTCCATCCCCAAGGTATGAAATAACAAAGAAAATTATGGCAGAGCCCAAGAACCAGAGGGAAAGGGGATATCAAGTTTATAGAGGTTTGGCCCAACAATAGGAGTAACTGTGGTGACAACAGTAAGAACCAACATTACTGAGTACCTGCTGTGTGCCAGGCACAGTGCTAGGTGCTTTATGGAATCCCTTCCTTTAATCCTCACAGAAACCTCTAGAACTATGTCTGGCAAAAGCTTATTGTGCATCTGTCTGAATTTTCTACTGTTAACTGGAAAGATGGAAGTCATGTCAGGTATCTCAATTAGACTTGGAAATTCTGAAACAGTTTCTTCTTCTCCCTAACACTTGAAAATACGAACACGGTTTGGAAATGATCACTGCCATAGTGAAGGCGTTAATCTTTTACTTAGACTAATACTCTCAAAGAAGAGCGCAAATCTACTGCTTAAATGGCTCCTTCTGGCCAAACGAGAGGCAGAATTCCTCATTCACAGCAGCAAATTTTGCATTTACTGGGGATGAAAATAGATTCTTCAATTTTAAGAAGCAGAGAGGGAAATCTGCACATTCAGCAAGACCTACCTGGCCAAAATTATATTTCCTGCCTTTGAAGTCACGGGTAACACATAAAACTTAGAGCCTGAAGCTGCTCATTCTATTAACCTTTACTGAGAGTACCGTGGGAAGAGCCCCATGTGGGACCCCAAGCTTTGGATGAAAGTGCATGGCACAATTCCTGTTAAATTCGGCTATGACAGATTCTGGGGGACACCTGGGACTTTAAGTTCTGAAATCGGTCCTCGTTCTGAACAAGATGGCTTTGCCATTTTATCTGTAAATGGTATCCCATGAAACTAGTGGCATTCCATCATTCATCAAAGCTTTGGTGAGCACCTACTATATGCCAAACCCTGTGAAGTGCTAGGAACAGGGAGATGAAGAGGAGTCTCTTTCTAAGGAGCTCCTGGTCTAGGGGGAGAGACTATACTTGAAACAAAAATTATAAAACAAGGTGAAAGTACAAGAGAAATCTGCACAGGGCATCATGAGTGCAACCGTAGGGACCTAGCGCAACCTTGCAGTAAGAAAGCACGAGAGTGTGTCCGTCCACGTGGAGGGTTAGCTAAGGTTTTCTGGAACAGGTGACGTCTCTAGAAAACTGCAGGTAAATCTGACTCTATTACTGTTGAAAACTTAAGGTGCGGAACTACATAGTTGCAAATACGTGGATGAATTTCCTGTATTACTTTAAAAACTCACAAACCCCTTACCTATAAAATATACCTTTGGTGGAGAGCTAACAATTTTAGACGCAAAACTTACAGGAAACTGGAGGACACTGACACAGTCAAAGAGGGTTTGAAATCAAAGATGTGCCCGAGAGAAGGTGGCAGAGCTGGTGTGCTCCGCTCACAGGCCAACCTCACCATCGCCACGTAGACGTTGCCCAGTGTGAAGTGGTTCACAGCAAAGTGTGGCGCGATCTCCACTGCCATGGTGGCCACAATGACGGCGTCGTTCCAGAGCTTGGCGTTGTGCAGGATGTTGGCTAGGCTAATGAGGGGCACGTCCTGTGGGAGGAAGGAGAAGGCGATGGTGATCTGGTGATCACTTACGATCTGGTGATCGTAAGTAATGTCAGCGTTTCCTGGTGAATGGCAGGGTCGTGCAACTCAGCGCGGGAGGCTGCTGTTTGCTACGGGTCTGTGATAGGGAAGGAGCACGCACCAGCCTATCCATGCAGTACTTCTTTCACTGAGTGAGACTTGCCTCAACAAACAAACAAACATGTCAGCTGCGTAAAAACCTGCTGAGTGCGGTTGTTGGCTTCCATCCTGGTGCAAGCTCCTAGTTGCGCTGCAGCTTGGTAAGGGAAGTCGGTGGCCCGATGCTCTGCACAGCCCACGCTCTGGGGCATGCCGTCACAGAGCCAACGGGTTTTCTGCAAGGACCGCCGCACTGCCTGAGGCAGGGGCTGGCAAGCTGTGGCCCACAGGCCAGTCCAGCCTGCTGCCTGCTTTTGTAACTTTTTATTGGACCACACCATTCCCATTCCCTTAGGTATTTCTGTGGCTGTTTTCACGCTATCATGGCAGAACTGAGTGGCTGCAACAGAGCCTGTCTGGCCTCAGACCCTAAATTTGTACCACCTGGCCCTTTACAGAAAAAGTTCCCTGACCCCCTGATCCAGAGTCTTCGCCCTTCCCTATCGCCTAGCAGTACAGGGCACAGAATGATGGGTTGATCAAGTAGCAGTATTATTATCACAAATATTTATTAATATCACAAATATTTATTCCCTTTAAATGTGTTACCTGAGCAACTGCTATCTATATTGCATTGTTCTGCATCACTGGGTTCTTCTATAGGAGATACAGAAGAAACAGAAGAAATGACCCATCTTTGTCCTTGCTGGACACCCACAGAGTGCATGTCATTAATAGGGTCACAGAGGTTTAAGAATTTGCCTAAGATCACAAACCCAGTGAGAGGCAGAGCTGCATTTAGAACTCGGCAATGCCTGCGCCTGATATAATGTTTTGCAGTGATCTTGAAGCCCCTCCCTGACGTTCCATCTTGCTGAGGTAGGGAAGGCACAACAGTGGGTGTAATTCACAGGCTTGTGGTGGCACAAGTGGGGTCATAAGTTTTTCCGCCCTATCTTAGCCTTTTGCCATTTTCTTATAGGCTGAGCATGAGGAAGGTTGTTGAAACCTTAGAATAAACCACTGTGGGCAAAGGAAAGGACTGAGGGATGGAAATTCACACCTCTGAGTTCCACTCACCTTCATTTGGTGTGGAGCATAGTGCAGGGCTTGGCGTAGGCAGTCAATCGCCTTCTTCCCTTGGCCTTTCACTCTCCAGTAGAGGGCTGCCATGCTGGAAAGGACCCAGGACGTCTGGTTCTACAAAGGAATGGTCAGCTAAGGCTGATGCTTCTTAAGTAACACACTAATTTACCACCAAGATTAAGAACAGTAACACAAGTAACACAAGTTAATGACCAATTAACTGAGTACTTACCTGGTCCCGGCGGTCTGCTATACACTCATGTTCATCCTCTTATTAATCCTAATAGCAACCCTATAAGCTTGATTCTACTATTACAATCTTTTTATAGATAAGAAAACTATGATCCAGAGAGGTTAAATATCTTGTCCAAATCCACTCAATTACTAAGTAGCAGAACTATATTTCATGCCCATGTTCTTTTATATTTAAATTTACTTAGCTTTTTGAACAGGTAATTCATTCACGTTTCAAAAACCAGAAGTTATATAAAGTTATACAATGAAAAACCTCCCTGCCATCCTTGTCACTATTATATACAAGTAAACACTATTTTTAGTTTCTTATGTGACCTTCTAGGATTTCTTTATGCTTTATCTAAGCAAATACGAATACAGACTTATCTCTCCTGCTTTATAAGCCTATTACTTATATAAGAGATAACATTCATCTGCACCTTGCTTTTTTCACTAAACAGTACACCTTAGAGATCTTTCTACATCAGTGTGTAGAAAGCCTCTTCATTCCTTTGTTATCAGCTGCATAGTATTTCATTGTTTGGAAGTACCATTATTTATTTAACTAGGTCCTTATTAATGAATATTCCTCTCTCCTCCAATTCTTCACTATTAAAAACAATGCTGCGAACATGACTTTGTATAGGTGTAATTTTGTGTCTGTGCAGCGCATCTGTAGGATACACTTTCAGTGTGGACATGCTATATCAAGGGGATACACGTTAGTTTGATAGAAATCATCACACTGCCTTCCATAGGACTATAGCAATTTAATATCCCACCAGAAATATACATATGTCCCTGTTTCTTTATTGCCTCACCAAGGAGTCTGTTATTAAACTCTGGGATCTTTGATAGGTGAAAATGCGGTTTAAATCTACATTTCCCTTCTTATGAATGGAGCTGACCATCCTTTCATGTTTGACAGCCTTTTGATTTCTTTTCTGTGAACGACCTGTTCTTATACTGTTAATTTTTCTGTGAGGTCTTTAGCTTATCTATATGAGAAAGCGCTTTAGGTATAAGGGAGATTAGTCCCTTGCCTGTATATGAATTACAGATACATTCCCCCAGGCTTCTCAAGTCTGCCTTTGGACGTATGTTGCTTTGTGTGATATAAAGGTTTTAATTTCTGCATAGTTCAGTTCATTAATCTATTTCTGATGGCTTCTGGATTTTCAGTTAGGAAGGTCTTGTTTACTCCAAGGTTATTAAGAATTTTTACCATGTTTTTTTCCCCCAGAACATTTGTAGTTTCATTTTTCACATTTTAACCTTTGATCCACTTAAAATTTAACTTGCTGTAAAGTAAAAGATATGGCTCCAATTTAATTTTTCTCCAGATGGCTACTAAGTTGTCTCGATAATAGTTAATGAGTTAATTCCTCTCTCCCCCACTGTGATGCTACCTTTATCATATACAAAACTTTAGTACTTAATTTAGGTCGAATATTGGGTTAATTTAGGTTTAATTTTGCATTTTCCTGTCTATTTCATTCTGATGGGTGGTCTCTAACTCCCAGCCATCACAGATGAGGCAATCAGAAAACTTACCCTGCTTCCTATCTTCTTTCTGTCTTCCAATCTATTTTTTGGGTAATTTTATCATTTTTCACTGTCAGGGCACATAGCATTTATATTCTGTTCTATCACCCAGTTTCCTGCCTTTGTTTTTGTATTGGTTCTACAGTTAAATATAGCCCTTGATCACTGACATTACTTTTGTGCGGCTTCCCTAGTCACCTCCTGGTTGGCTGAAGTTTATCTTCTAGTACTTTTCTTAAGAAGGGCTGATGGGAAAATTATTCTCTGAGATTGTTGTTATGGGCTGAACTGTGTCTCCCCAAATTCATATGTTGAAGTCTCAAATCTCTAGTTCCTCAGAATGTAACTATTTAGAAATAAAGTATTTAAAGAGCTGATTAAGTTAAAATGAGGCCATTATTGTGGGGCCCTAATTTAATATAACTGGATTTATGTGAAGGATTTATAGAAGAGGAAGAGATACATCAGGGTCATGTGTGCAGAGGGATGACGGCGAGAGGTGCCAACAGGGTGGCCAACTGCAAACCTAGGAGCGAGGCCTCAGAGGAAAACATCCCTGCCGGCACCTGGATCCCCAACTTGTAGCCTCCAGAACTGTGAGAAAATAAATTTCTGTTGTTTAAGCCACGCCGTCTATAGTATTTTGTTATGGCACCCCTAGCAAACAAATACAATCATGTAAGTTCAAAACTTTCTGTCTCTAGCCTTTATGCCTGAAGCACAGCTGGCTGGATGTAAAACCATGGCTCATTCTTTCTTTCCTTGAACAATTTGCTGGTATTGCTCCATTGCCTCTTGGTTTGAATGGGGGCTGCACAGAAATCTGAAGCTAGCCTGATGTGTTCCTCCTTCTTTATGACTTGATTCTTCTGACTGGCTTCCCACAAGGATCCTTTTTTTAAGAAAATAAAATTACCTTTCTTTAATGCCAATATCTGACACATACTGAAGAACATATTTATATATATACACATACAACAAATATGTAATTATATAAAATATACATGTATGCTGTAAAGCATAAAATAATGAATATTCCAGAAACCGCTACCCTACTAAAGAATGAACCTGCTTCTCCTGTATGTTCTTAACACTATGCCATCCTCTTGTCTTTTCTCCAGAGGCACACGCTATCCCAAGTGTTGTGTTTATTATTCCATTGCTTTTTTTTTTTTTTTTTGCGGTACGCGGGCCTCTCACCGTTGTGGCCTCTCCCACTGTGGAGCACAGGTTCCGGACACGCAGGCTCAGTGGCCATGGCTCATGGGCCCAGCCTCTCCACAGCATGTGGGATCCTCTCGGACCGGGGCACGAACCCGCATCCCCTGCATCGGCAGGCGGACTCTCAACCACTGTGCCACCAGGGAAGCCCTCCATTGCTCTTTTTAAACACCGTTCTATCACTTACACACACATATTGGCTCCAACAATACAATACTTAGTTTACTTCTTCCTGTGCATTATAAACATGGTGTAAGCAGTCTTCTGGGACTTGGTGTTTTTATTCGGCCCTCTAAGATTCATCCATGTTGCTATATGTCGTTTCAGTTCATTAAATTTCCTTGCTGCACAATTAAATGTCCATTAAGTGAATATACTATAACATATTTATACATTTTCTGTAAATGGGAGGGTTTGAGTTATTTCTTGTTTTTAAGTTAGCTTCCCGTTGCCAATAGATGTACAAAGAGGTTCTCTAGTCTAGATACCTAGGAGTGGAACTGCTGGGTCAGAGGATGCGCAAATGTCCAACATAACAAGAGAAAGCCAAATTGCTTCCTAAAGGTGTTATGACAAGTTTCAGTGCTATCAGAAATGTTTAAAAGTGCCTCTTGCTCTATATCCTTTCTAACTCTTGTTATTATCAGTGGGGATAAAACAGCATCTTACTGTAGCCTTTATTTGCATTTCCTGATTATTAGTGAGACTGAGAATTGTTTCTTGTGTTTATTGGTCATACATATCTTTTTTCTGTGAAATGTCTGTTAATATCTTTTATACATTTTTCTATTTTATTATTTATCTTTCTCATCACTTTACTTACATGCTCTGCATATTAATCCTTGTAGGTTAAATGTGTTAAATGAATTTTCTCTCACTCTGGTTACTTTCATTTAAAAAATGTCTTTAATTAAGAACTTTTAACCTTTAATATAGTTGAACTTAATAACGTTCTCTTCTCTAGCTTATGCTTGTATATCTTCTTTACGAAATCTTTTTGTACTTCAAGGCCAGAGAGATCATCTCCCACAGTTTATTTTAATTTTTAAAGTTTTGTTTTTGATACTTGAGTCCTTAATTCAGGACTTCCTTAATGGAGTTCATTTTTTGTGTATGATGTGAGGTGAGGATTGAAATTAACTAATTGCCCCAGCAAGCTTTCTGAATAGTCCCCTGTCTCCCCATTGATCTTCCACAGCTCTGTGTACACTAGAGACTTTCTGGGCTTCCTATTTAGTCCCCCTCATTACTTTTGCTTATTCCTTGAGCAAATGGCATAATGTCTTATAATTTTTCATAAAAGTAAGGCAGTTCTCACAACCTATTCTTCTTTTCAAGAGTGTTTTGTCTGTTCTTTACCCTTCCATATTAATGTAAAGATCTGCTTTTTAAGTGCCATAAAAAAAACCCTGTTGCTATTTTGATTACAATAGGATTGACTCTATAAATCTAATTGGGGAAAACTGACATGTTTATGGTGTGTGTCTTCTTATCCATGAACATTACATATCTTTGTTTATTTAGGTCTTTTAAAATGTCTTTCAATAAAGTTTTATCACTTTCTGCACCTAAGTCTCACAACTTTTTTGTTAGATTTAGTACTGGGAACTTTATATTTTTGTAACAAAGTAAATACATGTTAAAAATTATGTTTTCTAATATTTATTGCTGCTGTATAGAAATGTAACTTATTTTTATTTATTGACTTTACAGGCAGCCACCTCGATAGAAACATTGTTATTTCTAAATATTTGTCTGTAGATTCTTTTAGGTTTGCTATGTAGATAATCACATCATTTCTGAATAACTTTTTTTTCTTCCTAATACTTATGCCATTACTTTCTTTTTCTTGATTTACTATACTTATTAGGACTTTTAGTACAATGCTGAAAAGAAGTGGTAGTGGTGGGCATTCTTTTTCCTGATTTCAAAGAATTATTTTAAATATTTCCCCCATTAACAATTATCTTTGATGAAGGTGTTTTGTTGATTCTTCTCATCAGATTAAGGAAATACTTTTCTATTCTTAATTTGCATTAGGTTTATATCATGAATGTACTGAATTTTATCAGATGCAATCTACTAAAATGATTTCATAATTTTTCTCCTTTAATTTGGCTGATGAAATTTAAGATTTTCCTAAAGTTAGACTGTTTACATTTGTATTTCTGGGATAAACCCAACTGGTCAAGGTGCATCTTTTTTTTTTTTTTTTTGCGGTACGCGGGCCTCTCACTGTTGTGGCCTCTCCCGTTGCGGAGCACAGGCTCCGGACGCGCAGGCTCAGCGGCCATGGCTCACGGGCCCAGCTGCTCTGCGGCATGTGGGATCTTCCCGGACCGGGGCACGAACCTGCGTCCCCTGCATCGGCAAGCGGACTCTCAACCACTGCGCCACCAGGGAAGCCCAAGGTGCATCTTTTATATATATATATATATGTGTATATATATATATACACACACACATATATAAATAAGATATAAAAAATTCAAAATTACAGCTGTAGATTTCAACATACCTCTCAATAATTGATAGAAGTAGACACAAAAAAATCGGTAAATATAAAGAACATATAGAGAGTATTATCAACCAACTTGACTTAAATGACATTTCTAGAACAGTCTAACAACAGCAGAAGATGCACTCTTTTCTGGTGCTTATGGAACATTTATCAAGACAGATCATATTCTGGGGCATAAAACAAGTCTGAATAAGTTTAAAATAATTCAAATCATACAAAGTATACTGATTTACCACAGTGTAATTAAATTAGAAATCAATTAAAGCAAGACATCTGGAAAATACCCAATAGTTTGAAACCACATAACACACTTCTAAATAATTTATGGGTCAAAGAGGAGATTAGAAGGAAAATTATAAATCATTTTAAACTGAATGAAAATGAAAATATGACAAATAAAACATGTGATATGCAGCTGACACAGAATTTAGAGGGAACTTTTAGCACTAAACCCCTACATTAGAAAAGCAAGGGATCAAATTAGTAACCTAAACTTCCATACTGAGAAACTAAAAACAAAACAAACAAAAAACTTGTCAAATGAAATCCTAAGCAAGCAGAATACAGGAGGTAACAAAGATAAGAGCAGATACCAATGAAAGAGAAAACAGAAAAACAATAGAGAAAAATCCATGGATCCAAAAACTCATTCTTTGGGAAGCTCAATAAAAACTGATAAACTTTTATTAGTCAATGTGATGGGGGGGGGGAGAAAAGATACAAAGTCCCAAGATAAGAATTGAGAAGGTACATTACTACAAATCCTACAGATATTAATGGAATGATAAGGAACTATTATGAACAACTTTATGCCAATAAATTCAATGACTTAGATAAACTAGACAAATTAAAGACACAACTAACAAAGCTCACTCAAGAAGAAAGGGCTTCCCTGGTGGTGCAGTGGTTGAGAGTTCGCCTGCCGATGCAGGGGACACGGGTTTGTGCCCCGGTCTGGGAAGATCCCACATGCCACGGAGCAGCTGGGCCCGTGAGCCATGGCCGCTGAGCCTACGCGTCCGGAGCCTGTGCTCCGCAACGGGAGAGGCCACAACAGTGAGAGGCCCGTGTACCGCCAAAAAAAAAAAAAAAAGAAGAAGAAAGACAATTTGAATACTCTCATTAAAGAAATTGAGTTTATAGTTAAAAACCTCTCACAAAGAAAACTCCCTGTTCAGATGGCCTCTAAGGTGAATTTTCTATCAAACATTTAAGGAAGATATAATACCAATCCTCTACAATCTGTTCCAGAAAAATAAGGGTAGGGAACACTTTCCAACATATTACACAGTCATTATTATCCTGATACCAAAACTAGACAAAATATTACAAGAAAATCACAGACTAATATACTTATGAATATAAATTCAGACAGACTGAATGGCTTATCAGCGGTAGAGAAAGGTGTGTGTGTTGGTTTGTCAATTTCTCATTAAATCAATCATTTTCTGCTTTATATATTTTGAGGTTATTTTTATTGCATATGTATAAGGTTAGAAGCAGTATATATTGTTTTTCTGGTGAATTAAAGCTTTATCATTATGTGCTCATTCTCTCTGACCCTAATAATTTTTTCTGCTTTGAAGTATATAGTTCCAGGTAATTAATATAACTATAGCTACTTCCTTTTGATAGTATGTTCCTTTTTGATTAGTATTTTCCCATTAACATTTCTACTATGCTTTAGGTATGACTTAAAAACACGTAGCTCCTTTAAAAAGTTTCCAATTTGACATTATTGTGACTGTTATATTACACATTTGTTTAAAGACTGTTTATCATATTTCTTGGTTTCTTTTTATCCTGATTCTTGAATACATTTTTTCCTCTTTTTTTTTTTTTGTGCCATTTCTTGGATTGATTTCTTTTTTCTTTTTTGGATTGTTTTTTTTTGGTCCTCCTGTTCTTACTTCATTATTTTACCCTCAGAGGTTTGGGAGTTGCACATTTTTTTTAAAGGTTACCCTTAAATCTCTACTTAATATTTAACTTAACGAAGTCCAAGTAATATATTAACTCACTCCTCCTGAACATTAAAAGAGCATTTGAATACCTTAACTATGATCATCCCACTCTCAAATGTACATTTCTCCAGTATTTCGGTTTAGCCACTCCTGAGACTGAACCAGAAAAAGATAGAAAACATAAACAGACCAATCACAAGCACTGAAATTAAGACTGTGATTAAAACTCTTCCAACAAACAAAAGCCTAGGACCAGATGTCTTCACAGGCAAATTCTATCAAACACTTAGAGAAGAGCTAACAACTATCCTTCTCAAACTCTTCCAAAATATAGCAGAGGGAGGAACACTCCCAAACTCATTCTACAAGGCCACCATCACCCTGATACCAAAAGCAGACAAAGATATCACAAAGAAAGAAAACTACAGGCCAATATCACTGATGAATACAGATGCAAAAATCCTCAACAAAATACTAGCAAACAGAATCCAGCAGCACATTAAAAGGATCATACACCATGATCAAGTGGGGTTTACCCCAGAAATGCAAGGATTCTTCAATGTATGCAAATCAATCAATGTGATACAGCATATTAACAAACTGAAGAATAAAAACCATATGATCATCTCAATAGATGCAGAGAAAGCTTTTGACAAAATTCAACACCCATTTATGAAAAAAACTCTCCAGAAAGTAGGCATAGAGGGAACTTACCTCAACATAATAAAGCCCATATATGACAAACCCACAGCCAACAAGGTTCTCAATGGTGAAAAACAGAAACCATTTCCTCTAAGATCAGGAAAAAACACAAGGTTGTCCACTCTCACCACCATTATTCAACAAAATTTTGGAAGTTTTAGCCACAGCAATGAGAGAAGAAAAAGAAATAAAAGGAATCCAAATTGGAAAAGAAGTAAAAGTGTCACTGTTTGCAGATGACATGATACTATACATAGAGAATCCTAAAGATGCTACCAGAAAACTACTAGAGATAATCAATGAATTTGGTAAAGTAGTAGGATAGAAAATTAATGCACAGAAATCTCTTGCATTCCTATACTCTAATGATGAAAAATCTGAAAGAGAAATTAAGGAAACACTCCCATTTACCACTGCAACAAGAAGAATAAAATACCTAGGAATAAACCTACCTAAGGAGACAAAAGACCTGTATGCAGAAAACTGTAAGACACTGATAAAAGAAATTAAAGATGATACAAACAGAAGGAGAGATATACCATGTTCTTGGATTGGAAGAATCAATATTGTGAAAATGACTATACTACCCAAAGCAATCTACAGATTCAGTGCAATCCTATCAAACTTTCAATGGCATTTTCCCCAGAACTAAAACAACAAATTTCACCAATTGTAAGGAAACACAAAAGACCTCGAATAACCAAAGCAATCTTGAGAAAGAAAAATGGAGCTGGAGGAATCAGGCTCCCGGACTTCAGACTATACTACAAAGCTACAGTAGTCAAGACAGTATGGTACTGGCACAAAAACAGAAATATAGATAAATGGAACAGCACAGAAAGCCCAGAGATAATCTCACGCACATATGGTCACCTTATATTAGATAAAGGAGGCAAGAGTATACAATGGAGAAAAGACAGCCTCTTCAATAAGTGGTGCAGGGAAAACCGGACGGCTACATGTAAAAAAATGAAATTAGAACACTTCTTAACACCACACACAAAAATAAACTCAAAATGGATTGAAGACCTAAATGTAAGGCCAGACACTAGAGGAAAACATAGGCAGAACACTCTGTGACATACATCACAGCAAGATCTTTTTTGACCCACCTCCTAGAGAAATGGAAATAAAAACAAAAATAAACAAATGGGACCTAATGAAGCTTAAAAGCTTTTGCACAGAAAAGGAAACCATAAGACAAAAAGACAACCCTCAGAATGGGAGAAAATATTTGCAAATGAAGTAACAAAGGATTAATCTCCAAAATTTACAAGCAGCTCATGCAGCTCAATATCAAACAGAAAAACAACCTAATCCAAAAGTGGGCAGAAGACCTAAATAGACATTTCTCCAAAGAAGATATAGAGATTGACAACAAGCAAATGAAAGGATGCTCAACATCACTAATCATTAGAGAAATGCAAATCAAAACTACAATGAGGTATCATCTCACACCAGTCAGAATGGCCATCATCAAAAAACCTACAAACAATAATGCTGAAGAGGGTGTGGAGAAAAGAGAACCCTCTTGCACTGTTGGTTGGAATGTAAATTGATACAGCCACTATGGAGAACAGTATGGCGGTTCCTTAGGAACTAAAAATAGAACTACCATACTACCCAGCAATCCCACTACTGGGCATATACCCTGAGAAAACCATAATTCAAGAAGAGTCATGTACCACAATGTTCATTGCAGCTCTATTTACAACAGCCAGGACATGGAAGCAACCTAAGTGTCCATCGACAGATGAATGGATAAAGAAGATGTGGCACATATATACAATGGAATATAACTCAGGCATAAAAGGAAACAAAATTGAGTTATTTGTAGTGAGGTGGATGGACCTAGAGTCTGTCATACAGAGTGAAGTAAGTCAGGAATAGAAAAACAAATACCATACGCTAACACATATATATGGAATCTAAAAAAAAAAAAAAAAGGTTCTGAAGAACCTAGGGACAGGACAGGAATAAAGCCACAGATGTATAGAATGTACTGGAGGACATGGGGAGGGGGAAGGGTAAGCTGGGACAAAGTGAGAAAGTGGCATGGACATATATACACTACCAGATGTAAAATAGATAGCTAGTGGGAAGCAGCCACATAGCACAGGGAGATCAGCTCGGTGCTTTGTGACCACCTAGAGGGGTGGGATAGGGAGGGTGGGAGGGAGACACAAGAGGGGGGAGATGTGGGAATATATGTATATGTATAGCTGATACACTTTGTTATAAAGCAGGAACTAACACACCATTGTAAAGCAATTATACTCCAATAAAGATGTTAAAAAAAAAAACATTAACAATAAATAAATTTAAAAAACCCACAAATTGTTTTCTACAGACAGTGTTTGTTTGGGTTTGTACACCTGTATAATTTTATTTGCTTAGTGAATCTTCCTTTGTCTCAGACAATCCTTCTCTAGCTGTCATATAGAAAAGTTCCTTTAGGATGGGGCTCCTGGTAAACTTTTTCCAGTTCTTTATCTTTAAGTGCCTTTATTCTTCCCTCCTTGTAGGGTGCAGAATTCTAGCGGGCCCAGTATACTTCCAAAACTGTCATCTGGCTTAGATAGCTGCTATGAAAAACAGGCTGTCATTTGAGTCATCTCTTCTCTATAGGTGATCTGTCCTTTCTGTCCCCATGAGGGCAGAGATCTAGGTCTAAAGTTTTTCACTGATTGATGCCAAGCACCTGAAAAGTATTTGGCACAATACTTTGCTACATATTTGTTGAATGACTGAATAAATGAATGAAAGGCTGCTGTCATATTTCTTAAGCTATTTTCTCTCAGATGCAAATTCAAAATTCTATAATCTGCTTTGTGATACTGTGGCTGGAACTCTGCAAACCACACTTCTCCTTTGCTAGCTGGCTTCTTTTTAGGTTCTGCAAACATATGTGCTAGGGGATTGGAAGGTAAGAGGGAAAGGGACTTTTTCTGCCCGTTTGCATGCTGCTCCTGTCACTGTCATTGTGGCAACAGCACTTTGTGGGCAGCACTCTGGTCTCCAGCTTCTTCCAGCACTCCCAGACCCAGCAGCCAGCCCATGCTCCCTCCTCAGAAGCAGGAAGTCTAGCTCGCTCAGAGCTCTCTCCTGTGGACTCTAGATTTTGAAAATCTCAAATGCTTACCTTCTCATTCCCTACAATTAATATCTCTGGTTTACCTGTTTCCTTTTTTCTTTTTCAGCCCTCCACCACAAGGTACTGTCA
Source organism: Globicephala melas (assembly GCF_963455315.2). Lineage (NCBI taxonomy): Eukaryota > Metazoa > Chordata > Mammalia > Artiodactyla > Delphinidae > Globicephala > Globicephala melas. The sequence goes on from NC_083321.1 coordinate 16,288,275, forward strand.
TGCCTCAGAGATACTGCGGGTTCAGTTACAGACTACCACAATAAAGGGAATATTGCAATAAAGCGAGTCACACCAAATTTTTGGTTTCCCAGTGCATATAAAAGTTATGTTTACACTATACTGTAGTCTGTCAAGTGTGCAATAGCATTATGTCTAAAAAACAATGTACATATCTTAATTAAAAATACTTTCTTGCTAAAAAATGCTAACAATCACCTGAGTCTTCAGTGAGTGGCAGTAGTAACGTCAAAGATCACTGGCTACAGAATCACCGTAACACAAATGATAATAATGAAAAAGTTCGAAATATTGTGAGAATTACCAAAATGTGACACAAAGAGACGAAGTGGGCAAATACTACTGGAAAAATGGCGCCAACAGACGTGCTCAAGACAGGGTTGCTGCAAACCTTCAATTTGCAAAAAATGCAGCATCTGCCAAGTGCAATAAAGCGAAGCACAATAAACTAGGTACGCCTGTACTCGGTTCTCTAAATTCAGTGTGCTCTTCTGAAATACCTAGTGTTGTTTCTGTTTTCCTGACAGTACCCTGACTGAAACAGATGCTTTTAAGATATCTTTGTCTTTGTTATAATGTATCTTGGCGTGGATTTCTTTTTATTTACCCAGCTTGGGATACATGGTACTTCCTGAATCTGTTGATTTCTTTACCTCCTTGTCTCTATAATACTCCAGGTAATTTTTTACACAAAGCTTGCAATTCACTAATTATTTAACTGTGTCTGAATCTATCTAACTCATCCACGGGGTATCTGACTTAATTACTTAAAGAAATATATTTTTAGTTTAAGACATATCAATTAAAAAAATTTACCTACTCATTTTCTATGTCATTTCTTTGCTCACTTTTGTGATTACATCTCTGAGGTATTTTATAATGAAAAATTTCAAATACATATACAAATAAAGGGAACAGTATAATGAACTCCATGTGCTCATCACCTAGATTCAACATTTATCAACAACTCATGGCCAATCCTATTTCATCTAAACCCTCATCCATGCTAATCTGAAGCAAATCCCAGACTCTATATAATTTCACAAGTAAGTTTTTCAGTGTTACCTCTAAAAGATACAACCTCATGTTTAAAAGATAAACTTGAAAAACTTTGGCCTAAAATATTGAAAGTTACTCTTTAATACCATCAAGTATTCATCTGGTGTGCCTATTTCCCCCAACTGTCTTATAAAACTTTGCTTTCCTTTTACAGTTTTAATCATAATCTAACTAAAGTTCATACATTGCAAATGGCTAATGTATTCCTTAAGTCTCTTTTGATCTCTAGAGTCCACCACCTAATTTTTAAAATTTATTTCTGTACTAGAAATACAGGGTATTTATCCTGTAGTTTCACACTGACTGGACTCTGCTTACTGCATCCTCATGGAACCATCTGACATGTTCCTCTGTCCCCTGTATTTCCTGTAAGTTGGTAGTTAGTTAGGGGCTTGACTGGATTCAGGATTGACTTTTTTGGGGAGGATTGGGGGCAAAACTATTTCATAGGTGGTAGTGAGAACTTCCAAGAGTACACACATACTGTCTCTCTATTTGTGATGGTAGCAGCCAGTGGTAATCACTGCCATAACTTAATTAGGGGCTGCAATGATCATTCCTAGTTTATTAGGTGGAATACTCCTATAAAGAGACTTTTCTCATCAATTATTTATCCTAAAGTACTGTTCATTTAGAAAGGAAGGATACATGTTTATTACCATCTTCGTCTTTCCTAGAAGGATCTAGAAGGTCATTTTTAAAAACTGTAGTACAGAGATCAACCTTTCAACCCTTTACTCTGTGGTAAACTGCACAAAGGTTTTGGCAAGGATATATGAGATCAAGATCCATTCCATATGGGAACAGAGTCAAGGAAGGACACTTGAATTAAATAAATAAATCAAGCCTAAAGCCTGGAAAGGAGGCAGAGTCAAGACGGCAGACTAGAAGGATGAGGAATTTGTGTCTCCGCACAACTAGGGCACCTACCAGGCACTGGTGGGGGACCATGGACACCTAAAGGGATGGGAGGAACCCCCAGCGACCGGGTAGAAAGTGGGGTGTGGGGGAGGGAGGGGGGAGAAGAACTGGAGGCAGGACAGGACTGGCGCCCCTGAGGGGTGGCTGGGGGAGGGGAAGTGATCCTACACCCGAAGGGGGAAACTGGGGGACAACTGGGAGGACAGAGAACCAGAAGGGAGAGTGGCCAGGTTTCCCCTGCCCACGTGGGCGCCCGGGAGCCTGCTGAGATCCGGGCCTGATCCTCTGCCCACCGAGGCCCCCTCCAGCCATGCGGGTCCTGAGGGAGTGGGAGGGAGGGAAGGGGGAGCAAAAGTAAAGGCTGGATCTATGGGTCCGGCCTCCCTGAGGGGCGGCTGGGGTAGGGGAGGACTTCCTACACCCAGCGGGACCCACCCACGGTTAGGGGTCCAGTGAGGATGGGGGAGACCCTGGGGGAGAGGGCGGGGGGCAGGGCACAGAGGAATGGAGAGGAAGGCAGCCAGCACTTTCCCTGTCCACTTAAGCACCAGAGAGCCTACTGGGCTCTGGGGCCTAATCCTCTGCCCTTGGAGTCTCCCTCCTGCCACGCAGAGCCCAAGCCCCACCCCTACACCCAGGGCCCTACCTCTATAGTGGGAGACCACCTCCAACCGTGCTGGGCGAAAACCCCACCCATACACCCTCACCCAGGGACTTACCTCCAAACTCTGGAACTCCAAACTCTGGAACTCCATACTCCAGAGGCACCCCTTTGGACGTGCTGCCTCTCTGCTTCTGGGCAGGTCCTAAGCAGCGGCTCCGCCCCACACTTGAATGTCGACTCCCCCCCACACACACACACTTAGGGCCTGCCCCCAAGGCCTTTTCTGCCTGCGAGCTTCCTGAACCAGGTGCGGGTCCTGAACCAGGCCCTGTCCCATGCTCAAACATCACCTGCACCCCCACCCCCCTGCATAGGTCTCGCCCCACCCTAAACCTGGCCCCTGCGTAAGTTCCACCTCCACCTCAACTCTCGCCACCACAGACAAGGCTTTTCTGTTTTCCTCTTGGGGTTCTGTTTTACCTTGTTGTTGAGTGGCAGGACAAATTTAAAATGATGAAAGGGAAAAAGCTACAATCAAGATTACTCTACCCTACAAGGATATCATTCAGATTCGATGGAGAAATCAAAAGCTTTACAGACAAGCAAAAGCTACAAGAATTCAACACCACCAGACCAGCTTTACAACAAATGCAAAAGGAACTTCTCTAAGTGGGAAACACAAGAGGAGAAAAAGACCCATAAAAACAAACTCAATTAAGAAAATGATAATAGGAACATACATATCAATAATCACCTTGAAGGTAAATAGATTAAATGCTCCCACCAAAAGACAAAGACTGGCTGAATGGATACAAAAACAAGACCCATATATATGCTGTCTATAAGAAACCCACTTCAGAACTAGGGACATATACAGACTGAAAGTGAGGGGATGGAAATAAATATTCCGTGCAAATGGAAATCACAAGAAAGCTGGAGTAGCAATTCTCATATTAGATAAAATAGACTTTAAAATAAAGACAGTTACAGAAGAAAAGTAAGGACACTACATAATGATCAAGGGATCAATCCAAGAAGAAAACATAACTATCATAAATATTTATGCACCCAACATAGGAGCACCTCGATACATAAGACAAATGCTAACAGCTATGAAAGGAGAAATCAACAGTAACACAATAATAGTGGGGGACTTTAACAGCCCACTTACACCAATAGATAATCCAGAGAGAAAATAAATAAGGAAACATAAGCTTTAAATGACACAATAGACCAAATCAACTTAATTGATATTTTTAGGACATTCCACCCAAAGCAGAAGAATACACTTTCTTCTCAAGTGCACATGGAACATTCTCCAGAACAGATCACATCTTGGGTCACAAATCAAGCCTTGGAGGACTTCCCTGGTGGCACAGTGGTTAAGAATCTGCCTGCCAATGCAGGGGACATGGGTTCCAGCCCTGGTCCAGGAAGATCCCACATGCTGCAGAGCAACTAAGCCCGTGCACCACAACTACTGAGCCTGTGCTCTTGAGCCTGAGAGTCACAACTACTGAGCCTGCATGCCACAATTACTGAAGCCCACGTGCCTAGAGACCCATGCTCTGCAACAACAGAAGCCACTGCAGTGAGAAGCCCGCACACCGCAACAAAGAGTAGCCCCTGCTCGCTGCAACTAGAGAAAGCCCACGCACAGCAACAAAGACCCAACGCAGCCAAAAATAAATATAAATAAAAGAATAAATGTATATAAAAAAACAAATCAAGCCTTGGAAAATTTAAGAAAACTGAAATCGTATCAAGCATCTTCTGACCACAATGCTATGAGATTAGAAATCAGTTACAGGAAAACAGTAAAAAACACAAACACATGGAGGCTAAACAGTGCACTGCTAAATAACCAAGAGATCACTGAAGAAATCAAAGAGGAAATAAAAAAATACCTAGAAACAAATGACAACGAAAATACCAGGATCCAAAACCTGTGGGATGCAGCAAATCAGTTCTAAGAGGGAAATTTATAGCAATACAATCCTACCTCAAGAAACAAGACAAATCTCAAATAAACAATCTAACCTTACACTTAAACTAGAAAAAGAAGAAGAAAGAAAACCCAAAGTTAGTAGAAGGAAAGAAATCATAAAGATCAGAGCAGAAATAAATGAAATAGAAACAAAGAAAGATGTTAAAAATCTTCCAAAAAATAAAAGTCCAGGACCAGATGGCTTCACAGGTGAATTCTATCAAACATTTAGAGAAGAGTTAACATCTATCCTTCTTAAACTCTTCCAAAATTGGAGAGGGAGGAACACACCCAAACTTGTTCTACGAGGCCACCATCACCCTGACACTAAACTGGACAAAGATATCACAAAAAAAGAAAATTATAGACCAATATCACTAATGAACATAGATGCAAAAATCCTCAACAAAATACTAGCAAACAGAATCCAACAATGCATTAAAAGGATCATACACCATGATCAAGTGGGATTTATCCCAGGGATGCTGAGATTCTTCAATATACGTAAAACAATCAATGTGACACACCATATTAACAAACTGAAAAATAAAAAACATATGATCTGTGCTATTGTTAGGAAAACAGATTCACCACCCAGTGAAATCATAGACTCTTGGCTGTTTGAAGGAACCTGGAGAAAAGAGAGTCAGAATAAATGACTTATTTGATGCCTAAAAAAAAAAAAAAAAATATGATCATCTCAATAGGTGAGGAAAAAGCTTTTGACAAAATTCAACACCCATTTATGATAAAAACTCTCCAGAAAGTGGGCACCGAGGGAAACTACCTCAACATAATAAAAGCCATATATGACCAACCCACAGCAAACACCACTCTCAATGGTGAAAAACTGAATGCATTTCCTCTAAGATCAGGAACAAGATAAGGATGTCCACTCTCATCACTATTACTCAACAGAGTATTGGAAGTCTTAGCCACATCAATCAGAGAAGAAAAAGAAATAAAAGGAACACAAATTGGGAAAGAAGAAGTAAAAGTGTCACTGTTTGTAGATGACATGATACTATACATAGAGAATCCTAAAGATGCCACCAGAAAACTACTGGAACTAATCAACGAATTTGGTAAGGTTGCAGGATACAAAATTAATGCACTGAAATCTCTTGCATTCCTATACACTAACAACGAAAGATCAGAAAGAGAAATTAAGGAAACAATCCCATTTACCATCGCAACAAAAAGAATAAAATACCTAGGAATAAACCTACCTAAAGAGGCAAAAGACTTGTACTCAGAAAACTATAAAACACTGATGAAATAAATCAAAGATAACATAAACAGATGGAGAGATATACCATGCTCCTGGATTAGAAGAATCAATATTGTGTAAATGACTATACTACCCAAAGCAATCTACAGGTTCAATGCAATCCCTATCTAATTACCAATGGCATTTTTCACAGAACTAGAACAAGAAATTTTACAATTTGTATGGAGACAGAAAAGACCCCAAATAGCCAATCTTAGGAAATGAAAACAGAGCTGGAGGAATCATGCTCCCTGATTTTAGACTATACTACAAAGCTACAGTTATCAAGGCAGTATGGTACTGGCACAAAAATAGAAATATAGATCAATGGAACAGGATAAAAAGCCCAGAGATAAACCCACGCACATATGGTCACCTTATCTTTAACAAAGGAGGCAAAAATATACAACAGAGAAAAGATAGTCTCTTCAATAAGTGGTGCTGGGAAAACTGGAGAGCTACATGTAAAAGAATGAAATTAGAACACACCCTACCACCATATACAAAAATGAAGTAAATGGATTAAAGATCTAAATGTAAGGTCAGACACCATAAAACTCTTAGAGGAAAACACAGGCAGAACACTCCATGACATACATTACAGCAAGATCCTTTTGGACCCACCTCCTAGAGTAAGGGAAATAAAAAACAAAAATAAACAAATGGGACTTAATGAAACTTAAAAGCTTTTGCACAGCAAAGGAACCCATAAATAATATGAAAAGACAACCCTCAGAATGGGAGAAAATATTTGCAAACAAAGCAAATGACAAAGGATTAATCTCCAAAATATACAAGCAGCTCATGCAATTCAATACCACAAAAACAAACAACCCAATCCAAAAATGGGCACAAGACCTAAATAGACATTTCTCCAAAGAAGATATACAGATGGCCAACAAATACATGAAAAGATGCTCAACATCACTAATCATTAGAGAAATGCAAATCAAAACTACAATGAGGCATCATCTCACACCAGTCAGAGTGGTCATCATCAAAAAATCTACAAACAATAATGCTGGAGAGGGTGTGGAGAAAAGAGAACCCTCTTGCACTGTTGGTTGGAATGTAAATTGATAGAGCCACTATGGAGAACAGTATGGAGGTTCCTTAAAAAACTAAAAATAGAACTATCATACGACCCAGCAATCCCACTACTGGGCGTATACCCTGAGAAAACCGTAATTCAAAAAGAGTCATGTACCACAATGTTCACTGCAGCACCGTTTACAATAGCCAGGACATGGAAGCAACCTAAATGTCCATCAACAGATGAATGGATAAAGAAGATGTGGCACATATATACAATGGAATATTACTCAGCCATAGAAAGGAACGAAATTGAGTTATGTGTAGTGAGGTGGATGGACCTAGACTCTGTCATACAGAGTGAAGTAAGTTAGAAAGAGAAAAACAAATACTGTATGCTAACGCATACATATAGATTTTAAAAAGCGGTACTGATGAACCTAGTGGCAGGGCAGGAATAAAGACGCAGACGTACAGAATGGACTTGAGGGCATGGTGGGGAAGGGGAAGCTGGGATGAAGTGAGAGAGTAGCACTGACATATATACACTACCAAATGTAAAATGGATGGCTAGTGGGAAGCTGCTGCAGAGCACAGGGATATCAGTTCGGTGCTTTGTGATGAGCTAGAGGGATGGGATAGGGAGGGTGGGAGGGAGGCGATATAGGGATATATGTATACGTATAGCTGATTCACTCTGTTGTACAGTAGAAACTAACACAACTTTGTAAAGCATTTATACTCCAATAAAGACGTGAAAAAAAAACACTACAGAAAAAAGCTGACAGCTTTTAATAGAGCTGTTATGGTCATATTCCATGGGTTTCCTCATGGTTCAACTTGCTGCAATGTAGTAAAAATCAGTTAAGACATAAAATTAAAGCATTATTTCCCAGAAAAAGAAAAAAAATTGAAGTACAGTTGATTTACAATGTTATATTAGTTTCAGATATACAACACAGTGATTAGATGTTTTTACAGATCACACTCTATTTAAAGTTATTGGGGGACTTCCCTGGTGGCGCAGTGGTTAAGAATTCGCCTGCCAGTGCAGGGGACATGGGTTTGAGCCCTAGTCCAGGAAGATCCCACATGCCACAGAGCAACTAAGCCCGTGCGCCACAACTACTGAGGCTGAGCTCCAGAGCCCACGAGCCACAACTACTGAGCTCGTGTGCCACAACTACTGAAGCCTGCGTGCCTAGATCCTGTGCTCCGTAACGAGAAGCCACCACAGTGAGAAGCCTGCGCACCGCAATGAAGAGCAGCTCTCACTTGCCGCAACTAGAGAAAGCCCGCACAGCAACAAAGACCCAACACAGCCATAAATAAATAAATAAACATAAAAAGAAATATAGTTATTCAGTTGGCCAAAATGTTCAGTTTTTTCCGTAAGATGGCTTTAGCAGCACTTAGTTGCCTTTAACCTCATTCGAAACAATTTTGTTAGATTGTATTGTGACAGCTGTCATATCAGCGTGCATTTTTAAAAAAACATCAAAATTGGTGAATTTTTGTGTAGCCATTTTAATACTGAAGATGGAAGAAAAAAGCAACATTTTTGGCCTATTATGCTTTTTTAAAAATAAATTTATTTATTTATTTACTTATTTATTTTTGGCTGCGTTGGGTCTTTGTTGCTGCGTGTGGGCTTTTCTCTAGTTGTGGCAAGCGGGGGCTACTCTTCCTTGCGATGCGTGGGCTTCTCATTGCGGTGGCTTCTCTTGTTGTGGGGCACGGGCCCTAGTGTGCATGGGCTTCAGCAGTTGTGGCAGGCGGGCTCTGTAGTGGTGGCTTGCAGGCTCTAGAGCGCAGGCTCAGTAGTTGTGGCGCACAGGCTTAGTTGCACCATGGCATGTGGGATCTTCCCAGACCAGGGTTCGAACCCGTGTCCCCTGCATTGGCAGGTGGATTCTTAACCACTGCACCACCAGGAAAGTCCCAATTATGCTTTATTATTTCCAGAAAGGTACAAATGCAACTGAAATGCAAAAAAAGATTTGTGCAGTGTATGGAGAAGGTGCTGTGACTGATTGAATGTGTCAAAAGTGGTTTGCGAAGTTTTGTGCTGGAGATTTTTCGCTGGATGATGCTCCACTGTTGTGTAGACCAGTTGAAGTTATAGCAATCAAATTGAGACATTAATTGAGAAAAATCAAAGTTATCATACAGGAGATAGCCGACATACTCAAAATATCCAAATCAAGTGCTGAAAATCATTTGCACCAGCTTGGTTATTTAATCGCTTTGATGTTTGGGTTCCACGTAAGTTAAGCGCAAAAAACCTACTTGACCATGCAATTCTCTACTTAAACGTAACAAAAACATTGTTTTTAAAACAAATTGTGACGGGCGATGAAAAGTGGATACTGTACAATAATGTGGAATGGAAGAGATCGTGGGGCAAATGAAATGTACCACCACCAACCACACCAAAGGCCGGTCTTCATCCAAAGAAGGTGATGTTGTGTATATGGTGGGATTGGAAGGGAGTCCTTTATTATGAGTTCCTTCCGAAAAACCATACGATTAATTCCAACAAGTACTGCTCCCAATTAGACCAACTGAAAGCAGCACCTGATGAAAAGCGACCAAAATTAGTCAACAGAAAATGCATAATCTCCCATCAGGATACCGCAAGACCGTATGTTTCCTTGATGACCAGGCAAAAACTGTTACAGCTTGGCTGGGAAGTTCTGATTCATCCGCTGTATTCACCAGACATTGCACATTCGGACTCCCATTTATTTTGGTCTTTACAAAATTCTCTTAGTGGAAAAAATTTCAATTCCCTGGAAGACTGTAAAAGGCACCTGGAACAGTTCTTTGCTCAAAAAGATAAAAAGTTTTGGGAAGATGGAATTTTGAAGTTGCCTGAAAAATGGCAGAAGGTAGTGGAACAAAAGGGTGAATATGTTGTTCAATAAAGTTCTTGGTGAAAATGAAAAATGTGTCTTTTATTTTTACTTTAAAAACGAAGGAACTTTTTGGCCAACCCAATATTATAAAATATTGGCTATATTCCTTGTGCTGTACATTAAAATGTCGTATCTTATTTATTTTATACCTAGTAGTCTGTACCTCTTAATCCCCTTCCTCGTGCTGCCCCTCTGCCCACCCCTCACCTCCCTCGTAACCACTAGTTGATTCTTTGTATCTATACAACTGCTTCTGTTTTGTTATATTCATTCACTTATTTTTTTAGATTCCACATATAAGTGAAAACATGCAGTATTTGTTTTTCTCTGATTTATGACACTAAGTATAATACCCTCCAAGTCCATCCATGTTGTTGCAAATGGCAAAATTTCATTCTTTTTTATGACCGAGTAATATTCCATTGTGTGTGTGTGTGTGTGTGTGTGTCTTCTTTAACCATTCATCTGTTGATAGACACTTAGGTTGCTTCCATATCTTGAATTAGTGTTTCCATTTTCTTTGGATATATACCCAGGAGTAGAATTGCTGGATCATATGGTAGTTCTATTTCTAATTTTTTGAGGAACCTCTATAATGTTTTCCATGACAGCTGTGCCAATTTACATTCCCACCAACAGTGAACTAGGGTTTCCCCTTTCTCCACATCCTTGCCAACACTTATTTGTTAACTTTTTGTAGATAGCCAGGTGTGAGGTGATAGCTCATTGTGGTTCTGATTTGCATTTCCCTGATGATTAATGATGTTGAGCATCTTTACATATGCCTGTTGGCCATTTGTATGTCTTCTTTGGAAAAATGCCCATTCAGATCTTCTGCCCATTTTTAAATAAGGTTATTTGTTTTTCTAATATTGAGTTGAATGAGCTTTTTATAAATTTTGGATATTAATCCCTTATCAGACATATCATTTGCAAATACATTTTCCCATTCAGTAGGTTGCCTTTTTGTTTTGTTGAGGGTTTCCTTTGTTGTGCAAAAGTTTTAAAGTTTATTTAGGCCTCATTTGTTTAGTTTTGCTTTTGTTTTCCTTGCCTGAGAAGACAGATCCAAAAATATATTGCTAAGAATTATGTCATAGAATATACTGCCTGTGTTTTCTTCTAGGAGTTTTATGGTTTCCAATTTTCCATTTAGATCTTTAATCCATTGAGTTATTTTTATATATGATGTGATAATATGTTCTAATTTCATTCTTTTCATGTAGCTGTCCAGTTTTCCCAACACCACTTACTGAAGAGACTGTCTTTTCCCCATTGTATATATCTGCCTCCTTTGTCATAAATTGACAATATGTGTGGGGGTTTATTTCCAGGCTCTCTATTCTATTCCATTGATCTATGTGTCTGTTTTTGTGCCAGTACCAAGCTGTTTTGATGACTATAGCTTTGTAGTATAGTCTGAAGTTAGGGAACATGATACCTCCAGCTTTGCTCTTTTTTCTCAAGATTGCTTTGGCAATTTGGGGTCTTTTGTGGTTCCATACAAAATTTAGAACTATTTGTTCTAGTTCTGTGAAAAATGTCATGGATATTTTGATAAGGGTTACACTAAATCTCTAGATTGCTTTAAGTAGTATAGACATTTTAACAATATTAATTCTTCCAAACCATGAACATGGGATATCTTTCCATTTATTTGTATCATCTTCAATTTTGTTCATCAGCATCTTACAGTTTTCAGAGTATAGATCTTTCATTTCCTTGGTTAAAATTATTAAGTATTTTATTATTTTTGATGCAACTGTTTCCTTGCTTCCTCTTTCTGATAGTTACTAGTGTATAGAAAAGTAACAGATTTCTGTATATTAATCTTGTATCCTGCAAATTTACTGAATTCATTCGTTAGTTCTAATAGTTTTTTGGTGGAGACTTCAGGGTTTTCTATATGTAGTATCATGTCATCTGCACATAGTGACCATTTTACTTCATCCTTGGATGCCTTTTCTGTTTCTTGTCTGATTGCTATGGCCAGGTCTCCTAATACTATGTTAAATAGAAATGGTGAGCGTGGACATCCTTGTCTTATTCCAATTTTAAATGAAAAGCTTTCAGTTTTTCACCACTGAGTATGATGTTAGCTGGGTTTGTCATAAATGGCCTTTATTATGTTGAGATCTGTTCCCTCTATACCAACTTTGTTGAGAATATTTATCATGAATGGGTGTTGAATTTTGTTAAATGCATTTTCTGCATCTATTGAGATGATTGTGTGATTTTTATCCTTTGTTTTGTTAATGTGGTGTATCACATTGATTGATTTGCAGATACTGAACGATTCTTACATCTCTGGAATAAATCTCACTTGATCACAGTGTATGACCTTTTTGTATATTGTTGAATCTGACTTGCTAATATATATATATATATTTTAAATATTTATTTAGGCTGTGCCACATCTTTTTTTTTTAAATTAACATCTTTATTGGAGTATAATTGCTTTACAATGGTGTGTTAGTTTCTGGACTTGCTAATATTTCATTGAGGTTCTTTGCATTTGTATTCATCACAGATATTAGCCTGTAATTTTCTTTTTCTTTGTAGTATCTTTGTCTGATTTGGGTATCAGGATAATGATGGTCCCACAGAATGAATTTGGGAGTACTGCCTTCTCTTCAAGTTTTTGTCATAGTTTGAGAGGGGTAAGTATTAACTTTTCTTTATATGTTTGGTAGAATTCCCCCATGAAGCCATCCAGTCCTGGACTTCTGTTTGTTGGGCGTTTTTTTTATTATTGATTTAATTTTAATAAAAGTATCTTGTCTGTTCAGATTATCTATTTCTTCCTGATTCAGTCTTAGAAGATTATATGTTTCTGGAAATTTATCCATTTCTTGTAGTTTGTCCAATTTGTTGGCATATAACTGTTCATAGTATTCTCTTATGACTGTATTTCTGTGATATGTTTTAATTTCTCCTCTTTCATTTCTTTTTTTAAAAAATATTTATTTATTTATTTGGCTGTGCCAGGTCTTTAGTTGTGGCATGCGGGATCTTTATTTACAGCATGCAGAATCTTTAGTTGCAGCATGCAAACTCTTAGTCACGGCATATGGGATCTAGTTCCCCGACCAGGGATCACATCCAGGCCCCCTACACTGGGAGTGTGGAGTCTTAGCCACTGGACCACCAGAGAGGTCCCTTTCCTCTTTCATTTCTTATTTTATTTGGGTCCTCTCTCTTTCATTCTTAATGAGCCTGACTAAAGTCTTATCAATTCTGTTTATCTTTTCAAAAAACCAGCTCTTGGTTTCACTGATCTTTTCTACTGTTTTGTTTTGTCTTGTTTGGTCTCTATTTTACTTCCTTTCATATCTTTACTATTTCCTAACTTCTTCTAATTTTAAGCTTTATTTTTCTTTTTCTAATTCCTTTAGGGGGTAGGTTAGGTTATTTGAGATTTTTCTTGTTACTTGAGGTATGCCTGAATTGCTACCAACTTCCCTCTTAGAACTGTTTTTGCTGTGCCCTATAGATTTTGGAAAGTTTTTTGTTTTCATTTGTCTCAAGGTATTGTCTGATTTCGTCTTTGACTTTTTCATTGGCGCATTGGTTTTTAAGCATCATGTTCTTTAGTCTCCACGTGTTTGTGTTCTTCCCATTTTTCTTTTGTAACTGATCTCTAGTTTCATACTGTTGTGGTCGGAAAAGATGCTTGATGTAATTTCTGTCCTCTTAAATTTATTGGGAGTTGTTTTGTGGCCTAGCATGTGATCTGTCTGAAAAGAATGTGTATTCTGCTGTTTTTGGATGGAACGTCCTGTAGACATCTATTAAGGCCAAGTGGTCTAACATGTCATTTAAGACCACTGTTTCCTTATTGATTTTCTGTCTGGATGATTTGTCCACTGATGTAACTGGGGTATTAAAGTCCCCTACTATTACTGTATTACTGTCAACCTTTAGGTCTTTTAATATTTGCTTTATATATTTAAGTGCTCCTGTATTAGGTGCATATATGTTTATTAATGCTATATCCTCTTCTTGTGTTGATTCTTTTATCATTATATAATGCCCTTCTTTGTCTTTTATTACAGACTTTGTTTTAAAGTGGAAAATAGTATCTAAAGATCACAATCTGGGTACTAAGGGTGCCTACTAATAGTGGGCTAGTCATAGATTCTAGTCTTTTCAGTAAAATAAAGCTAGGACATGTGTAAATATATCAATAAAATAGTTCAAGAATTCTTACTAATACTTCCAGTTCAAGACTAGAGATGTTTACTTATCATCATTCTCACATCTCTATGTCCTTTTACCCATACTCAAAATTCCAGTTTTCAACATCACCAACAAAATTACTCATTTATTTTGCAATACATACACCTACAATCTCAAAAGAATAACATCAATATTATTAAGACGATAGTATTACTGAAAACAGTATAAGGTTTTCTTTTGTTCTTAGGGTAAATTCCATTAAGGATGTACAGCCAAATAACTGTGTTTTAAAGTCACTTGGAATTCTTCCTCTTGATATGGTTATACTACCAATGGAATGCAAAGTTAGGCTCATTTAATTTTACTTTTAATTAGGAATTCTCTTATTTAAAAATTCTTTGTAATTATGCAAAATATTTATTTGGTTCCAAAGTCAAACAACAACAACAAAAAACCAATGTAGATTCAAGGAAATCTAGCTTCATTCCGTGCCTTTTCTATCCTATTTCTGTCTTCCTTCCATGGGACACCATTTAAATTTTTTTTTTCAAATTTAGTCTTTCATTTTAAAATACCTATTTCTCTCTACATATAATTCCCCTCCCCACAAGTTGCTATTTTAAAGAGATAAAGAGTAACCTAAGACATAATATTTTTCTACTGTTCTTTTTTTTATTTGCTATATCCTGGAGATTACTCCATATAAGTTTATAGAGATGGTCCTCATTCATTTTGACAGCTTCAGAAGTCTCCATTGTGTGGATGTTCACACACAATGAGCAGCCACATGGGACTTTTTATTCAATCAACCCCCTACTACTGGGCATTTGGATTGTTTTAGTTTACTATTACAAATCAGGCTATAATCAACAGCCTTATTCACAGGTATTTTTGTCAGGTAATTTTTTTTGCCATTGTATTTACAGGAAAGATTCCTAAAAGCAGGATTGCTGGCTGGATGGGTAAATGAATGTATAATTTTGCTAGATATTGTCAATTTTCTCTCCATAGAGATTATTCCATTTTGCATTTCTACCAGCAGTGTATGACACTGCCAGTTTTCCCATGGTCTCACCAAGGGTATCCTATCCTATCAAACTTCTAAATTTTTGCCAATGATATGGGCAGGAAATATCTCAGTGTAATTTTGTTCTTTTTTTTAGCTTTTTGAGGTAGAAGCACAGATCACTACGTTTCAGTCATTTTTTTTTTTTAACTAACATATCCATTTAGGGCTATAAACTTCCCTCAAGCATTGCTTTAGTTGCATCCCATAAGTTTTGATATGCCAAATCTTTATTGTCATTCATTTCAAAATATTTTCTAATTTTGCTTTCTTCACTGAACCCGGAGTCATTCAGAGGTGTAGTATAATCTCATCAAAATCATTGGGAATTTTCTATCCTTTTTTTTCGGATTTTTTTTCTAGGTTAATTCCACCATCGTCAGAAAGTAAACTCTAAATTGCTTCAGTGGTTTAATATTTAATTGAGGTTTAATTTATGATTCAGCTTATGATCAATATGGTGAATGTTCCATATGCATTTTAAAAATAAGAATATCCTCACAGTTGAATGTGGCATTATATAAATATCAGTTATGTCAAGTTTATTAGTAAGATCTTCTATATCTTAATTTTTTGTCTGCTTAGTTCTATCACCTATTAAGAGGTATGTTAAAGTCTATTTTGATTGTGGATTCATCTATTTCTCCTTTTACATGTCAATGTTTAATGCTTGTCTATATAATGTGGAACTATGGCATTGGTTTCATATAGATTTACAACTTTCAATATCCTGGTGGACTGACCACTTTATCATTATGAATTGTCTTTATCTGTAGTAATGCTTCTTGCTTTAAATTCCACATTGTCTGATATTAGTATAGTTACACCAGGTTCTTTTGATTAATGTTTGTATGATGTATCTTTTTTCCATCAGTTTAATTTCGACTGTTTTGTATCTTATATTAAGATGTGTTACTTTAAACAGCACATAATTGGGTTCAAGATTTTAACCTAGTCTGATAATGTTAGCACTCTAATTGGGGTACCTAGTCCTTTTATATTTATTGTGATTACTGATATACTGGGTTTATCACTATCATCTTACCATTTGTATTCTATTTCACCCACCTGTTTTATAATCCTTTGTCTTCCTTGCCTCCTTTATGAATTAATCAAATGTTTTTTATTATTCCATTTTCCCTTAATTATACTTTAACTGTTCTTTTAGTGGTTAGCCTAAAAGTATAACATGCATCTTTGAATTATTACAGACAAAAAATATAAATTATTACTTTAATTTTATTACTTTCCTGAAATGTTAAAGCCTAACACTTTGTCTATGTGTATTCCTGGGAAATTAATCTCATGTTAACTTTTCAGCTAAGTTGCCCTGGAAACATAATAAAGGTGGAATGTCACCCACATTACTAGGCAACATTGTTTATGGTAAAGATGACCTGACTGTAAACTGCTAGTGGACTGTGATGATCTGGTAGGAAGCCACAGCTCTGAGCTTTCCCCAGTGTGATGTTTCTTGTCCCTTGTTGGAACTCTTGGGCTCTAGGCCCATAGGACTGGTAAAGAGGCACTGGTTCTTACATGGAACTTGAGACTTCCAGGCCAGGGTGGTTCCCACACTCATCCATGTGGTCTTGATCCTTTATCCCTGAGCTATCAATTGGGTGGTTGGAGCAGAGAACAGTCCCCAAGACTGCTGCCAGAGAGCTATGGGGACTCCTGGAGAAATACATGAAAAGCTTCCCTGCTGGCCTGCTGGATGTCCTGTTCTATATCCTCCTGAGTGAAGGCAAGAAAGGTGCCCTACTGAGGTGTGCAAGTATGAAATATCTATCGAGCTGGTCTTAAAACCACAAACAGTGGGCACTGCAGAGCAGCAGTAGCAATGAAACAGACTTTCATATCCTTGGTTCAATATGGCCAAGGCACCAGGACACAAAGGGAATGGAGAGGAAGATGCTGATAAGACTGAAGCCTCAGTGGGGGCCAACTTGCCCCCAGTCTGATGGCAGAAGCTTGACACTGTGTGACAGGGGATAAAGCTTCCCCTTGTAGGAATGGATGAAAGCTGGAGACAAACTTATGCCGAGAGAAAATGCCCCACTGTCCATGAAATGGAGCTGACCAGAAACCTAGTTACAAATGGGCTGACTGGCAAGAATGATATTGCCTTGGTGTAGTTGATGCATTTGAGCCAAAGTAGGCATTGATGCCTGACAGGGGGCGGGGAGGAGACAAGCACATGAGCTTAAGACTCCATGTTTGTAACTAGGTCTGGATCAGAAAAGGAGGTGGAGCAGCTTGGTTCTGACCCAAGTTGGGTTGGCTGTAGATCTAACCAGCACAAAGTAGTGCCCACAAGCCACCACCTGAAGACCTGGGGAGACAAAAATGGGAGAACTATTTCTGCACTAGCCCACAAGGTCAAACAGGACAACGTGGCAACCTGGCATACAAACCAGCTGCGGGGTCAATGGTGGCAGCATGGTGTGCATCTGGGGCCAGAGGTGAGACCTCTGCAGAGGCTACCACGTGTGGAGAGTAACCTCAGCTGCAACCTGGGCAGCTTTCTGAGGGTTCTGGTAGTGCATAATGATTTAACCCTGAAATGGAGTCTGACCAATGTCATCTGCTGACACTTAGTGATAATTATGGTAATGCAAACTAAAAACTCCCTAAAGAGACAACTACAGATGGGCTCTTCAAGAAATAATAAAGGATAACGACTGAGCATTTTAAAAGTTGGAGCAGAGAGGATATGGAGATCCTTGTTTTCTGAAAGGTAAATGGGAAGGGCTGCTTCTGCTTTGTTATCACTGCCATTTTCTAAGTGTGGTCCTCAGATCAGCAGCATCACTCAGTATCAGCTGTGAACTTACTAGAAATGCAAATTCTCAAGCCCGGCCCTAGACCTACTAAATCAGTAAGTCCTGTCATAGAAGCCTAGCAATCTGTTTTAACAAGTCCTCCAGGTGACTGTGGTGTACCCTAAAGTCTGAGAACTACTGTACTAAAGTTAATAACTCAAGGTCATGGAGGTCAGTCTGTGAGCCCACAATGGAAACTGATGTTGGATTACCTTCTAGCCCTATTTCCCTGAAGACCTAATAAAGGGGGAATGTTAGCTGTCACTAGGCAAGACAACTTACAGTAAAAATGGCCTTGGTTGGTAAACTGTATCTGGACTGATAAGACTGGGAAAAAACTATAAACACCAGGTAGGAAGCTTGGAGCCTCTAAGTGCCATGGTTCTTGTAGCTAGCCGTGTCCCTTTCTAGCACTCTATGCCCATGTGGCTATTATAAAAGATACTGGTTCTCAAATGGAACTTGGAGCATCTAAGCCAGGGTAGTTCCCACACTTAATCATTTGATTTGTTCCCAAGCATGTGAACAGTCACTTGGCAGGAAAGAAGGGTGGGCAGAGAATGGTCCCTGGCCTAAGTGAGTGCTCATTCTGGAGGTATATGACTGATGCTGCTGTGGTGTCCTAGCCCCTTATCCTTCTGGGTGAAGCCCACTCTAAGTGAGGCCAATTACATGAGTGTGAAATGTCTAATTGGACCTGAGACCATCTACAGTGATCAGTGCAATTCCTTTCTGCCTTTTGTGTTGCTTTTGTCATGACCTGTAACCTCAGAAGACACTACTTATTATTTTGTACTGTCATACTCATTTACATATACTCTAATATTTTCTCTTTCTGTTGCTCTTCACTCTTTCTTGTATTTCTGAGTTTCTACCTGGAATAGTTTTCCTTCTGCCTGAAAAAATCCCTTTAGTGATTTTTAATGCAAGTCTGTTGATAACATATATCTTTCAGTTTCTTGTGGTCTAAAACCGTTATCTAAACTTCATTTTAAAAAAATCAAGGTATAATTTAAATACAGAGAAACGCTCAGACCTTAGGTATAACATTCCGTTTTGACTATTGCTTAAAGACACAGAAAACTTCCAACACTCCAGAAAGTCCTTTCAAGTTGCTTCCCAGTCAACCGCTTCCCCCCACAAAGCAATCACTGTTCTGATTTCTATCACCATGGGTTAGTTTTGCCTGTTCTAGAATTTCATATAGTTGAGATCATACACTATACACTTTTTTTGTGTCCAACGACTTTTATTAGCAATAATATTTTTGAGATTCATCAATATGGATATAGGGTCCTTCTTGCAGAATAGTATCCAGTGTATAAATATAACACTGTTTATCCCTTCTTCTACTGATGGGCATCTTACTGTTTCCAGATTTTTGGATGTTACGAATAAATCTGCTGTGAACTTTTTTTTTTTTTTGCGGTACGCGGGCCTCTCACTGTTGTGGCCTCTCCCATTGCAGAGCACAGGCTCTGGACGCGCAGGCTCAGCAGCCATGGCTCACGGGCCCAGCCGCTCCGTGGCATGTGGGATCTTCCCGGATCAGGGCACGAACCCGC
Source organism: Globicephala melas (assembly GCF_963455315.2). Lineage (NCBI taxonomy): Eukaryota > Metazoa > Chordata > Mammalia > Artiodactyla > Delphinidae > Globicephala > Globicephala melas. The sequence goes on from NC_083321.1 coordinate 16,307,719, forward strand.
GTCCCCTGCATTGGCAGGCGGACTCTCAACCACTGCGCCACCAGGGAAGCCCCTACTGTGAACATTTTTTAACAAGTATTTTGTGGACATAGTTTTCATGTCTCTTTGATAAATACCTAGCAGTAAAATTACTGGGTCATATATGCTTAACTTTTTAATAGACTACCAGACTGTCTTCCAAAATGACTGTACCATTTTATACTCTCACCAGCAATGTATCAGAGTTCTGGTTTCTCCATATCATCTTGAACATCTGTATCATCAATCTTTTTCATTTTAGCCCTTCTAACTCTCATAATGTTTCTTGCTTCAAAGTTGTTTTTTTTTTTAAAAAGAGTGTAGCCATATCTGCCTTTTTTATTGTTTGCATGGTATATTATTTTCCATCTTTGTACTTTCAACCCTTCTGTATCCTAATATTTGAAGAATTTCTCTTATAAGCAGCATGTAGTTGGATTAAAAAAAATCCATTCTATACAAAATGCTTAAATTATAAATCTTTTTTGTAGTTAACTACTGATATACTTTATTTACTATTTTACTATTTGTGTTCTATTTTTATGTGACTCTACCTTTCTCGATTTTCTTTGGATTAATCAAATGTTTCACATTACTCCATTTTCTTTCCACTGAATTATATTGTAAAACCATTTTTAGTAGTTAGCCTAGAGCTTAAAACATACATTCTTACTCATTACAGTCCAATGCAAATTATTTCTTTTACTACTTGGCTGATACCAATTAAACCTTAGAACTTTTAAACTACATTTATTTCCCTCCCATCATTTATGTTACTGTTACCATGAATTTTAGTTATATATAAAGGTGAAGCTCCTCAGGGCAGTACAGTTATCATTTTGTACAATTACTCTTCATTTATATTTTCTTTCCAGTGTTCTTCTTTCCCTCTGGCATGTCCATATTTCTATCTGGGATCGTTTTTCTGAAGAACTCCCTTTAATTTTTATTTCAGTGCAGGCCTCCTGATGCCTAAGTCTCTGAATTTTATTGGTTTAAACACATCTTTACTTCACCTTAATTTTTGAACAGTATTTTTGCTGGTATAGAATTTTAGGCTTGCAGTTTTCTTCTTTAGTACTTTAAAGATGTCATTACATTGGCTTCTAGTTTCCATCATTTCCACTGAGAAGCTGTCAGTTTTATTGTTGCTCCTTTTAAAGGCACTGCGGTAGATAAAAGATAGGCCATAGTCTTTGCACTGCCAGCAGGCGGAGGATACTTCCCCTGCCCTGGGACTTTGCTTTGACAGATAGAAGGGGTGAAAGTGGTGCTGTTCCACCTCTGTGCATGGACTCTAAGCTTCTGCTTTCACCCTCTTGGAGCCCTGAGCCACCATGTAAAAAGGTCCAGCTTCTCTGCTAGAGAGACTACTTGGAGAGAGACGATATCCAACTGTGTCCCAGCTATTCCAATTGCTCCAGCCTTCTTTGGCGACCAGCCCCACTTAGGTCTCCCCATGTCTATAGTTGCATGAATGATTCCAAGTCAGATCAGAAGATAGTCCAGCTCAGGTTGTAGAATCTTGAGCAAATAATAGTTTTGTTTTAAGCCAGTAAATCCTGGCATGATTTATTAGGCAAAAAGATAACTGGAAATAGTATTTGGCATCAAGAATGGAGTGTGGCCGCAACAGAAACTTAAAGCATGTGACATAAGTCTGGGGAACGGGTTGAGGACACTTGACGAAGGAGCAGCAACGAGACCATTAATGAAGGTTGGAAGAGCACTGGGGATACTGCTACTGGACCCTGGAGAAGCGGCATTATAATCTATTGGCAAAACAAATAGTGCGGCTGTATCTTGGAATATAGGAAAATACCTAACAAAGCTGTGGATCTGGCCAGGAAGACCTCTAGGAAGAGCGCTAAAAGTGACAAATGGTTTTTTAAAAATCACCTATAATTTTTTTAGGTATTAAAAGAGAGAGGAGACCTAAACAAGGAACTATGCAGTTTTCAAGCAAAATTTAGAGAAAATGCTTCCAACCTGGGACTTGCAGGGTTAGAAAATGAAACTTTCTCAATTGCCAGCTTCTCTAGTCAGCACAAGGTTTCGACAAAAAGTCAAATCCAGGTGCTACCAGTAAAACTATGGCCTCAGGATTAAGATCAAATCAAAAGCACGGCAGTAAGACACTTTGTTACTACCACCTCAGAAAGATCTGAGTCTAGATTTAAGCCTCAGAGACTCTCCGTTAGACCAAAGGTGTCTAAGAATCTTAAAGGTATTGCCCTGGACTCATGTTCAAAGGAGACAGGGGCCTTCTTGAAGAGATCTGTGGGTGTGGCTTTTGTCTGATGGGATGGCTTATAATTTGAAAGTCCACAAAGTTTTCCCAAGAAGTTGTGCCAAGGATAGAGACAGGCAGCAAGCTGAGTAAGCTATTCAGCTACAAATACAGGACACTCCTAAGGAAAAGGAAAGACAGCTCAGAGAGAAGAGCTGAAAGCTGAGAAACAGATTAGGAAACCAACCCCAGGGAACCAAAACAGGCCCTATTCAAGGAATATATCCTTGGGCTTCCCTGGTGGCGCAGTGGTTAAGAATCTGCCTGCCAATGCAGGGGACACAGGTTAGAGCCCTGGTCTGGGAAGATCCCACATGCTGCGGAGCTACTAAGCCCGTGTGCCATAACTACTGAGCCTGCGCTCTAGAGCCCGCGAGCCACAACTACTGAAGCCTGCATGCCTAGAGCCCGTGCTCTGCAACAAGAGAAGCCACCGCAATGAGAAGCCCGCGCACTGCAATGAAGAGTAGCCCCCGCTTGCCGCAACTAGAGAAAACCTCTCACAGCAACGAAGACCCAATGCAGCAATAAATAAATTAATTAATTAATTAATTAAAAAGGAATATATCCTACCCTGGAATTGGGGGAACCGGTGACATATGGCCAGATGAATTTCAGAATTCTCATGGAATAGTGATTGCTGAGTGCCTTCCACTTCCTCTCTTTTAAACTGATGCGATTGTCCTATCCCTACCTACTAGAAGTGGAGTCGACCCTTTTAATCACTATTTTATGTTACCTCTTCAATATCATTATAATAATAAAGTGGAGGGATTCTTAACCATAAAATAATTAAATTAAAATTTAAAAACTTCCTCTTTATACAAATATCACACAGAGGCAGATGAACAGTCTTAGAGACTCTTAATTATATTTTCTGTAGGCTGTATGAAAATATAGTTTTGCAAATATTTTTCATGATTTCAAAGAAAAAAAGATATTTCAAGATGTGATTCCCACCCACCGTCCAAAATACCAAATATTCTTTATCACCAAAAAAGGAACACCTGACTTATTTCCCATACCTAGATTCCATAGTTCACAGTGGCATCACCTGAATATATCCACGCTGGACTATAAAAGAGAAAACTGACCATGTAAAGTTTAAGCACAGAAGGTCAACAAAGCAGCAAAAAAGAATACTAACCAACTGATGGAAAAAGTAACGGAAAAGTGATTGAAACATTTCATGTCATCCCTTCGGTACCAAGTATTAAGTAACTAACAGAACAGGTCAGAGCCACAGAGTGGCAAATAATCGGGAAAAGTTAGAAAGTGGGCAATAGTTTAGAGCTTTCCTACAGAGTGACTTACCTTTTCCAAAACTTTGGCAATTCGGGTGCCAATTTGTTCAAGTGACTGTTGTGGATATTGGTCTTTGCCAAGATTTTGCAATACCTGGTATAGGGAGAAAGATGGTAGATTAGAGGAATGAAAATGAGGGAGGTCTGGTGACACTGCTGACGCGGAGTTGGGCACTGTACCACAGGTGCAGACTGCTTCTCTGGGGTACCTGCTGTGGTCCTGTTGGTAAAGCATTTTGTGGAAGATACACTGAAGGCCATTTTACCATCCCCTCAGCCTTCTCTCACTTAACAAAAATTATGGACATGTAAAACACATTCATTACAGTATTACAGAATATAGAGTAAGTAAAATAAAAAGCACTTGTAATCCTGTCACCCAGACACAACCACTGTTGATATCTCTTATGTATCTTTCAGATATTTTCCTATATACACATATATTATTTCTCTCACAGACTGTATACCATGGGATCACACTGTAAACTATTACCTACATTTTCACATAATATATTCTAAAAGTTTCTTCATGCCAATACATATATTTCTACTACATCTTTCTTAATGGCTCTTATTGTACACTATCTCACATCTATACCAAAACTTAGTTAACAAATCCTCTACTTATTTAACATGCCTCTGCTGTGGCATGTTTTCCAATTATTCTTCTATGTATATGCTGGGTCTGTCCTCTTTCCCTTCCTTCTTAAGAATGTCAATAGGAGGATTAACTGCCCCAAATATTTCTCACGAAGAGTCTCTGTCTGATGGCAAGCAGAATGCTACCCACCTCAAGGAATAAATCAGAATTAAAATTTCCTGCTCATAAAAAAAAGCATAAGCTCAGTCACAGGGCCTGAAAGAAATCAGGCTTTGCCTAAGCCACCTAGATGACAGCCATCTGAAAACAGGCAAAAAAATACGGCCTGGCTGCTTGTGCTTTCTGCTATCAGTTGCATCATGACTGTGGGACTAAAAACCACAGAGAGGCTGAATAACGCCGAGCACTCACCTCTGTTAACTGGCTCTCGCCCGTGTAATGGAGGCTGGCTCGGTTGGAAACCCCCTGCAAGTGGTCCAGGGTGTGCATGCTCGTGGGGAGATTGCCATTGCAAACAGGTTCCATAGCTGGCTGCTGTATTGGGGTGGCAAAGTCTATGTGCTCTGTGATGCTGAAAAATGGAGAGGACCACCTTAGCCGTGGAAAAATTGAGTGGGTGGGGAGAAAGAGTATTAATAATCAGCTGACCATAACTTCAACATATGCTTAGAAGTGTCTGGAACCACAGAATCTCACAATGGAAGAGACTTCAGAAGTTATTTAGCCTGATCTCTCATTTTACAGGCACAAGGACTCCAGTGCCTGGTAATGACCATCTGTTGAATGTATGAACAGACATCGTACCCCGGGTCAAAGCAGCAGTGTTGGGATCTGAGTCGTGAACTCAGTATTTTCTCAGTCTCCTCAAGCTGCCTCCTTTCTATGCACCGTGATGTTTGATTTCCTTACTGCTGCTTGGCCACTTTTTCTCACCGGGGAGGTTTTAAACCAGGTGGGTTTTCTTCTAGGACTTCTTCTTCCAGGGTACAGATAGTGATAAATACCCACAGGTGGTTCTTATCTTTTACTTTCCCTCTATGCACAAGTACACTTGTCCCCACAGAAAAAGTTAGCTAAAGTTTAGACAGTAAATGTTATACAGATCCAGCTATTCACTGTATCTATGTATAAGATATAAGTACTTCCCTTCATGGTTCCAAAGCGGTCATTTTCCTGCTATAGACAGGCTAAATGTTATACCCTATCATATATATATCATATATACTGATGTGGCAAATTGGCACTGCCAAATTTTGTTATAGCTACTTAAAAAGTTTAACACATATTATGCAAACATTCATTCATTCATTATTTATTCACAGCCTATTACACGTCAGATATCAGGGTTATAATAATTAACAAAGCATACCCAGTTCCCACAGTTATGATGCTCATAGTCTTGTGATAGTCGGTTATTACAGGTGTGATGAATTGTAAAAGATAAAAACACAGTGCAATGTCAGTTTACTACAGGAGGGTATATATTTCCTCCATGCTGATGGAGGAAGGAGGTGGTTAATGAAGGACTTCCTGCGGAAGAGATTTAAGTGGAGACCAGAAGGAGAAGTATGAATTAACCAGGAAGGGAGAAGGTGCTGAGAACACAGGCAAAGGAGATACTACATGTGAAGGGAGGGAGCGGGGAGGGCAGAGTTGAAGATGGAAAGACACGCAGGGAGCGAATCATGAAGGGCTCTGTGGGCCACTGTGAACAGCGATATTTATGTTACTAGAGTATTTTAAGAATTATTTGACTTATATTTGAGGAATAACGCTGAGTACTGTGGACAGCATGGACTGAAGAGATGCAAGAATGAATAAACCAAAAGGACCAGCTAGGAGGCCACTGAATGAATCTAAGCGGAGATGACGGTACTCTGGTTTAAGGAGGCCGCAATGGGGATGAAGAAAAGCAGGTGGTTTTGAAAAATATTCAAAAGTTCTGGGAGTAGAGCAGTCTGACTAGGAGTGATTGTAAAATAAGAAGGCTTAGTGGTAAATCTTGGGGAACTCCAATGCTTAAAAGGTAGAAAAGGGGCCAAGAAAAGAGACTGAGCATCCAGGCAGGAAAAAGCAGCTACAAGAGAGGCAACCTTGCTCGCCTGGGTCCCGGGAGGTGCTTGTAAATCTGGATTTGCTCTGGCTCCCGTTGTAAACACACCATGTCAGGGAGGTTTTGTGCTTTGATTGAGAGAGATCCAGTCTTTAATTCAAACTAAGTAAGTTAGCCGTGACTTCTAGATAGCTTAGAAAGTATGGGTGAAGGCACTGAGAAGGGGGCACATCGACTGTTTCAGTACAATGGGCTGAGTCCAACTGTGGTATCCTCTGAACCACCAACCCTAGAGAGGACGACTCTTCTAGTAGCTGTTGACAAAGAAGGGCAGCCATGAGGTCAGCTGGGGCCCAGTGGGGTCACTGGTCACAAATGCCATGAAGGAGGGAGAGGTTTAAGATACTCACTCAATGTTTTTTGAAGAAACTGCAAGCCAGGTACTCACGATGGCCGTCAGCTCTACCCAGCGGAGTTTGAGGCACTCGTCCGGGCTGGGCCAACCCAGACTCTGGTAGTCACGCTTTTTTCCTGGAAGGAAAGTATGTCATCAATCGACATGACTGCAAAGGAACAGAACGTATAGTGTCTTATGCCCTGGTGATTACTTCATCCAGATTGGTGTATTGGAGGTGCCAGTCATTCTTCTAGTCTAGAATTTCTACCACCTAGAGAACTAACTAAAATCTTGTCATTCACAGCTATGGGAATAACAATCATCTTTGAGTAAAGCCTTGTTTTCAAAGACAGATGATGAAGTAAAAATAAATGTGCCCTTTATGGATTTCAGACTGAGATAAGGGTCAAAATACTGTTCAATGTTAACATTTTACCAACCTTAATTTTTACCTTTCTATTGCTTTCTATTCAAAATCAATACATTTTGATTTTATAGAGACAACTCTTAAGTCAGGAGAAACATATATCTCTAAAGCAGGGTTTCTTAAGCTGGTACTACTGACACTGTGAGAGCTGTCCTGTGCACTGGAGGAAGTTTGGCAGCATCCCTGGCCTCTACCCAACAGATGTCAGCAGCACCCTCCCTGACATAGGACAACCAAAAATGCCTCCAGATACTGTCAAATGCTCCCTGGGAGGGCGACGTCACTCCTGGTAGAGAGCCCCTGCTGTAAAGAAAAGCAGTAGGTTAGAGAATAATGATGATAATGAAAGGTTATCATTTATTTCCAGAGTACTTACCATGTGTTCAGGTCCTGTGCTAAGGGCTTTATATCTGTATCCTCATGAGGCAGATTTTAATCCTCATTTCTCAGATGAGAAAACAGAGGCTCAGAGAAATCAACTGACTTGCCCAGGGTCACCTGCCTACTAGGTGGCAGAAATGGGATTCAGATCCAGGTCTGTTTGACTCTAACGTGCACATTCCCAATCATGCTATTTAAGGCTTTACTGGGCTTTGAAAGCTCTGTTTATGGTACCCTTCAAAGGTACTACCTTTTGGGTGTAGGCCCTTTACTTAAATCAAGTCCCCAAGAAAAGAGCAGAATTAAGTCCTATCTAGGAAGGATTCTTCTGAAGAAATTCGACTGGAATGGACAGGAAGGAGAACTTTGGTTCTGTATAGCTCTTTTTATACTGTAGGAATTTACCAATGATAGAAAACTGTTTAAGACACAGGCAGGGCTTTAGAACAGAATAGAAAAAAACAGTTTGGAAGAGTTTCAAATGAACCCTGTTTAAATGAATAAGTTAAAGAGTTGAACCATAGGTTTCACAATAAGGATTATTTTTCTTTTATGTTTAAGAAATTCACTTGAAAAATGTTTATTGAGCATCTGTTATAAGAGACTGGGAACTGTGTTAAGACACTAGGGATACAGAGAGGAATAATAAAAGGGCCTGCCCTTGAGCTCACAGTCTACTGAGGAAGGTAAACAAACAAATTATTAGAACACAATAGGGTTAAGTGCTAGAGTGAAGGTACAGAACAGCTGCATAGAGGAGACAGCAACTAATGCTGCCTGAAGGTACCAAGGAAGAGATGGCATTGGAGTTTGAAGTGTAAAGATGAGTGACATTTTAGCACCGCTGAGGTGGCAGAAGGGCATTCCAGGCAGAGGGAACAGCATGTGCAAAGACAAGGAGGTAAAACAAGAGCAGGGTTGGTTCAGAGAATGGTACTGAAGGGGAGAGAAAGGCTGGGCTGTAAACAGTCTTGTGCACCACACTAGAAAGTTTGGCCTTTATGCTGCAGGCACTGGGGAGCCTTTGAGCACACCACTCTCCACCTTGTTCACAAGGATATCATAAGACACTCTGTTAAATGCTTTGCTTATCTAGTTACATTATGTCTATGACACTTTCCTGGCCTTCCAGTCTACTAGCCCTCACCAAAGTAGGAAATGAAATTAGTTAGGCATTATTAATTTTATTAATTCTTAGAAAATCTACAATGGCCCTTAATGATCCCTACTCTTCCCCCATGGGCTCACAAAGTACTGGTTTAATAATTTGCTTTAGAACTTTGTCAGAATTTATCACAAACTCCTTATCATTTGGTAGTGGACAGAATCCATACTTATTGGAAAATTGGGATACTGAACCTCTCCAGTCTTCTCTTGCTTTAGAACTTTTCACTTTAGTGACAGTGACACTTTAGTTCCATGATCTCATTTGCAAGTATATTTAGTGCCCTACCCAGGCCCACCTCCTTGAATCCATTTAAAATTGTCTAAGTGCTCTCCTGTCATCTCAACCACCCTGAGCTTTAATTTTCACTTTTACAAGAAATTTTTAGTTTTTGTTTGTTAAAGTAATATAGGCTTATTACAAAACATTTAGAAAACGGAAAAGAATGTAGAAGAAAACAGAAAATCACCTGCAGCCCTATGAGCACCCAGAGATGATAATTTATGACATTTTAGTGTGTTCTCTCCTACACTCGTTTCTATGTGCTTGTTTATTTTAGCATATTTCATCAAATCTAAGATGTCATCAACTGTAACACATGATTTCAGAAAGAAAAATGTTGCCAATTATTAGTTAAGATACTATCAATTGTAAGATCTCAATTTCAGAGATACTGAAATGTGGAAAAAAAAGTAGTCAAAATATAGTATATTTACTATTTTACAAAAATTGAAGTATTCTCTCTATATGCTAGTCTATAAGCTGCGTTTGTTCACCTACTAAATTATAAACATCTTGGCTGCACAGTACATGGCAAGAACATGCTGTCATTTACTTAGGCAACTATCATCATTTAGGCATTTTTCAAATTTTTATTATGATAAGCAGCATGATGATCAATCTCTGTACTTCTATCTTTCACACTTGTAAGATAATTTATTTAGGGTAAATTACTAGAAGTAGAACTGTTGGCATTTTTAAAAATTTTCTGATACATCTAGTCAAACTATCCCAAAATTCACTTTATTAACTCTCACTGTGTATTACACAAATAATTTGACAAGCAAAACTGGCAGATCACATTTTATGTTTGCACTTCCTTGACTGCTAGCGAGGCTGAACATTTTATCACGTTTAGTGGCTGTGTGTGTGTGTGTGTGTGTGTGTGTGTGTGTATGTGTGAGTCTGTATGTGGTGAATTGCCTATGTACTTTGTACATATTTTATTGAAATGCTGTATTTTTTTCTATCAATTTGTAGGTGTTCTTTAAATGATGTTGATATCCTTTGCTTACCATATATTCTGTAAATATATATAAACATTCTGCAAAAATACTGTTTCAATCCTTTGTCTTTCTATTTTGTAGTGTTTTCTGATGCCAGAATTATTTTATTTTTCTTTTTCTCTCTGCTTTAGAAAGTCCTTTTTCACCTTAAAAGTATATAAATATCCATTTGAATTTTCCTCTTTTATGTTTTTATTACATTTACTACTTAATCCATTGAAAGTTTCATTGCTATAATCATGTTTTATAGTTTGAATATCTTCTTCCTTGCTACTGCAGACAGACCTACTAGAGGAAGTGTTGCTTTCTTTCCATAACATGTTAGCACATGCTCTTTTTCTTAAACAGTAAAGCTACTTCATACTTTCAACTCTAGTCATGACAAAGTATCCTTTTTGGTGTCCTTAGTACTTTTCTCAAATCACAGATCATTCTGGGATTTAGCCAAGTTGACCTCATTCTTTTTTTTTTTTTTTTTTTAAATTAATTTATTTATTTTTGCTGTGTTGGGTCTTCGTTTCTGTGCGAGGGCTTTCTCTAGTTGTGGCAAGCGGGGGCCACTCTTCATCGCAGTGCGTGGGCCTCTCTTGTTGTGGAGCACAGGCTCCAGACATGCAGGCTCAGTAGTTGTGGCTCACGGGCCTAGTTGCTCCACGGCATGTGGGATCCTCCCAGACCAGGGCTCGAACCCGTGTCCCCTGCATTAGCAGGCAGATTCTCAACCACTGCGCCACCAGGGAAGCCCTGACCTCATTCTTTACATTTTATTATGTGTCCTTTGCTTTCAGCTTTGGTAAATACAACTTAAATAAGACACATTTTCATGAACTTACCTTGAATTTTTGAAGTCTAAGACAGTGAAAATATCCTTTTAAAAAAGGAGACTTCTTTTAAAAAAAGAAATTCTATCACCATTATTTCATTGTTGGAAAAGAAAGTCAACTGGACTCATGGCAATGGCCCGGAACCTGGAGTCCAAAGATAGACTTCGGGACAACTATGAACCCTGAAAGTACATGCCAAATTTTGATGTAAATGCATTTTTTTTTCCTGGGGAGTAGTTCCAAAGCATTTATCCAATACTTAAAGAGACATCTGACAAACAAAATGTTACTAAATAGTTAATACTTATCGAGTCCTATGTGCCCAGTTCATTTAAAGCACTTTACATGTATAAACTCATATAATACTCACAACCACCCTATAAGACAGATGCAATTATCGCCATTTTATAGATAAGGAAAATGAGGCACAGAGAACTAAATGGCAAAACTGGTGTGTGAAGCCAGGGAGTCTGTCTCAAACTTACAGTTTTACATATTAAACTAGACTGTTAGGAATTAATAGGATATTTAAGTTCAAGATGGTAAGATTGTAAGTCAAATGGCCAATGGTAAAAAAAAATCAAGTATATGTCAAACAAAACTTTTTATATCGATGACTGATTTCTTGCTCACTTGGTTCAATTACGTTCACATCTGATTTACTTCAAGCTGCAAACACACCCTTTGTGAGAACTGAAACAGTGAAATCTGAAAGAAGAAACTGGCATATTAAATATTCAAATTTACCTTGTGGCCCAGGAGATGCCACCTTTGGGCCAGTGATCTCCAGGTTTGCTTGGTTACGATGTACATTTTCTGCCTGATTCAATTCTACCTTTTTCCCAGGAGTTTTCTTATGATCTCCTTTGGGTTTCTTTACACGTTTGACTTGGAATGTGATCTGGGAAATGAAAACATGTTAGGGACAAATGAGACCAGTTATCACTTCTGTCCATGGCTGTGGGTATTGGTGGCTTTAAGAATAATCAGCCTTGTGCTAGGGTTAAGTTCTTTCCTTCAGTTTAATTCTTAAAGATCTAGATGAAAAATGTTTAGTGAAATAAATAAAATAACCTAGCCTTGAAGGGTATAGAGGAAACTGAAAAGTAAGATGTCTGAACTGGACTGTTCCCAAGTCTGCAGGCTTTGAGTGTCGTTTCACACCCATCCCACTTCCTTTGCCTCCTGGAAGAGCCAGCGATACCTAAGTAACATGAAATGCTTCTGGCAGTACAATTCCCATGTGAAGGCTGACTGGAACGTGGAGTAAAGTAGAGCCACTCACCCAATAGAACCCTTACACTTTGCAAACTAGAAGCACCTCCCATACCCCCAAAGACCTGGGCTACAGTTTGATAAGAATTGAGTTAGCAAACACTTACCCACTCTGTTGCTTCATCATCTTCACTTCTGCAGTCTCCATAGCAAGAGCTTCTGGCCACTCCATCCTGGGGACCTTTCTTCAGTACTCGTATCCCCTGTAAGTCCAGACGCCGTCCTTTCATCTCTAGTGCTCCCCCAAAGCCTTCCAGAGGCCATGCCTGTTGAAATTCATCCACCAAAGCTAAAATCTCTTCTGACATTTTTGTTTCATCTGAATTCTCCATCTCATCAGAACCATTGCTTTCCTCAACCACTGTACCTGCAATTCAAGTGCCAGCATGTTATTAAAAATTACAATCATTCAAGTACTTGAGGGACTCCAAGCATGCTTTCTGAGAGAAGTTCTGGCTCTGTTCAGAGGCACTTCTATAGTCCATCTTCATAAAAGTACCATTCAACATCCTCAAAATTCATAATATAATATCATCTTTGTCATCTAGCTTTTGTAAAAAGCCTGGCTGAGCACAATGGCAGCAGCTAGATGGCAGGAGGTCATAGATTATGTCACTAGTGAGCACGAAGATGGTCATTTTTTAAAAAAATATTTTTAAAATAAATTTATTTATTTATTTATTTGGGCTGTGTTGGGTCTTCATTGCTACACGCAGGCTTTCTCTAGTTGCAGCGACCGGGGGCTACTCTTCGTTGTGGTGCGCGGGCTTCTCGTTGAGGTGGCTTCCCTTGTTGCAGAGCACAGGCTCTAGGTGTGCGGCCTTCAGTAGTTGTGGCACATGGGCTCAGTAGTTGTGGCTCGTGGGCTCTAGAGTGCAGGCTCAGTAGTTGTGGCACATGGGCTTAGCTGCTCCGCAGCATGTGGGGTCTTCCCGGACCAGGGCTCGCACCCGTGTCCCCTGCGTTGGCAGGCAGATTCTTAACCAATGCGCCACCAGGGAAGTCCTGAAGATGGTTATTTTATATGTGTATTTTTTTGGGAAAAAACCCAACTTGCTCTAGACATGAGACAGAGATGGCAAAGATGAAGTTTATTATGAAATATTATTTACTTAATATATATATAGGATTCTTCAAGCTTTATTCAAATAGCATATGAAATATCATAGCTGTTCAGACCATACAGTCTGCCTCAACTGAACAATGATTTGTTTAGTGGAAAATTATCCTAATTCCACATGAAGGCTCCCATTTTCACTAATGGCTAATATAAGAAATAGCAATATACTAGTGTAATTTTTTTCTAAAATGGTTATCAAGATATTTATTACATTGCTCATGCTTCTTATATAAAGACTCTCATGGATGTTTCTCAGTGCAATGGCCTAGTAAAAATTCTCTCTTGAGAAGTCAATATGTTTCCATTATTATACACTGCAGGTTACACAACCTTACAAGCTCCTCTCTATGCTTACCTAGAAAGCTTAAGGCAAAATTAGTCTAAGTTTCTTAATAGAATGCCTTCCTTTCTTAAAAAAATTCTTTACTATTTAACTTTTGCTATTTTGAATTAATGGCTCAATCTTATATTGTGTGTTCTGTGAAAGTTATCTTCAATCCTTTTTGGAAGTGTACAGGGTATAAAAACAAACAACAAAATGGAATGCCTCCTTCTGTAATATGTACCCACTGGACAACCTGAGAGCTTGGGGTTGATTGTTCACAAAATGCCAGTCTACGTTATCCCAATAATCTTCAATTGGTAATTCTGGCTCGTTCAGTGATGTAGAACATGGCATTAATAAGGCCAACGTCAGGAATCTCATAACCATATCACCAGACCTATAGCCATAGTGAGTAACCCATTTTAGAAATGCATAGTTTTAGTTTCTGAGGAGGCTTGGGGTAAGAAAGATGGCTGATTACCATGGCTAAAAACAAAGCTTTGAGCCCCTGTCACAGAAGGTCTGCAGCATCACCCTTAGCTCTCTGGTGGCATCTCTTATCTCCTATCCCACTTTCTATTCCAGAATGTGGGAAGGTCATTGCCAGGCTGAGAGTCCTGCAAGAAATCTCTTGTCATTCTTGAAAAAGCTATAGGGCTCTTCCGTTTGTTAACAGGTGACTACAAAATGTACTGCTGCCCTTTCAAGTAAGTTTCTTTTAGGTTTTCTGAGCCAATCTGCTAGATTCTATTGCTTAACATTGTCATTAATGTTCTGAAACAAGAATAAAGTAAAATAGGGGTGTGTAAAGTCTTTTTCTTTAGGGTATTTAGATAAAAATGGTTGATTACTTGCCAAAATTATGTGGCCAGTAGTATAAGTAGGCTGGACAAAGAGTTTTTATTTTTAGTTTCTATCTTGTTTGCTACTATATTCCAAATGTCCAACATTGCACCTGGCACACAGCAGGCACAAATAGCTGTAGAATCAATTAATGGGAACTCAGGAATACTTTGCTTTGTGAGATCCTTGAGGATCTGCTGTTCCTCTTTCTGCCCTGTCCTGCTGGAAATTCAAGACGTTTTAAACTCTAAAAAGTGTCATCTGTTAAAGCACTGTCAACCCAGATGAAAGGTAAGCAAACAGAAAGGCAGGCACCATGTTTTCAGCATAGTGTCTGGCATACTACGTGACTTACAAACGTCTCAGTAGCTAATCCCGGAAAGCAGCTGAAAAGGATTGCTGTAGGGATCCCAAACAGGAACTTAATTAGAATTGCCTGGCAACTGAGCTCTCTCTAAGTACTCCTCATGTTATTTTAGCTTCTTCTCCTTCTTTCTCCTATAGCCATGGGGTTCCTTGCACCTGGTCCTGAGACAGAAGAGGATTTTTGATAGATTTGGCCATAGCCAAGAATACGGGTTTAAAGAAAAGTGGCTTTTGGTCAAAGGTAGACAGCAGGTAACTAATTCCCCAGTGTATAGTTAGAGCTGCATAGGGATGCTGTGTGTGGAAGCCTTATTTCCATTCAGTAACTACTACTATCTAGAAAGCATTCATGTTTTTTAGTTGCAGAGAGGTCCCAAAGGTTGATACTTCCCCGTGCCCTTACCATATGGTAATAGATATCACTACCAAAAAGTTCTTAGAGAAGGGGCCTTTCATTGATGAAAATCAGCATTCAACTGAGAGACTATGGAACTTGCTGCAGTCTGCTGCGCTGGCAGCCATTCGGCCTTTTCCAAGGCTGCTGGGGTCGGGGTGATAGCAATTCTTAGAGAACACCACCAAATAAAGGTGAGGAATGGGGAGATCATAAATGTGCTACGAGTGAGAAAACATAAACCAGTCTTTATTTATTGAGACCCTATTACATGCCCATCTCCATGCTGGGAGCAAAAGGAATCTGGTCCCAAGGAATTAAAGATAATCAAGCTGGAGACACAAAACTATACATCAATACATTAAACAATGACAGAACAATTACATTAAATTTTTTTCTCTAAAGGAAAAACACAATTGAATGTGGTCACAAAATGCTTCTTACAGGAGAGTAGACTACCTGAGGCAGGATTCAGACAGAATAGAGGTTCAGGGAGGGCACTCCCCGAGTGATGAAACTAAAAAAGCAGGTATGTATATACTCACATACCCATATACACCCATATAGATACAGGCATAAAGAAGGTATATGTGAAGGCACTACTAATTTTAAATTAACTAGAACAAAAAACATATACAGAGTATATCAGCAAATAAGATATTTGGGGAAGGTGGGTGACACTGAGAGTATCTGGGAAAGTCAGGAAGAAGATTCATTGTAAAGGGAGCCTCTAGTATGTTAAGCAAAGAATAACAAGATGAGAGCCACAATATTTATAACGGTTAGATTAGTAAATCAGCTGGTGATTTAGGAGTTAGGGGGTGGAGGACAGAAGGAAGACAGAACACAGGACAATTATAAAGGTGCTTCAACAATCTCTATAGGAGTTATATAAAGAGAAGGTGACAGGCTGGGGGTAAATGGGAGATTTTAGAAGGGGAGGGAAAGAGGTATGAAGAAATTTCAATGAAGAAAAATTAATAGAATTTGGTAATTATATGGATATAATGGCAAACAGAATAAATCCAAAGATGATGTCAAGATTTTTTTACTATGTGAAATTTTAGCATCTGTGAATATGAAAACATAATATTATTTACAAAGATGATGGAACTGGTAGAGGACAATAGGATAGTGTTGGGATTTCAGAAGCTTATTCATTCATTAATTCATTTAAACACCTGTTGTTATGTGCTTAAGAATATGCTGAGGGCTCAGGATATAACGACCCATGGAGCTATGGTCTAGGCTAGAATGGATGGAGGAACATATCTCCAGACATTGTCCAATAAGCAGCTGGAAATACAGAAGTCAGGTCTGGAGAAAGGTCTGGACTAGAGAGGGATCTCAGAAGATTTTAAGTTATACTTGAAGTAGGAAGAAAAAGTAAATATTAGACTGCTGCTTGTGGGGCAGATGCTATGATGAAAACTGGAAACAGAGAGACTGAGACCCATATCTTTATTTTTTCTTTATCTTCTTCAACATGTACCATTTTCAAACTGGAAAAAGGAGAATAAATATTGTGAAGTGAAGAGACTGAGCACTCGCAGTGAGGCTTGTATGAGTTCATGTTTTTTCACTTTGATGAATCTTATCTCAGGGTACTGGGAAAACTCACAGCTGAGTCTGTGAGGTAATCTGGCAAGAATCACAGGGACAAGGAGAAGTGTTGAGAGATGGAGAGAAGCGTATGTAGTTCTGATTAGAAAAAGAAAAAAACAAACAAAAATCAGAGAGAAAAAAGAAAGAAAAAAAAAGGAAGAAAAAAAGAAGTCCAGGGCTTCCCTGGTGGCGCAGTGGTTGAGAGTCCACCTGCCGATGCAGGGGACATGGGTTCGTGCCCCGGTCCAGGAAAATCCCACATGCCACGGAGCGGCTGGGCCCGTGAGCCATGGCCGCTGAGCCTGCGCGTCCAGAGCCTGTGCTCCGCAACGGGAGAGGCCACAACAGTGAGAGGCCCGCGTACCGCAAAAAAAAAAAAAAAAAAAAAAAGAAGTCCACTATAACTTTGCAACATTCTAGACACACCTGGAAATTCATGGTCTGGGTATCACAGTTTAAGAGATTTTCAAAGTGGACCATATTCATAGAAAAGTGACTTGGTGAAAGTACTCAAAACCATGTTAAATGAAGAAGGACTGAAGAAATCAAGGGTGTTCCCGTAGTAGGAAGAGTAGCTGATATACTGTGCACGCGCGCGCGCGCACACACACACACACACACACACACACACACACAATCAGACTTGAAAAATATTTTGCTAGAAAGATTAAAAAAAAAATTCCAGAGTGAGTACTTCAAGGATGCTGAAGGGACTAAAAACTATAATAAAGAGAAATTATTGAAGAAAGTGCAGACATTTAGCTAAAAGAAACAAAAACATGGGGGGTGGGTAGACAGGAACAATACTCATCTTCAAATATCTAAGGAAATGTGACATTAGTGAGGGGCAAGACTTTGTTAGCCTCAGAGGGCAGGACTAGAAACGAGAAGTCATATTTTAGCTCAATATTAGGAAAGACTTATGAATGGTCAGAACTGGAATGGGCTACCCAGGGAGAGCCTGAGCTGCCCATGCCTGGAGGAGAAGCAGAAGCCAGACTATGCTGGGAACACTACTGAGAGGGAGAGGACCCTCAGAAGGTGATTAAAAAAGGTGACTGTGTTTGATAAGAAGCAGTATTAATAATCTCGGAAGAGAGGTTTCAAGAAGAGTTTTAGGGAGTAGAGTCTGAAAAGATAAGTGCTACATCCAAAATGAAATAGATCGAGAATAAACAGAGGTAAAAGTCACACCTTCAAAGAAATGACCAGCAAGACAAAATCCTTCCTTCAAAGTTTGGACTCAAAACATCTCCTCCAGAAAGTCTTACATGATTAATATCCATTTACTATTAGACTGTGGTTTCTGAAGGCAAGCAGGCACATTCTACCTTTAAGGATATGTTCCTTTGTCTCACAAAATAGAAAGTATACTATGGAATTAGACAAAGTTGGTTTCAAATTAGGACTCCACCACCATAGGACCTTGGGCAATTCTGCCTGGAGTTCTAGTGCCTTCTCTGCAGCAACATGGATAGACGTGGAGAGCATTATGCTAAGTGAAATAAGTCAGTCAGAAAAGGCAAATATTGTATGATATCAGTTATATATGGAATCTAAAAAATATAACAAACTAGTGAATATAACAAAAAAGAAGCAGACTTACAGATATAGAGAACATACTAGAGGTTACCAGTGGGGAGAGGGAAGGAGGGAGGGGCAATATAGGAGTAGGGGATTAAGAGGTACAAACTATTAAGTATAAAATAAGCTACAAGGATATATTGTACAACACGGAGAATGGCCAATATTTTATAACAACTATAAATGGAGGATAACCTTTAAGAATCACTATATCGTACACCTGTAACACATAACATTGTACAGCAACTATACTTCAATTAAAAAAAAGGCAGTGATCTCTCCTTTGAAGTCAGAGTATAAACCTGTGGACTGAAGACTTAATGCATAAACAATGGCATAAAATTTCAAGCCAGTAATCAGAAGGCACAAAAGGCTTAGATTAAATTACTCAGACTAAGGTAGGCAGGGAAATGATTCACTTCTGAGAAGAAAACAACAATCATGAGTTTTCATTTGCACCAGTGGTGCTCTTCCTTCTTTTATCTGGGTTAGGATAGTTAAGAGAAGACTGAGAATTTGGAGAAAATAACCTAGAAAAGCAAATAGGGAATTGTTCCTGTAATAACTCTTGAGCAAAAATGTCAGGGCCCCCTTTACTGACGTTCATTGAGCAGATACTGTGTGTATGTATTTGTGAGGACTTTAGCTCACAAGCAGCCTCTAGGTCGGGAAGCAGCAGAGTCACACCTGTGTTTGCATTGATAGAAATGAACATTTCCTGAGTTCCATCTGTGTGCTAGTCCAGCTCTGTACTGGTAGAAATGTTTCCCTAAGTTTTTTCATTTAAATATTCAAGAGCACTCTGAGGCTTTTTTTTTTTTGAGGTAAGGAAGGCTCAGCTTGCCCAAGATTTAACAACTAAGTAGGTGGCGGAGCCAGGACATGATAACAATATCTCTGACTACAAAACCTACGCTCCACAGATCAGGTTTCTGGGGCAGAAATTCTGGAGTATATGATGAGCTATTAAAGCAGTGGTTTTTAAAATGTTAATCAGCTACACGATTTTCACCAATCCTTAGCAAAGTGAGAAGCAAAACAAGAACATGTATCTAAAGTTATAATACACACACACAACTTATGTCCATCCAGATACACACTTGTTGGTGTAAAGTTGCCAACTGTCCATTTTTGAGAAAGACTGACCTTTATTCTAAGATTGCCTTTGTACTTTTTTGATATTAAATTGTTGTTTTATAAAATAATGGTAATAGCAGATGCTGGTTTTCTTTAAAAATTACCTTACAAATTAAAAACTAAAGTTCTCATCTATCAAACCCCTATTTCTTTTTTTAAAAAATTTTACTTTATTTTTTTATACAGCAGGTTCTTATTAGTTATCCATTTTACACATATTAGTGTGTTTATGTCAATCCCAATCGTCCACTTCATCACACCACCACCACCAACCCCCGCCAATTTCCCCTCTTAGTGTCCATACGTTTGTTCTCTACATCTGTGTCTCTATTTCTGCCCTGCAAACTGGTTCATCTGTACCATTTTTCTAGGTTCCACATATATACATTAGAGACGATACTTGTTTTTCTCTTTCTGACTTACTTCTTCACTCTGTTTGACAGTCTCTAGATCCATCCATATCTCTGCAAATGACCCAATTTCGTTCCTTTTTGTGGCTGAGTAATATTCCATTGTATACATGTACCACATCTTCTTTATCCATTAGTCTGTCGATGGGCATTCAGGTTGCTTCCATGACCTGGCTATTGAAAATAGTGCTGCAATGAACAATGTGGTGCATGTGTCTTTTTGAATTATGGTTTTCTCAGGGTATATGCCCAGTAGTGGGACTCCTGTGTCATATGGTAAATCTATTTTTAGTTTTTTAAGGGATCTCCATACTGTTCTACATAGTGGCTATATCAATTTACATTCCCACCAACAGTGCAAGTGGGTTCCCTTTTCTTCACACCCTCTCCAGAATTTGTTGTTTGTAGATTTTCTGATGCCCATTCTAACTGGTGTGAGGTGATACCTCATTGTAGTTTTGATTTCTATTTCTCTAATAATTAGTGATGCTGAGCAGTTCTTCATGTGTTTCTCGGCCATCTGTACGTCTTCTTTGGAGAAACGTCTATTTACGTCTTCTGCCCATTTTTTGATTGAGTTGTTTGTTTTTTTAATATTGAGCTGCATGAGCTGTTTATATATTTTGGAGATTAATCCTTTGTCCGTTGCTTCATTTGCAAATATATTCTCCCATTCTGAGAGCTGTCTTTTTGTCTTGTTTGTAGTTTCCTTTGCTTTGCAAAAGCTTTTAAGTATCATTAGGTCCCATTTGTTTATTTTTATTTCCATTACTCTAGGAGGTGGATCAAAAAAGATCTTGCTGTGATTTATGTCAAAGCGTGTTCTTCCTATGTTTCCCTCTAAGAGTTTTATAGTGTCCGGGCTTACATTTAGGTCTCTAATCCATTTTGAGTTTATTTTTGTGTATGGTGTTAGGGAGTGTTCTAATTTCATTCTTTTACATGCAGCTGTCCAGTTTTCCCAGCACCACTTATTGAGACTCTTTTCTCCACTGTATATCCTTGCCTCCTTTGTCATAGATTAGTTGATCATAGGTGCGTGGACTTATCTCTGGGCTTTCTATCCTGTTCCATTGATCTATATTTCTGCTTTTGTGCCAGTACCATATTGTCTTGATTACTTTAGTTTTGTAGTATATAGTCTGAAGTCAGGGAGTCTGATTCCTCCCACTCCAGTGTTCTCCCTCAAGACTGCTTTGGCTATTCAGGGTCTTTTGTGTCTCCCTCTAGTTCTGTAAAAAATGCCAGTGGTATTTTGATAGGGATTGCACTGAATCTGTAGATTGCTTTGGGTAGTAGAGTCATTTTCACAATGTTGATTCTTCCAATCCAAGAACATGGTATATCTCTCCATCTGTTTGTATCATCTTTAATTTCTTTCATCAGTGTCTTATAGTGTTTTGCATACAGGTCTTTTGTCTCCCTAAGTAGGTTTATTCCTAGGTATTTTATACTTTCTGTTGCAATGGTAAATGGGAGTGTTTCCTTAATTTATCTTTCAGATTTTTCATCATTAGTGTATAGGAATGCAAGAGATTTCTGTGCATTAATTTTGTATCCTGCAACTTTACCAACTTCATTTATTAGCTCTAGTAGTTTTCTGGTGGCATCTTTCAGATTCTCTATGTATAGTATCGTGTCATCTGCAAACAGTGACAATTTGTATTCCTCTTATTTCTGTTTCTTCTCTGATTGCCGTGGCTAGGACTTCCAAAACTATATTGAATAATAGTGGCGAGAGTGGACATCCTTGTCTTGTCCCTGATCTAGACGAAATGGTTTCACTTTTTCACCAATGAGAATGATGTTGCCTTTGGGTTTGTCATATATGGCCTTTATTATCTTGAGGTAGGTTCCCTTTATGCCCACTTTCTGGAGAGTTTTTTTCATAAATGGGTGTTGAATTTTGTCTAAAGCCTTTTCTGCATCTATTGAGATGATCATATGGTTTTTATTCTTCAATTTGTGAATATGGTGTATCACATTGATTGATCTGCATATATTGAAGAATCCTTGCATCCCTGGAGTAAACCCCACCTGATCATGGTGTATGATCCTTTTAATGTGCTGTTGGATTTTGTTTGCTAGTATTTTGTTGAGTGATATTGGTCTGTAATTTTCTTTTTTTGTAGTATCTTTGTCTGGTTTTGGTATCAGGGTGATGGTGGCCTCATAGAATGAGTTTGGGAGTGTTCCTTCCTCTGTAATTTTTTGGAAGAGTTTGAGAAGGATGGGTGTTAGCTCTTCTCTAAATGTTTGATAGAATTCACCTGTGAAGCCATCTGGTCCTGGACTTTTGTTTGTTGGAAGATTTTTAATCACAGTTTCAATTTCATTACTTGTGACTGGTCTCTTCATATTTTCTATTTCTTCCTGGTTCAGTCTTGGAAAGTTATATCTTTCTAAGAATTTTTCCATTTCTTCCAGGTTGTCAATTTTATTGGCATAGAGCTGCTTGTAGCAGTAGTCTCTTAGGATGGTTTGTATTTCTGTGGTGTCTGTTGTAACTTCTCCTTTTTCTTTTCTAATTTTATTGATTTGAGTCCTCTCCCTGTTTCTTGATGAGTCTGGCTAATGGCTTATCAATTTTGTTTATCTTCTCAAAGAACCAGCTTTTAGTTTTATTGATCTTTGCTACTGTTTTCTTTGTTTCTATTTTATTTATTTCTGCTCCGATCTTTATGATTTCTTTCCTTCTACTAGTTTTTGGTTTTGTTTGTTCTTCTTTCTCTAGTTCCTTTAGGTGTAAGGTTAGATTCTTTATTTGAGATTTTTCTTGTTTCTTGAGGTAGGCTTGTATTGCTATAAACTTCCCTCTTAGAACTGCTTTTGCTGCATCCCATAGGTCAAACCCCTATTTCTGAGAACCACAGGCAAATGACACACAGTGTACGGAAGCTGAAGGCCTGAGGATGAGTTTTAGTTATACGTCACCTACTGAAGATGTGAGGCAAGGTACCTAACTACTCTGAGTCTCAATTTTCTCAGCTACAAGATGGGGTTAATATCTATTTCACAAGGTTAATACACAATTCATAACTTTGTAAGGTATAAAGTACCACAAAAGGTAGTGATTATCATAATAATTCATGGTTACTGGAGCGGGCTTAACTATTTGTATTTCTTTAAAATTTCCTACAAAAATAGAGTTTTTAAAAATTCTTTAATGTCTATGCTTGACTTTTATTATACCATACTCTTTATATTAAAAAACAGAGTCTTTCTGACTCCTAACCACATACCATGACTGTGGTCCCTGTGGACTTGTCAGTATCCCAGAATTTACACACAGTAAAAAAAAAAAAAAAAAAAGTTAGTAGCTAAGAGTAAAACTAGTAAGAGTCATCATTATACTATAATTAAATTAGCAATGTGAAAAGGAATGCACCCTAAGAGACAATTTGCATAATGTTGAAGGGACTTGGCAAACACCTAGCCCTAGCCAGGGCAACCATTCAGTGTTCCCAGTATGGGGATGGAATGGAACTATGTGGGAAACATGAAACTAAAGAAACTTAAACACTAGGTTATCTGCCTCAAGCAATGATGTATTTGGAAAATGAAGAGACAAAGAATAAGATTTTGGTTGGGTTTTATTCTGAATTGTCGTAGGAAAAGCCTCTAATATGGTAGCCATGAATATTCCACTCATTAAGGAGTTGTATTGGAATAGGACGTTTCTGTAAACTGAAAAAAATACCCCAGGACTTCCCTGGTGGTTCAGTGGTTAAGACTCCATGCTTCCACTGCAGGGGCCATGGGTCTGATCCCTGGTCGAGGAGCTAAGATCCCGCATGCCCCGTGGCGTGGCCAAAAAAAAAAAAACCAAACCAAAAACCCCGAAAACCCCTTAACATTACTCAGTATCAGCCTCCCTTATGATGTTCATTTGGTTGTGTGGGTACCTGATGTCAGTAAGAGACATGAGGCTGCCAGGCACTAGAGAGGAGTAGACCCACTGTGAATGAACAAAGTGGCCATCTGGTTTAAAAGTCAATTTCTTTTGAGTTGGTAAATGGAAAATTAATTTCCTTAAAGCCCAATGATTTCTGGTAGAACTGATGAAACTAATTCCCTAAACCTGCAAAAGTGAAGGTCACAACTTCCTCCTTTGAGGTCTAGCTTGCTTCTCTTAGACATTGTTTTTCATACACAATACCACTTAGAAGGAAACAGAAAATTTTCTAATTGCTAAATATGTTAATCCAATCTACACAGGAGGGCAAAGGACACATTTCATTACTCTAACAAATATTTACTATACACAGGAATATAACGTTATAAAGGACACAATATATAAGAAGCTCACAGTCTGATGCAACATAAGACATACAAGCAATTAATATTGTATAAAATATGCCTTGACAAAAAGTAGGAACAAGACAGCAAATGGAGCAACTAAATGCTTGGAGACCTTTGTGAATGCTTCACAGAGGAGATGACATTTGAGCTGGATCTTGGAGATGCATGGGAGTTGTCTATAAAAAAGCACAGAACATGCAGGGGTCCTTCTCAGCCTATGCAAAGACACGGAGGCTCAAAGCAGCATGGCACGTGAGGGAAATAGTGAAAGGTCTGTACTTCCTGCTATGCAGAGTACTAGTAGATGGTACAGTTCAGCTGGAGACAGAATCAAGGGCTAAATTGCCTCATATCCCACATTAAGACATTTGGACTCTTCCGATAGGTAACAGCTACTGAAAACTTCAAACGTAGGCAACTTACCAGATCAGGTCTGATTTCAGAAACAACTCTTTGGACACACAAGAAAGTGGTAACAGGGGTTGTTTCTGCTTTTTAAATTGTATACCAATTTCTATGTATTATCTCTCTTTTTCTCCCCTACACACATACACAACCCCTGCCTCTCTCGCACTCTCCATACATAGACTGAAGTAAAGGACTAGATATAGGGAAGCCAATCGTGAACCTACTACAACAGCCCTGGCAGAAATGAAGAAAGTCTAAATTCAGACAGTGCCACAAAGAATAGATTAGATGAAGAGATGATATATTTAACAGGTCTTAGGGATTGATTGGACATAGTGATGACTGGATGAGTTGTGCCATTAACAGGGAGCAGGAATATAGGAACTAGAAACAGTTCAGGAAGTAGGGCAAAACGAAGACAAGTTCAATTTTAGATATGTTAAGTTTGAAATGGCTGTGGCACGTCCAGATAAAGAGACCACTAAAAAGGTAGAAATAAGATCTGGAGTCACAAAGAATGTCTTAGCTGAAAATACAGATTTAGAGTCATTGGTATACTCCAAAGTATCTGAAACACCAAGAGATAACACACGGAGGACTAAGAAAAGAAGACCAAGGTTAAGATCCTGGGTAAAAAAAATAAAGGGCAAAGTAAAGAATAAGTGAATGAAATTGAAGAAAGATATTCTGAGGACAAGGAAAAGAACCAAGAACAAGTGATATCCCAGAAGCCAAGAGGAGAAGAAGGAGAAAGTTTCAAGCGAGGAGTCGTGCACAGTTCCAAAGGCAGAAAAGAGGTTAAGCAGGATGAGTACTTAAAAGAAGTCACTGGGCTTCCCTGGTGGCACAGTGGTTGAGAGTCCACCTGCCGATGCAGGGGACATGGGTTCGTGCCCCCGTCCGGGAAGATCCCACATGCCGGCTAGGCCCGTGAGCCATGGCTGCTGAGCCTGCGCATCTGGAGCCTGTGCTCCGCAATGGGAGAGGCCATGACAGTGAGAGGCCCGTGTACCGCAAACAAACAAACAAAAAATAGAAGTCACTCATTTTGGCAATTATAAATTGATAATCTTAAAACTTTTTAGAACAGCATAGCTCAAAATGTGGTCATAAAATGGAATTTTAGGAAAGGGCCTGGTAGGCATGCCCGTTATTTCAAATCTTTAAATTTTATTGGGTTAGTATAAATACAACTTGCTTTTTTTTTCAATGACTTACTCAATAGACTAATGACATTAAGAAGAAAGACTAGTACATAAATAAAATTTGTTCTAGCAAATGAAGATGTTGAGGTGGAGAAAACAGAAAGAAGTGTGCAGAGCATTTTCACTTTATAGCTTGCCTTCTGCCTCCCAATCTTGAGGGTCACCTTCATGATCTACAATATAGTAAGTGACTGTTAAAAGAAAGAACAAACGCTTGAGAGTAGAGAAAGCCTAAGCTTCAAGTCTGAGAGTTGATTTTACTCCAGAAGCACAGCTCAGGTCAAATCAACTTACTTTCAAGTCTAAGGACATCTGAGTCCCTCCCTGAATTCTCAACAGAGAGCACAGGGTCTTCCTCTGTTCCTGTCTCAGAGGGCTCTTCTTCAGCAGCATCCAGTGACTGTGAGTTGTCAAAATATTTCTGTTTGTCATGGCTGTTGTCCAGGGTTTTCGCATGACAATTACCTCAATGACAAGAGACACAGATAGAGCACATTAGAAACCTCTCTTGTGTAGTCCCATAGCTCAAGGTCCCCAACTATCAAGAAGAGCAAAAAGGTGACTGTCGGTTTTTCTCCAGCAGAACATGCACAAATCAGTGAGGTGGAGTGCCCAAAGGCAGACCATAATTGTGATTCAAGATTTTGCACTGAAGTTCAAGTTTCACCTGTTAGGCTATTTTAAGTATTTGGGGAAAAAACTATAACAACAAAGTTCAGGTCCCAAGATCTCCTTCCATTCATAATGAATGATTGTGAAACACTTCTCTGAAAGTCAGAAACATCATAAAAAAGTGGTTTTCCTTCTATTTGCCTTTTGAAGGTGAGAAATGACAGATTAGTACCTGAATAAGTCTGGAGATAGATGAATTATAGCTGAAAAATATACCATTCTTGCATCATAGTTTAAAATGAAAGATATACCAAAAGGTAAAGGATTATAAATTAAAAACCAAGGACTTAGAGGGGGATAGTGGAGGCAGAGAATCCACATTTAAGACTGTCAGATCACACAGGTGCCTGTTTTTTTCTTTTGAAAAACAAGTTCTGATCATGTAATAAAGATTTACCTAAGCATAAAATGTCACATCTTGAATGTAATCATAGCACTCTGTGATACCTTCTGATACGTATAGTGAGCATGACCTTTTGCTACAGTTTTGCCCAGGAGTCGAAGAGCTTCGACCTTATTAGGGATTGTATGTTAACAGGGATAAAGAGCCACTATCCAGCTCCACCTGATGGACGTTCTCTGGGTAGGAGAATGTGTTACTAGGCTGTTGTGTATGCTGCAGTGGGAATCTGGCTGGCTGAACAGGTCTCCTCATGTTCCATGTGCGTTGCTACTGAAGGTGCATGTTCAGTGGAAGCCTACATTCATATTATAGGACGATTCTCTGGGTAAGAGTGTAAAAGTAACTTTCCTCCTTTATCAGAACGTCCTAACATTCTCTACAAGTTTTTTTTATTTTTTAAGAGAATGTTGCCCCAAAGAGATGTATGTACCCAATCAGGCTGTCTCTGCGGCAATGGAATTACAAGTCTCTTTCTGGATCTGATGACTCCCTTTCAGATTCCATAATTTTGGAAAGCATTTCTCAGGCCATTTTCCTTATTGTGCCAAGAAAACACAATGGACTCAAAACCTTTCCCAACTTCCTAGGTGAGAGAAAGGGGACTGCCTACTTAGGGATTCACTTCCCATTTTCCAGTTCTATACTACCACACATCTGAGGCTACCATTTTCAACAAGGCTATGTCAGAAGCTTTAGCTCTCAAGAAGCTTACAAGACAATGAATGCAAGACAACAAACAATAATGAGGTAGTCTGCTGTGCCAAGTAAGTGCTTCAGAGAATAAGTTTTGAGTAGGTAGAACTTGAATTTTGAAGAATACGTAGGATCTAAAAACACAGAACTTCAAAAGGGGGAATTACAAGGAAGGGAATCAATATTTATTGAGTACTTCTGTATTTTTTCTTCCACTTACTCCTCAAAAACAGCTTGTGAAATATTATTAATTACACAGATAAGGAAACTGATTATCAGTGAAACTAAGTAACTTGCCTATGGTCAAACAATAAGTAAGTGGTAGATCTGGGATTTGAATTAATTCTATTTTACCACAAAGCTTCTTGGCTTTCCTCTAGTCAATACTACCTCTTTAGCAGAAAAAGTAGAGAAGGTGGCATTCTAGGCAGGGAGGAATAATGTGTTGAGCAAAGCAACAGGAACAGGAATTCTCATTTGTGTTTGGGAGACAACGAGAAGTACGATTTGACAGAGACGGAAGGTGTGGAGTGTGTGGGCCCTGGAGGGCTAAGAAAAGAAGCCATGAGCAATGGTAGTTGCTTTCTTTCTCCAGATTCTCCTGAGAGGACAGAGGTTGCCGATTTGCCTCTAATTCTGTCTTCACCACCTAGTACGTGCAATTAAGTACGGGGAAACCAAGCATAAGAGCATTAAAATAAAACAGAGCAATGACAACAACTACTCTACACACCCGACCGACTAAAATTCACTATGAAGAACAGCATGCTTTTCAGAGGCAATTCTGAATTGGGAAATAAATAAGCATGACTATTAAAAGCAGAGAGGAAAAAAAGCTGACAATGATACTGATAATTTTAAACATGTTTTCCTAGTGAATATCCTCTCTGCCTTCAGCTTTGGTGAATTTGCCTCTAAAGCATTTTTTATCTTGACACAGGTCAAGTAAAGCAAAAAGATAAACCTTTAACACTGGAACCCAGTGAAATTCTAGCTGTGTTTCCTGCAGTTGATTTCCTCCTCCAACCTTTGCCATCTCTTATTTTTCTCTCCCACCCTTTCTATTATAAAAATTTAATTGGTTTCATCTTTTAAAATGTCTGCAATATTTTAAAATGCTTCATAGGTAACTTATAAGATACGATGTGCATAAGATCCGGAAGCTAAAATTAGTCCTCTTGCATGACCTCAAGCCCAGACACCCTCTTGAAGCAAGCCTTCTGCATTCTAAGAATGTCTTGCCCTCCAACTCAGGAAATTGGGGCCAATACCTCTGAGGAAGAGGGCAGGAAAGGGGATCAGGGAGAACTGGGGGAATTAAAGGAAGCATAAGAAGTTTATGTTAGGATATTTCTTGGAAATAGACAGGGTCAAAATGATCATGTAAAAACTACATGCTTTAAAATGAGAACTATTAATATGAATTTTCTTAGGCTGACAGTTAAAAAGAGACTGGTTTAGCATTCTGGTGTGATTTCCATGATTATCTAGGCTAATCATAGAAAGTCATACTGCCTAATTTTTGAATTACTCCTTCCAGTTGCCTGAGGGAGAACTGAAGAATTTCAGAAAAAATAAGTTTCTATTCTTTGGACAGGTCCAGGGCTTCCCTGGTGGCGCAGTGGTTGAGAGTCCGCCTGCCGATGCAGGGGACACGGGTTTGCGCCCCGGTCCGGGAAGATCCCACATGCCGCGGAGAGGCTGGGCCCGTGAGCCATGGCCGCTGAGCCTGCACGTTGGAGCCTGTGCTCTGCAACGGGAGAGGCCACAACAGTGAGAGGCCCGCGTACCGCAAAAAAAAAAAAAAGCACGTATAGTATAGGTCTACTCTAGCTCAAAGGGGAACTAAAAAAAAGTTGCCTATGTAGAAAAATATTGCTTGTCTTCCCAGCAAAGGCAGAGATGATGTTCTTATTAAAGAAACACAAGAAAATGGAGAAGGAAAAATGCAAAGACACCTAAAAAGTAAAAAGTCATCTTCCGTGCATAAGGCTATTATTTTTTGTTAATGCAAAAATGAGGAGATTCTATGGCTTGGACTAACCTTGAGAGGTATGTTGTTGTTGTTGTTGTTTTGGGAACTACATGATTTAAATGAAATGCTTTAGACAACAAGGTTCCAGGTGAAAATGGAAACACTTTTCTCTGCTTAATGCTCTATACTTGCTTGCAAAGCATTTAGCAATTCAAATCCTGGCAGTCTGATTTTTCTTAGAGGTAAGAGAGTACAAGGCAAAACCAACTGAGCATGAAACTCCAAAGAGGGTATTTCTGATTCTGGAACTGCTATGAGATCTTAGACATATCAACATCCTTTTCTGTGGTTAGAGTATTGACTGCATAAGTTGGGTTATTAATATTAACCTCCCCTACAAGGGTGTTCTGGAAAACAACTAAATATTTAATATACCTTGTCAAAGCATAAGTCTCCTAAGGGAGAAAGGCACAATTATTCTGTGGCTAAACAGATTTTCAGAGTAAACTAAGTTCTCAGGAACTCCTACCGTGACTAAGGTTAAAGAAATCTCCTATCTTCTCATATAAACTCTGTTTACAAAGGTCCTAGAAGAATATTTATTTTCTAACTGGAGTTAGGTAACCACTTACTTGTTAAAAAGAATTATTCTCTTCTTTTTTTAAGAATTCTTCTCTTCTGAATCTCATAAGTTGGTAAGAAATTCCTGGTTGTGTTAGGAATCCTTTAGGGTTAGTTATAAGAAAGGAATGCCACAAAATTGAGAGGCCTCAGAACTTTGTAAGAGCCAAGCAACTAATTTCATATTTATTTCTCTAGTAGGATATGTATCTTTTAGGAAAAATAGTAATATAAATTGTGAAGTGAACAAAAGTGTATCTTTCAGTTGTGCACCATTGTTATGCAAGATTGCTTTAAATTATTACGAGGAAACTTTAACTGTGGGTGGCATGTGGGGCCTGGTACTACACAGAGAAATAGGTATACGTGAAGCAGTAAGAAACCTCACTGGGAACAGATTCCTTTATGATTTCCACCTCCACGGGCTGTGACAAAGTCTTGTAGACCTTGTTCTAAGAGGAGCATTCCATGGTATGAATTTAAATCCTGCCTTAGCTGCAGCCTTACCATATGAACCTTGGCAAATCAATTCCCTTCTCTGTGTCTAGGTTCTTTATCTGAAATGGAGAGAGAAGCTACTGTCCTACAGTAAGAGGAGCTGTAGGAAACACTATTGCTGAAACCACGGTGAACATAAACATACAGAACTCCTTGAATCTAGGCGAACCTAGGTTGCTGATGGCTGCATCTGAGACAAGGGAAACTGCCTCACTTCCTCTGTCCTGTGCCGTCCTCCACTTAGACGAGAGAAATCATTTTGACGGAAGTAACGGCTCAGACTTGTTCTCATTCAGCAATTACTGCTGAATGGAATTCTTTGCAGGAGGTTTAAAAGTAATGGTTATGTACTGGCTGACCTTAAAAGTACGGCAATGCCAGACAGAAAACACCATATTAAAGACTTGAAATCAGCAACCTCAGGATTATACAGGTGTTCCCTCACGGTGAGGTGAATGAGCCACAAGTGAGCTTAAAAAGGAAAAACTAAGAAAGAAAAGTGTGTGACCTCAAAAGAAAAGAGAGAGAGAGGGAGGGAGAGAGAGAGAGAGGGATTGATTCCCTTTTACTACATATTCTAGAGTTAAATTCTATCCTGGGTAACACTCTCTTCACACATGGTGGTGGAATGTGATTTGCCCAAGAGTTCAGAGGTGCATTGGTTTCTATAGACCTGTACTCCCTGCCTTCTTTTAGAGAAGAAAAAAGAGAACCACCAATAAATCTGGCCTCTTTGTCTTGCCACGTGGCCATCACTTAAGTGACTAAAGCACAGGGAGCAGAGTCAGCACCAGTTGAGACACAGACACCATGACATGGAGACTGTGGAAGACATGACTCCAGTGATGGAATTCAAGCTCTCCACAGCTGTAACTTCCTCCAGAAATGTGAAAGATCGGGCTAGATGTCTAAACAAGGGAATTTAAACATTTACTGGAAGTTTTACTAGGAAAGATTTTCTCATGTAGAAACAATATTGAGAAAGAAAGAAAATTAACTGCCATAGCTGCTGTTGAATATTTTGTTATTATTGTTATTGTTATTATTAAATTTAAATATCTTACTTCAGCCTAGGGAAATTTGTTTCAAGCAAGAATGTTGGGGAAACAAATCCAATAGATTCTCACACTTACTGATTTACCCATAAATGTCAGTTTTTCAATGAGGGTCAACAAGGACATTTGTAACTTTCATTAAAAACAGAGCAGACAGGAGAAAATACAGGCTATCTATTAGATGTGTCATCTTCTAGTGGACACAAATGAGATAATTCCTTTTCTATTCCCCCTCCTATTGTGCAGGAGCTGCAGACCTCAAAAGAAGATCTATATCTATATATGTATGTTGAGTGAGGGTCTGGTATAAAGCATTCTGGATAAACAGTGGGTGGGTATGAGTTAATTACCCTCTATTACTAAGTATTTTCAGTAGTTCAAACCTGAAATGCCATTAGCTAATTTGCAGTTTAAGTACATTCTATGGGCTAAATATTGGGAGGATGGTGTGGAATGCATAGTGGGCCATGGTATGAAGATGAAAAAAAGGATTGGTCCCTGCTCTCAATGAGCTAGAGAAGTCCTGTAGGAGAGTAGTGTCTTGTACACAAGTAACTGTAATGGCAAGTCACAGGAGCTGAAGGAGAGGCGCAGGTGGCATGACTGGTTATGCATTACTTATAATTAAGGGATCAGTAAGGCATATAGCAGAAGTGGGCCTTGAAGGATGGGCAAGATTAGAATTTTTGTGTGGGGGGAGGGCAGGAGGGGGGGTTATGGGGAAGAGCTACTGAAAACAATATAAGCCGACACAAGGAACCAGGAAAGCAGGGTGTATGTGGTAAAGAAAACAAGTATTCCACAATAGCATCATCATATGTCATGGTTTGGTATAATTTCCATTGACTTTGCAAAAGACAGAATGATATTAAAGTCCTTATGTGGTCAGTGAGCTTAAATTAAGCATGTCTATTCGCATCAACCACATATTCTTGCAGTGAGTTGGCTTCATTCAATTCTTAATACCTAGAATAAGCCTATAAACAGAGGGTTGGGATGAGGCAACAGGGGAGGGCTTAGATTTCCTAGCTACTCACAACCTCTGGAGTTTATATTTACCTCTCCTTTCTCTTGCTGCAAGTGATTGGTCACCTGCTGATGTCAAGGAAAAAAATCTGGTAGAAAAATCAATAGATTTAACTCTGCTCCCCCTCCTCAAACTATAAATGGAGGCCCAGAGATATGCATAATGGGGAAGGGACCTTCCATCAGAAGCATTTACTGCCATTAGGCTTGCGCTTTTTCCTAAATGCAATTTCCTAATGCAAGGCCAAGGCTAATAAAACGTCAAAGGCTACTTGGTCTTTTTTACTCCTCAGACTAAGTGGATTATAAGAACAGTACCTTTAAATGAGAACACAAGAGCCTAGTTATTCCATGATTGTTAAGGACTTGAGCCCAGTAATATCTCATAGGACTTAGATATGAGGACAAAGAGGGTTAGGCATTGTCCTTTACACTGGTTGGGTAATAAGTATGATATTTAAACAAAGGTTAACAAAAAAGGCCACTGAAGTCCCTCTACCACAGAACGTTTTGAGCAAGGCCTTGTGGCTTTCAGTAAGAAAGTTCCCTAGCTGCCTGATATCAGACCCACTTTAGGGGTTTGGGATTAAGACAGGAACTTTGATTTGAGTATATCTACCTAAATCTAAGTACATATTATCAGTGCACTAAATCAAGTGAAAAGCATAGAAAAATAAATGATAGTATCATACTGTTTCCTTTTGCTTTATATCACCAAAGTTGCCTGGAGGCATTCACCTCAGTGGCCACTTTGCACGTAATAAATAACATGGTTTCTTGCTCTCTCCCAGTTTTTAACATTTATGGTACTTAGGCAGTGTACGGTGAGGGAGGTGGTGAATTGTTTTGTTCATGTTAGGTTTTCCTCTAGCTGTATTTCACATCATCAAGGGAAATTGGCTATATTACTACAGGTATACCAGGACTCAGAAGACTTGATCAACACCACATACCCTATGAGCTGCTACTGACCTCTAGTTCCTTCTCCTGAAATTTGATATGCTTGTTTTATTATTTTTTAAAATAATTATCATTTTAGATATTTGTGATTTGACTGGGTTATTAAGTAATGCCTGGCAGCTAAAGCAGTTAAACTGCTTTCAGAGTGGCAAATTTTGAATGGCAAATTTAGATTTGTTGTTATATCAATAAAAATAAACTAAATGAGAAGAGAAATCCGAAGCTGTGTTCTTTTCAACAGCTATGAAATATGATTTAAATTTCTCCTGTATTTTCAAGATCCTAACTAAATAAACTTTGGTGGTTAAGAAAAAGTAACAGACTACTGAGACTTTCTTGGTCAAAGATCACAATAGTTTAGTATGAAATAAATCCGACTATTGTAACAACCAACACTGAAAGAAAAAAGGGGGGGAAAACCCAAAACCAGCATATACACGGACACACAGACACATGCCAGGTATCCTCAGCCATATGTATTTTAAATCTCACTAATGCTCTTTTCTACTGATTATCAGGCTCAACTGCTTTATTTCCATCAGCCCATGGAACTGAGTTTTAAAAAAAAATCATTCAATGATTAAATCTGTAAAAGGGTTGAAATACTTGGTGCTCACTGTTTTTTGTTTTTCTTTAATACATTTATTTTACTTATTTATTTTTGGCTAAGTTGGGTCTTCATTGCTGCGTGCGGGCTTTTAGTTGCGGCGAGCAGGGGCTACTCTTTCGTTGAGGTGCGCGGGCTTCTCACCGCGGTGGCTTCTCTTGTTGCAGAGCATGGGCTCTAGGGGTGTGGGCTTCAGTAGTCGTGGCACACGGGCCTAGTAGTTGTGGCTCACTGGCTCTAGAGCGCAGGCTCAGTAGTTGTGGTGCATAGGCTTATTTGCTCTGGGGTATGTGGGATCGTCCTGGACCTGGGATCGAACTCGTGTCCCCTGCATTGGCAGGCGGATTCTTAACCACTGCACCACCAGGGAAGCCCCTATTTTCTTGGTTTGTTTTCCGTTTATTTTGGCTGCACCTTGCAGCTTGTGGGATTTTAGATCCCTGACCAGGGACTGAAGCTGGGCCCACGGCAATGAAAGCACCACGTCCTAACCACTGGACTGCCAGGGAACTGCTGGTACTCACTGTTTCAAACAAGAACTCCAAAACTGGGAATTCATTTCAACTAGTTGGTTTGCAGTGCACGTAAAGAATTTTCTGAGGCATAGGTCACTTAAAAAAGAGCCCACTCTAATGTAGCATGGATTTGTGTGTGTGTGTGTGTGTGTGTGTGTGTGTGAGAGAGAGAGAGAGAGAGAGAGAGAAAGAGAGAGAGAGAGAGAGAGGGAGAGAGGGAGAGAGAGAGAGAGAGAGAGAGAGAGAGGGAGAGAGGGAGAGAGGGAGAGAGAGAGAGAGAGAGAGGGAGAGAGGGAGAGAGGGAGAGAGAGAGAGAGAGAGAGAGGGAGAGAGGGAGGGAGGGAGGGAGAGAGAGAGAGAGAGAGAGAGAGGGAGGGAGGGAGGGAGGGAGGGAGAGTTCTGCCAATTAGAATAATCTTTTTGAATGGGAAGGAGTCATGCAAATGCTTGCTATATGAGATAGCAAAGCTTAACATCACAAACTGAAATATCTCCAAAAACATCTGCAACAATGAATAGAAACTGAAGATGTAAAAAGATAGCATCCAATGAACTTGCCTAACTTACTACACACAAAGTATTTATAACTAGAAGTTAGCCCCCTTCAGTTCCTATCAGGAGACATGTACTACTGCAGTGACAAACCATATTTAAAATATCTTGCTCAATAATTAGTGGGGGCTAGATAAAACAGACCCCATCTTGCTCATCCTTCATTTTTCTTGCTGGTGTGTACAATCACTGTGACCTCAGTGATGTGAATGCAGGAAACCACAGTAAGTTCCTGACGCAGAATGGCGCCTATACACAAAGAAAGATGTCTCAGTATAACTTTCCAACCCTATCTGTAGGTAAGTGTTCACAAAATATGATTAACGATGCCTTCCAGTGGGTGTCCCGCACTACATACAGAGCATAAAGGAAGCAGAACCATGATCTTAATTTACAAACTCAAAAGTATAACTCACTTCCTACTGGAGACTCAAGATAGTAACCCTAACACTGGCAAAGACCATTCGCACACCTGAAGTGTTAAGCTCTGTAACTCAGATTATAAATTTACAACTTCTTCTTTTTAAGGTAATGAACAAAAGAATTCCATAACTGAGTAACAAGCTGCAGTGCTAACCTCCTAGCTGACTTCAAGAAGTGCTACTCAAATATCTAGAGTGATTGCTTAGTTGCTGCCCTTGGACACAGTCCTCTTGCAGCATCACAACCAAGCCGCAGTGAATCAGTTCCAAGAGTCCCAGAGACAGAATAAAACCACTTGCTCCGTGTGTATTACATGCTGGGCCTAATAAATGCCTTACTTCTTCACTCAGCTGCCAAAGTTTTCTACTATTTTATTCCAAACACAAATTACTTTTTCATGTTTCTAGTAAGTGGATTTTTTTAAAGTCTTCCTTATTTGTGTCCTATTATATATTATCTAAAGAATGATTCCTGGTATCATTAACTATTTGCTTTAAGGTTATTTTAGTTACACAGTGACAGGATGAAACAAAAGTTATATAGTTTAGAATCTATGCCAGAAACTCTAAAAGTAATTCAACTATACATAGAGAGCTCACTTTAATAGTTCTATCTTCCTAAAATTTATTCTTGTTTTAGTATAGATATTTCCCCATTTTACAGAAAATACTTTTGATGAAATGAGGTCACCAAATGATTTTCTAAACTGTTAAACCCAGAGCTTCCCACACTATTCATTCGTCCACTACTGTCGTGATTTTCCCATAGGTACCAGTACCATTATTTATGCAATGTTCTTCTTTAAATGGAGTCACTGTGTAATCTTACATTAATTTATGTTAAAAGGGAAAATCAGTACCACTTTTCATGAATTACAGATTTGATGTGCTGGTTATTTATTTCTTCTAATGCCCATTAGAATAAGCCACAAATACTAAAATCAAAAAATGTTACTCTAAGTACCACCTAGAAGCTTGTGTGCCTCTGGTGATATTTGTACCCTACTTTAGGAACCAATATAGGACATGCTACTGTTGATTTCTTTTTCCTTCTCAAACTCTCTGTTCTTCTGACCTTCAAGACCCAGCTCCCTCTTGGTTCTCCCAATACCTCTCTTTACTCACTTTCACTGCCTCTGCTCCTTAAATGCTAGTATTTTCTAAGATTCCATTCTAGGACTTTTCTTCTCACCCTGAACAATCTGAGGGAACCAGTGGCATCTCTGTATGAACATGTCTATCACTGAACTTATTTTCCAGCCACACATGAAGGCATAGGTAATTTCTTTTCCATATTCCTTCTCTAAATTAATGACATTGACATGATCCAGTTACCAAAATTAGAAACCTCTCTATTCAATTCACCTTCTGAGTCCATTGTTTTCAGCCCTTCCTCTCTCATTGTATTTCTAACCTCCTCTGCCCCTCTTCACACTCATCTGACAACTGGCCTCTTACTTCACTGAGAAGTAATCAAAAGTCGCACCAACATACCTACATCTATACCTATAAATTGTACCTTCTCCTATTCAAGGACAACCTCTACACTACACTTGTGCCTTGGAGCCCATCCCCTTCTGTTTATTCAAGAGTTTTGCTTCTACAATTTTTTCTGCATCCTCAATTTCCTCCTCTTTACTGGATATTTCCTACAGGAACACACTGCAATACCTCTTATTTTTAGAACAATAAAGCCAAAACCAAATATCTTCGATCCCACATTCCCCCACAACTACAATCCCATTTTTCTGCTCCTCACTACAGCAAAACTCCTTGAAAGAGCTGCTGGCCATCTCCACTTCACCTACTTCACAAGCCATTTAATACAAACTTTTAGAAGACTGCCAACAACCTCCATGTTCAGAAATCCGATGCTTTATTCTCTGTCCTCATCCAACTCAAGCTTAGGATATATCCACGTAGCATAAGAATAACGATATAACTGACCACTCCTTGGAACACTTTCTTCGCTTGGCTTCTGGAACAGAACACTTGCCTGGTTTCCCTACTGTCTTACTGGCTACTCCTGTAATGTTCTTCCTCTTCCCAATCACTAAATGTTGGCTGGAATGCCCTAGTAATTAATCGCTGACCTCTTTTCTTTTTATACTAATCACTGAGGTAAGTTCATCCAATTTTGTGATTTTTAAAAGACATTCATATGTCCATCGTTCACAAATTTTCATCTCTAGCCTGGGGCTCTTCCTTGACCATAATGACATTCATATATACCCAACTGCCTACCCAATACCATCACTTAAACATTTAGAAGGCAACTGAAACTTGTTTAAAACTTGTTTTTCTCCCTAAATCTGTTCCTTCCTCAGACTTTCTCTCATTAAATAGCACCACTGGTTATTAAAAATCTCATTAAATAGCACCTAGTTGATTAGGTCCCATATTTAGGAGTCACCCTGACCCCTGCTTCTTTCATTTCCCATACTTCCTCTGGTAGTGTCTTATTGGTTCCACCTTCAAAAATATACCCCAAATATGATGATCACTTCTCACCTTCTCCCCTCTCACCCCACTGGTCCAAGGCAACATCATCCTTCACCTACATTTTTTTTTGTGTGTGTGTGTGTGTTATGCGGGCCTCTCACTGTTGTGGCCTCTCCCGTTGCAGAGCACAGGCTCCGGACGCGCAGGCTCAGCGGCCATGGCTCACGGGCCCAGCCGCTCCGCGGCATGTGGGATCTTCCCAGACCGGGGCACGAACCCGTGTCCCCTGCCTCGGCAGGCGGACTCTCAACCACTGCGCCACCAGGGAAGCCCCACCTACATTTTTGCAACAGCATCCTAACTGGTCTTCCTGCTTGTGCCATTACCTGACTACAATCTATCTTCAACAGAGCAGCCAGAAGAATCCTGTTAAAACGTAAATCAGATAATTTTCCTCTAATGCTCAAACCCTTCCAAATCATACATCTTTCTCTTAGAATAAAAGCCCAAATTATTAGAATGGTCTGCAAGGCAGTAAAGATGCGGTTCTACCCTCCTCCCGTTCGTCTGTGCTTTCATTTCCTCCAACACCACCAAACCACAGAAAAGCTCTCCTTGCATAAGCTTTTGCAACAACGACTTTCTCTGCCTGAAATGCTCTTATGCTGTATGTCTGCATGGTCCAACCCTTTACCTCCTTCAAATCTTTGCTCAAGTGTCACTTTCTCAATGGGGCCTCCCTTAACAATCCAATTTAAATATCACACCAACCCTCCTGCTCTATTTATTTTTCCCCAGAGCACTTATTTGCTAACATACTAAATAACTTCTTTCGTATGTTTATCATCTGCTCTGTTTCTCTTTACTAGAATGGAGCTCCGTAAGACTTGGAGTTTTTTGCTTGCTTGTTTGGTTTCTAGTTCCTAGAATAGTAGACATTAGTTGAATAAATGAATGAATAAATAAGCCATACTCAGGTCCCTTTGCTTGAAAGAAAACAAATACTCTATTGCTTTAGAAGGTTATATCCACTATCAAATTTCATTTTTCTTAAATATTATTTGGCCAGGTTAACAATCTATAATGACTGGAGGACAACTGTAGAAAGACCTTAAGCAGGGGCCAACAGGCTCATTCCTCAAAAGAAAACAATTTTTTTTGCATGCCAGACAAAAAATTCATGTTAAAAACCAAGAAGTATTTATATACATATTAAATGTCTTTCGGAGGCTGAAGTGTAAAACCACTGCTTAACAAAACCTGCCTAAATGTCTTAACTTCTTATGAAAACAAAAGGTAACCATTTTGCTCATGAAACCAAAATGCTGGGAATCCCAAAAGACAAATATTACCTACTGAGTGAATATTACAAGTACGGCTACCAGATCTTCTGTGTAAAATCCAATGCTTTACAGCAATCTAATGATGCAAATACAGAAGAGATCAAAGTGACACGCTAAACTGAAAGGGACCATTTTAGGTGTGCTTTTAGGGTTTATTATGACTGTCCCCCATAATACAGTTCAGAGGCATGTTTTATATAGGGATGTATGTATCTCTTTTGAGGGATGATATACAAAGTGCAGCGATTATACTACTTTCATAAAATGACTCAAGAATCTACAAATATGAATTCTTTCAGTCTTGGCAGTGGAATAGTTTATGGCTTGAGAATAAAAGAATTACGCATGAGAGCCACACTGGCCTTAGAAGACAGAGGACTCAGATTTCAGTCTCTGTGCTACCAATGACTGACTCTGTGACTTGAGTAAATCATAACTTTTGCTTCTAGGTTCATAAAAAAGGCACTTTTCTTATCCCTTCTCTCACCGTCATATAGATGCTTATCAAAGGATTGTTTGTTAACCAATAATTAAAGCCCTTTAAGTAAAGAAGTATAAAAATTTATACATATTACATATAGAGAGGTACATCTAGCTTTGTTGCAGGATGCACCTGCACCTACAGGATTCTGAGCCTGTAGAAAGTTAACCAGTTTTCATTCTTCCAACAAAAATAAATGGAGGTAAGCTAACTAGTAGCATATTAAAAATGCTATTAAAAACTGTGTCTTTCAGACTGTATTTTCTTTCTTTTTTTTTTGCGGTACGTGGGCCTCTCACTATTGTGGCCTCTCCCGCTGCGGAGCACAGGTTCCGGATGCACAGGCTCAGCGGCCATGGCTCACGGGCCCAGCCGCTCCGCGGCACGTGGGACCCTCCCAGACCGGGGCA
This sequence comes from Globicephala melas, assembly GCF_963455315.2. NCBI lineage: Eukaryota > Metazoa > Chordata > Mammalia > Artiodactyla > Delphinidae > Globicephala > Globicephala melas. The sequence goes on from NC_083321.1 coordinate 16,348,114, forward strand.
CAAACCCGTGTCCCCTGCATTGGCAGGCGGACTCTCAACCACTGCGTCACCAGGGAAGCCCTCTTTCTTTTTTTGTAAAGCAGGTATCTTCACTAATTCTCATCAAGAATGTGATAAAGCAGGTCCTTAACTGCAGGTAGAATGTGTTGGATAGTCCACAGGAGGGCAGCAAAATGCAGGATTTCTTTTCCTTCAAAATCTGAACTCCATGTAAAATTGCTTTAAGCTACAAGCTATAAATCTACAGAAATTTGGGTGGAAGAACACAGACTAAAACCACAGGCAAGAAACAAGTTATAAAACGAGATAAGATTTAGGTAAATAGTACGTAGATGCTATAAATAGAGAAACATTATAAAGACAACACAGGGGCTTCCCTGGTGGTGCAGTGGTCGAGAGTCCGCCTGCTGATGCAGGGGACACGGGTTCGTGCCCCGGTCCGGGAAGATCCCACGTGCCGCGGAGCAGCTGGGCCCGTGAGACATGGCCGCTGGGCCTGCGCGTCTGGAGCCTGTGCTCCGCAACGGGAGAGGCCACAGCAGTGAGAGGCCCGCGTACTGCAAAAAACAACAACAACAAAAAAAAAACAAAAAACAAAACAAACAAACAAAAGACAACACAGGATAATTCTTCTGCACATTGGAACAGATATTAAAGCTCATGTATGCGATTTGGAAATTCTATTTTTTTCTATGGTGGTGAAAGCTTTGAAATACACTTTATAGAGAAATGTATATAAAATTCTAACCATACCTAGTTAAAGTCTGAGTTCTGTATAACATTTATTCATAATTTCTAAAGATCTGGGCCAATAATTTTAAGTGGGTAGGTGCCTCAGCAGATTAAGAAAAGACCAATGTTCAGCGATTGTGGGGCTGATGCTTAATTATACTCAGTTAATAACAATGCCATTGTCAGCAGCATACCTATACACATGCAATGAAGTCTAACAAATATAACCTTCCGTTGGTCTTATCTTTTCTAATGTAAGAAAAGTAATACTGAGTGAAGAATACTAAAAGTAAAATTATGCATATCAGAGACATAATAATAGAACAATGTATATTGCTTAAGTAGTAGAAAGCATCTTTTTTAGATGTAACTTTTTAATTTTCAAATCAGTGAAACTGAAGAATGAAAGTATGTAGAAAATACTCTTAAGTAATAAACACTTGGAAAATCCACTATCATGAATATTACAGATTTAATATCCACGTTTTGCTTATTATAAATTATTTTCCATTTTTCATCATTAGAGAATATAATCATTATTGCTTCATGAAATCCCATTTTCTGTGACACCCTGTTATTTTCAATTTTTAAAAAGTCCTTTTTTAGTGTTGAGCACTCAAGAGACCTTACTTATACTCAAAAGCATTGTAAGTTTATTTAACAGGTTCCATTTTACTTTACAAAAGGCCAAGTATGTTGTTATTGAAAAATGAGTTTGTTCAAGTGGCCAATTCAGTTCTATTTAAGTTGAATTGTAAAATAACAAGCCAATAAATGTGGACAAAAAGTATGTATTTAAAAACTGCCAAAATAAAATGTTTAATCAAAACTGGAAGCACTAGCTTCTCTTTCACAGTCAACTTGAGAGCTGGCAATTAAAAAATCTATTATGTTTTCCTTCCCAGCATCCTTGAAACTGTAATGCTGATATAAAAATACCTATAAAAGAAAAGAATTTATTAAGACTATTCAAAGGAGAGAGAGAGATGATGATAAGCAGTTTCTGTAAGAACAAATGCAACTAATAAATGGCAGTAAATAAGAGGATTATCTAGATTAATCAAAGTTTGGGAAAACTGTCAGATAAATGATTCTGCACTAATTGACACATTTTTAGCTATAAAGTCTTTCAAGTAAGAAAAGTTTGTGAGCATAATGATTATGTACTTCTAAGCTGAATGAATCAGTATTCACAGCTAAATACATTACCTGTGCATATACTCCAAGAAACATAAACTAAAAATCTGTGTGAAAAATTTCCAAGATTATATATGAAAAGCAATACTTACTGATGTTAAAAGACTACTGATAATTTTACCATTCAGTTCATACTATCCAAGACATTACACTATATTACAGTTGCTATAAAAACAGTGTCTAATGTGGATCTTTAAAGAAAATAATTTAGGGAAGGTTAACAATAGTGGTCAGAAAAGTTGTTTTTAAAATGTTTTCCAAGAGTATTTAACTATTTTTGATCTTGAAAAGCTTACCTGAAAAGCTTTTAAATTGGTAGCTTTTCAAACAGGCTTTCATAAGAGAATTTTTTAGGTTGGAAAAAGGGTGTATAAGGGCAGCTTAAATCTTGTCCAAAAAAACCCAATTACAACATTAATTCCTTAAAATATCACTCAGCCATAAAAAAGGAACAAAACTGGGTCATTTGTAGAGATGTGGATGGACCTAGAGACTGTCATACAGAGTGAAGTAAGTCAGAAAGAGAAAAACAAATATCGCATATTAATGTATATATGGTGGAATCTGAAAAAATTGGTATAGACAATCTTATTTACAAAGCAGAAATAGAGACACAGACATAGAGAACAAATGTATGGATACCAAGGGGGAAAGGGGGCACTGGGATGAACTGGGAGATTGGGACTGACATATATACACTATTGATACTGTGTATAAAATAGATAACTAATGAGAACCTACTGTATAGCATAGGGAACTCAACTCAATGCTCTGTGGTGACCTAAATGTGAAGGAAATCCAAAAAAGAGTGCACATATGTATATGTATAGCTCATTCACTTTGCTGTACAGCAGAAACTAACACTACACTGTAAAGCAATTATACTCCAATAAAAATTTAAAAAAAGACCCTCTGGACACCAAAGGCTGGGGTGTGCTCCCTTGGTTGGCAATACTCCACGTGTACTGTCACACATCATAGCTGGGAGGAGGTAATGTTGTCCATGACTCCATGGGAAGAGGACAACCGGAGGTTCTGTATTTGTACCCCTCAAGGACTCTGCCTTGGCTGATTTTAACTAGTATCTTTTCCCTGTAATAAACTGTAACTATGAGTATTACAAAACAAATATGAATTCCTTGATTATTGGAAATAGAATCACAAGCCTTGCTTCTTGAAACCTTTCTAAAGTCATAATAAAAACTTTAGAAAGATATGTCAAACAAGATAACTTATGAAGCTTCTTTCAATATTGCAAAAATGAAAAAGTAAAGGGCAGACAGAATCATCTGAAGGTACAGAAATGCTAATCATTACTCAGAGGTTTTGTCTCCTTCTTCATCAACCGTTTAGTAAAGCTCAGAGATAACTGGAGTAAATGCAACTGTTAGGTTTTAAAATGTAAGAAGTTCATGGTTTTGACAGAGGTGTCTGCTTCTTTCAAGTTTCAGCTTTTCAAAGCTGGAACTCAGCAAAACAACCGTCAATAAATAGGATTATTGTGGAAACAAGTAATGCAAAAACACTGTTAAAGAAAAATTTAATACTGAAATTAGTTCAGTATTATCAATGAGTTTTTAAACCTAGAAAATGCACATATTTCCATTAGGGGTAACTATTTATTTAGGAGTTAGCTGACACTGGATTCTTTTCTAAACTAATTAATTACAATGTAAAAAGGGATGTTTTTTGTTTTTTTATACTGCAGGTTCTTATTAGTCATCAATTTTATACACATCAGTGTATACATGTCAATCCCAATCACCCAATTCAGCACACCACCATCACCACCCCACCACACTTTTCCCCCCTTGGTGTCCATATGTCTGTTCTCTACATCTATGTCTCAACTTCTGCCCTGCAAACTGGCTCATCTGTACCATTTTTCTAGGTTCCACATACATGCGTTAATATACGATATTTGTTTTTCTCTTTCTGACTTACTTCACTCTGTATGACAGTCTTTAGATCCATCCACGTCTCAGCAAATGACCCACTTCCGTTCCTTTTTATGGCTGAGTAATAATATTCCATTGTATATATGTACCACAATTTCTTTATCCATTTGTCTGTCGATGGGCATTTAGGTTGCTTCCATGACCTGGCTATTGTAAACAGTGCTGCAACGAACACTGGGGTGCATGTGTCTTTTTGAATTATGGTTTTCTCTGGGTATATGCCCAGTAGTGGGATTGCTGGATCATATGGTAAATCTATTTTTAGTTTTTGAAGGAACCTCCATACTGTTCTCCATAGTGGCTGTATCAATTTACATTCCCACCAACAGTGCAAGAGGGTTCCCTTTTCTCCACATCCTCTCCAGCATTTGTTGTAAGTAGATTTTCTGATGATGCCCATTCTAACTGGTGTGAGGTGATACCTCATTATAGTTGTGATTTGCATTTCTCTAATAATTAGTGATGTTGAAGAGTTTTTCATGTGCTTCTTGGCCATCTGTCTTCTTTGGAGAAATGTCTACTTAGGCCTTCTGCCCATTTTTGGATTGGGTTGTTTGTTTCTTTAATATTGAGCTGCATGAGCTGTTTATATATTTTGGAGATTAATCCTTTATCTGTTGATTTGTTTGTAAATATTTTGTCCTATTCTGAGTGTTCTCTTTTCGTCTTGTTTAAAGTTTCCTTTGCTGTGCAAAAGCTCTGAAGTTTCACTAGGTCCCATTTGTTTATTTTTGTTTTTATTTCCATTACTCTAGGAGGTGGGTCAAAAAGATCTTGCTGTGATTTATGTCAAGAGTGTTCTTCCTATGTTTCCTCTAAGAGTTTTATAGTGTCCGGTCTTACATTTAGGTCTCAAATCCATTTTGAGATTATTTTTGTGTATGGTGTTAGGGAGTATTCTAATGTCATTCCTTTACATGTAGCTGTCCAGTTTTCCCAGCACCACTTACTGAAGAGACTGTCTTTTCTCCATTGTATATCTTCGCTTCCTTTGTCATAGATTAGTTGACCATAGGTGCGTGGGTTTATCTCTGGGCTTTCTATCTTGTTCCATTGATCTATGTTTCTGTTTTTGTGCCAGCACCATACTGTCTTGATTACTGTAGCTTTGTAGTATAGTCTGAAGTCAGGGAGTCTGATTTCTCCAGCTCCGTTTTTTCCCCTCAAGACTGCTTTGGCTTTTTGGGGTCTTTTGTGTCTCCATACAAATTTTAAGATGATTTGTTCTAATTCCATAAAATATGCCATTGGTAATTTGATAGGGATTGCACTGAATCTGTAGATTGCTTTGGGTAGTATAGTCATTTTCACAATATTGATTCTTCCAATCCAAAAACATGGTATATCTCTCCATCTGTTGGTATCATCTTTAATTTCTTTCATCAGTGTCTTATAGTTTTCTGCATACAGGTCTTTTGTCTCCCTAGGTAGGTTTATTCCTAGGTATTTTATTCTTTTTGTTGCAATGGTAAATGGGAGTGTTTCCATAATTTCTTTTCAGATTTTCATCATTAGTGTATAGGAATGCAAGAGATTTCTGTGAATTAATTTTGTATCCTGCAACTTTACCAAATTCATTGATTAGCTCTAGTAGTTTTCTGGTGGCATTTTTAGGATTCTCTATGTATAGTATCATGTCATCTGCAAACAGTGACACTTTTACTTCTTCTTTTCCAATTTGTATTCCTTTTATTTCTTTTTCTTCTCTGATTGCCGTGGCTAGGACTTTCAAAACTATGTTGAATAATAGTGTGACAGTGGACATCCTTCTCTCGTTCCTGATCTTAGAGGAAATGCTATCAGTTTTCATCATTGAGAATGATGTTTGCTGTGGGTTTGTCGTGTATGGCCTTTATTATGTTGAGGTAGGTCCCCTCTATGCCCACTTTCTGGAGAGTTTTTATCATAAATGGGTGTTGAATTTTGTCAAAAGCTTTTTCTGCATCTGTTGAATGATCATATGGTTTTTACTCTTCAATTTGTTAATATGGTGTATCACATTGATTGATTTGCATATATTGAAGAATCCTTGCATCCCTGGGATAAATCCCACTTGATCATGGTGTATGATCCTTTTAATGTGTTGTTGGATTTTGTTTGCTAGTATTTTGTTGAGGAGTTTTGCCTCTATATTCATCAGTGGTATTAGTCTGTAGTTTCCTTTTTTTGTAGTATCTTTGTCTGGTTTTGGTATCAGGGTGATGGTGGCCTCATAGAATGAGTTTGGGAGTGTTCCTTCCTCTGCAATTATTTGGAAAAGTTTGAGAAGGATGGGTGTTAGCTCTTCTCTAAATGTTTGATAGAATTTACCTGTGAAGCCATCTGGTCCTGGACTTTTGTTTGTTGGAAGATTTTTAATCACAGTTTCAGTTTCAATGCTTGTGATTGGTCTGTTCATATTTTCTGTTTCTTCCTGGTTCAGTCTCGGAAGGTTGTGCTTTTCTAAGAATTTGTCCATTTCTTCCAGGTTGTCCATTTTATTGGCATAGAGTTGCTTGTATTTATCTCTCATGACTCTTTGTATTTCTGCAGTGTCAGTTGTTACTTCTCCTTTTTCATATCTAATTCTATTGATTTGAGTCTTCTCCCTTTTTTTCTTGATGAGTCTGGCTAATGGTTTATCAATTTTGTTTATCTTCTCAAAGAACCAGCTTTTAGTTTTATTGTTCTTTGCTACTGTTTTCTTTGTTTCTATTTCATTTATTTCTGCTCTGATCTTTATGATTTCTTTCCTTCTGCTAACTTTGGGTTTTGTTTGTTCTTCTTCCTCTAGTTGCTTTAAGTGTAATGTTAGATTGTTTACTTGAGATTTTTCTTGTTTCTTGAGGTAGGCTTGTATTGCTATAAACTTCCCTCTTAGAACTGCTTTTGCTGCATCCCATAGGTTTTGGATCGTCATGTTTTCATTGTCATTTGTCTCTAGGTATTTTTAAATTTCCTCTTTGATTTCTTTATTGATCTCTTGGTTATTTAGTAACGTATTGTTTAGCTTCCAAGTGTTTGTGTTTTTTACGTTTTTTTCCCTGTAATTCATTTCTAATCTCATAGCGTTATGGTCCGAAAAGATGCTTGGTAAGATTTCAATATTCTTAAATTTACTGACGTTGGATTCTTTTCTAAACTAATTAATTACAATGTAAAAAGGGCTAATGTTTTTTCATTAAAAAAAAAATTTTAAAAATGAGCTCTCTGAAAGAACCAAAAATGGTATTCCCTCTTCCCAAGTCAAATTATTTTCTTTTATAGTTATTGTATCAGATTCAATAACATTCTTGGGGACTTCCCTGGTGGCGCAGTGGTTAAGAGTCTGCCTGCCAATGCAGGGGACACGGGTTCTAGCCCTGGTCCAGGAAGATCCCACATGCCACAGAGCAACTAAGCATGCGAGCCACAACTACTGAAGCCCACGTGCCTAGAGCCCGTGCTATGCAACAAGAGAAGCCACCGTAATGAGAAGCCCACACTCTGCAACGAAGGGTAGCCCCCGCTCGCCGCAACTAGAGAAAGCCTGTGCGCAGCAATGAAGACCCAATGCGGCCAAAAATTTAAAAATTATTTAAAAAAAAAAAGTGAGCAGGAAAAAAAAATATTCTTGGAATAACCTGGACTATCAGATACTACAATTTTGAGAAAGATCTGTTTCAAGTTAATAGTTCCCTGGGCTAGTTGAGATTATGTTCCAGGGGAAAAAGAGCTTAAGACAACTGAATTTCCTCTCTCAACATCAGTGACATAAAATAACAATAAATTTCAAGAAACTAAAATACTAAGCAAAAGCATGTAAAACAAATACAAGAGAAAAGGCTTTTAGAAAAGGATCACTATATACATACAAAACCCTTCTTCCCAATAACAGAAAAGAAGAGAAGTGAGGGAGATGATAGTCAGTAAAGAAAATAAGAAATTCTATTAATATAAACAGCTCATTGAAAAAAAATGAAATCCTGTTTATAAGGCTGTCCTTAGATATAACCTACAAAACTTTAAAGACCACAACATATTTTCTAGTATTATATAAGAAGATAAAGATCCTTAACTTTAGAGTCATATTCTGTATTCATTATGAATTTCTAATGGCTTACTTTTACATAACACCTACTCTGTGACAATAATCTCATTTAATCCTCCCAAAAAGTATATGAAATTTTACTGTCTTTCATTTTATAGATTAGGACACAAATTACTTTAATGGGAACAGAAAGATAGTAATGGCAAAGCCAGGGCTCAAACATGAATCTGTATGACTCTAGAACTAGCCACCCCACTATACTGCCTTGCTAAAAAAACACTGTTAGGCCTTCAGCATTCATGTACGAATTCTAGTTTAGATGCTGCTCAACAATGATCTACAACTGAGCTATAGAGTCTGAGAGATTTTTCGTTTCTTCACTAAAAAAAGGGCTCTGATATTTAAAATGACTTCCTGCCTTCCATTAAAATCCTAAGGCAGTCTGGTATAGTGAATCAGTTTCGGTGCCAAATCTAGTAATTACTGACGTCTTTTAGACAAGTCACTTAATGAAGTGTGTATCACTTTTTTTCTTCTTCTAAATACCTGAAGTGAAGGAGCTGAGCTAGTCTTCTGGTTGAACATTATAATCTAATTTGAACATTAAACACAGCATCTACTGTGTGCTCTACAAAAGCAAGGTACTGAGGATTCACATGTATATAAACTGAACCACTTATAATTCAAGTTAAACTCATTTTTTTTCTTCCAGTGAAGGTTAAATAATAATCAAATATCGTGGAACTACTATATTCAATATCCTATGATAAACCATAAATAAAAAATATTAAAAAAGAATGTATTCCTTATATTCAATGTGCTCATACAATGTGTTCCTTTAAAAGCTAAAAATAAAATTACCATATGACCCAGCAATCCCACTACTGGGCATATACCCAGAGAAAACCATAATTCAAAAAGACACATGCACCCCAATGCTCACTGCAGCACTATTTACAATAGCCAGGTCATGGAAGCAACCTAAATGCCCACCAACAGACGAATGGATAAAGAAGATGTGGAATATATATAAAATGGAATATTACTCAGCCATAAAAAGGAACGAAATTGGGTCATTTGTAGAGACCTGGATGGATCTAGAGACTGTCATACAGAGTGAAGTAAGTCAGAAAGAGAAAAACAAATATCATATATTAACTCATATATGTGGCATCTAGAAAAATGGTACAGATGAACCAGTTTGCAGGGCAGAAACTGAGCCACAGATGTAGAGAACAAACGTATGGACACCAAGGGGGGAAAGTGACGGGGGGTGGGGTGGGGGTGAGGATGTGATGAATTGGGTGATTGGGATTGACATGTATACACTGATGTGTATAAAACTGATGACTAACAAGAACCTGCTGTATAAAAAAATAAAAATTCAAAGAAAAAGAATGTATAAATATGTATAACTGAATCCCTTTGCTGTACAGCAGAAATTAATACAACATTGTAAATCAACTATACGTCAATAAAAAAATATTGAAGAAAAAATATCATGGAACTCTTAGAAATTTACAATAGTTGAGACATTAACTCAAGTAGCTCTGACCCAGGTGGACGCACTGCTGCACACGTGTGTATGTATACACATATGTACACATGCGTGGTGCCTGTGGGAGGAAGTGGAAGAATGCAAAGTAGATAGCCGCTTCACGTCGGACGACTGCCTGAAAGGTGCGGTGAAGGTCCACACCACCTCCACTCAAAGACAAGGGGCTGTACTTCGGTGAATGAGGATAGAAACACTGCTTCAAATCTCATTACACCGTTTGAATTTGTGGCAGAAAAAAAAATCTTTTACCATAAATATCAGTTGTTGTAGAACATCAGAGATTTGGGGGAGAGAAAGAAATCTCACAGCTTATCAATCCCAGTCGAATATACTTTGATCAGCCTTTCTCAAACTAGGGTTCTGGGAGAGAATTAAGCCCAATGCTCCAAGGAATGTACACAGCAGTTATTAATTAATTTCTTTCCAATGTATCTAGTATTACACTGGTTATGTAAAAACCTTGGAAAAATAAAATCATTTTCTGTGTTCTGTTGATCAAAACAGGAATCCTGATTGAACTCATTGTTTTGCCAGCATTTAACAGCTGCTTACCACTGCAAACAGAAGAGGTGATGTTGTACAGAAAAGGATAAAACTGCATACAGCGAATCAACTTCAGGCTGTTTTCACACTCTGGGCATTTGGTAGTTAATTTCAAAGCCTGTCTAAAGGCCTCAAGTGCCCCACTGATATTCTTCAGAGCAAGGTAAGCATTTCCCAGGCTCAAAAAGGTCAGGGGCTGAAAAGAAAGAAAAAAAAAATCAGAAAATGTTAATGAATTAATATTTTCTGAGAGTTACAAAACCTTTACAGTATATGTCTTTTGGCTTTTTTTAGGTTACCTCATAAAAGTTACCCCAACTGTCCATTTTATTTACATCAGCTAAACTGTTTAATATAAATTTATTTTTTACCTTTTTACTAAGATAAAAAATACATAAAGTATGTAACATGTACTAGTCTTAAGCTTACAGCTCAATGAGTTTTTATATATGTATATACCCCTGTAACCACCACTCATCTAAAGATACAAAACATTTGGAACATTTCTGGTGCCCCAAGAGGTTCCCCTGGGCAACCCAACCCCAACCCCAGAGGTAACCACTTGATGTGATGTTGTGACTATCACCATAGATCAGCTCTGCCTTGCCTGTTCTTGAACTCCATATAAATGGAATCAAACAGTCTGTTCTCTTACGTGTATAATATGTACCCTTTTGTACCTGCTTTCACTCAACACAACATCTAATATTCAAGAAACCAGATGTTTTTTGTGTACTATTTGTTCATTCTTCTTAAAAAAAATTGATGTGTAATGTTTCATCATGTGAATACACCACAATTTATTCATCCATTCTCCTACTGATAGGGAGTTTTTGGATTGTTTGCAGTTTTGGGTTACTATAAATAAAGCTACTATGAACAGTCATGTAAATGTCTTTTGATAGACATATGCACTCATTTTCCTTGGGTATATATACACTTAGCAGTGGTTCTTAAGGTAGGCATACATTTAGTTTTATGAGATACAGCGAAACCATTTCCCATTGGACATACAGACTTGCACTCCTACCAACAACTGTGAGAATTCACTGACTTGTTATTGTCAGTTTTTTAAATTTAGCTGTTTTAGTGAGATGCTTAAGTGGCATCTCACTGTGATTTTAATGTGCATTTCCTTGATTAGTAATAATGTTGAATATTTTTTCATGTGCTTACTGGCCCTTTGGGTACCCTTATTGCTGAAGTGCTGTTGTTTTCCCCATTAAAAAAAAATTGGGTTGCCTTTTTCTTATTGATTTGAAGGAGTTCTTTATATATACACTAGACGTGAGACCTTTGCTGGAAATATTTATTGCAAATATCTTCTCCAAGTCTGTTGTTTGCCTTTTTATTCTCTTAATGGTATCTTCTGATAAACAGAAATTCTTAATTTTAATGAAGTTCAGTTATACATTTTTTTCTTTTATAGTTAGTGCTTTTTGAAATCTTTGCCAGCTATGAGGTAACAAAGACTTCCTCCTATGTTTTCATCAAGAAGCTTTATTGTTTTATCTTTCACATTTTGGTACATGATCCACCTCAAATTCATCTTGTGTATGATATGGAGTAGGAGTCAGGGTTCATTTCTTTTTCCATAGGGGATATCCAAGTAGTCCATTACTACCTACTGAAAAACCAAAAGCTCCCACACACACTGAACTAGTGTGCCTTGTCATAAATCAGGTGACCATATATGCAGGGGCCTATTTTTAATTTCTCTATTGTGTTCCATTGATATATTTGAGTATCTTTGTGCCAGTACCATACTGATTTAACTACAGTTAAGTCTTGAAATCTGGTAATATAAACCTTCCAACTCTGTTTTTTTCTTCCCCTCACACCCCAATTTTTGAGCTATTCTAGATCCATTTTTATGTAGATTTTTGACTCTCCTTATCAATTTACACACACATATACATGCAATTGCTGGGAGTTTGGGATCACATTGAATCTATAAATCAATCTGAAGAGAACTTACATCTTAACAATATTGAATCTTTCAATCCATGAACATGATGTATATCACCATTTATTTAGGTTTTCTTTCTCTTAGCAATGTTTTGTAATCACGATAGAAATCTTGTGCATCTTCCTTTAGATTTACTTCTAGATATCTGATTTTTTGGATGCTATTGTAAATAGTCTTAAAATTCTATTTTCCAATTGTTTGTTGAGACTTTGTTTTTATACGCAGCCCGAAGTATTCGGTTTAGGTCATTTTAGCAGAAATATACCTATGCTTAGTATTTGCTGCATACAAACCATTTATTCTACAAACCATCTATTTACTTTATCATTAAAAATATTTTAAAAGATCTAAGAATGTTTTATTCTCAAATTGCACAGTATATCCCCGTGAAAAGCAATTATCTCCTATAATTTATCAGCTACTTGCTTTTGATTCAGGCTGTTAGGTCATCAGAAATATCTCACTATAACCAAACCAAGGTGTACAAAATATTCCAGATTAAAGAGGCCTAATCTAGGTAGCACTCAGGTTACATTTAAAGTATTACTTAGTGGTTCACACTAAGATATACAATTAAATTCCATACATAGATTTCAAAAATGTCTTTATATTTTCCATAAGGAAACGAAGTATCGTAATTATCCTTACAACTAGAATGAAGGAAACGAAGTATCATGATTATCCCTATGACTAGAATGATAGTTGTGCAAATACCTTGTATTGAGACGAACTGGTTAGCATTTTGGAAAAAAAGAATAATTTTCGTGAATTCATTCTGAAAATAATTACTGAGTGTTTACCATGTTTCAAATACTGGTTTTGACACTGGGGATACAGCAGAAAATAAGAAAGATAAATCCTTGCCTTAGTGGATCTCATAGTCTCGTGTCACACAATTGTGAGTAAAATGTGATGAAGGACAGCAGGGAAGAGACATAAATAGTACTAACCATAGGGAAGAGAGTGCCGTTACAAACAGAGTAGTAAGGGAAAGACTCCCTGAGAAGTTAGTATTTGTAAAAGATTTTAAGGAGATGAGGAGCAAGCTATGAAGAATCTTAGTGGGATGAAGCATTCCAAGCAGAGAGAATAGAAAATGCAAAGGTCCTGAGGAGGGAGCACAGCTAGCATGTTCAAGGAACTGCAAGGCGGCCAAGTGAGGCTAGAATAGAATGACCAAAGGAACGATCTCATGGAGATATGGTCAGAAAAGTAACAAGGTCATGTAGGACCTTCTACATCATTATAAATTCTTGTTTCTTACTGTGAGTTACATGGAGAGTCACCGCAGAGATATGAACAAATAACAACATCTGACATTGAAAAAAAAATTACTAACTTTGTTTCTTGTATTTTTTCAATGTAGAAGGTAATTTTTCAACTCTGGCTATGGGAATGGAGAGAATTTAGGTGAAAGGAGAGGGGAAGCGGCTCCCTTTAAGCAATACTCTACAGCTTCCTAAAGCTAAGGAACAGCATGTAAGTTTAGCATATGCTGAGCACTACTGGCATTGTATTTATTCATAATGCAATTTCTTTCTTTCTTTTTTTTTTTTGGCTGCGCTGCGCGGCACGTGGGATCTTAGTTCCCTAACCAGGGATTGGACCCGTGCCCCTGCAGTGGAAGTGTGGAGTCTTAACCACTGGACCAACAGGGAAGTCCCTGACAACATCTGACTTTTAATAAGAATTTCATTGACTGCTGTACTGTGAATAGAGTGTAGGGTGACAAAGGCAGAAAGCCAAGAAGCTAGTTAGGAGGCTACTGAAATAATCTAGATAAAAGGCAATGATGGTGTGGATAAGATAGCAGTGGAGATGATGGTAAATAGTGAAATTCTGGGTATATTTTAAAAACAGAATCAGCAAGATTACTTAATAGATTGAATCTGCCCTGAGAGAAGGAGAAAGGTACGAAGGATGGCTCTAAGTTTTTGTCCTGAGATACTGGCTTTACTGTTTCCTGAAATGGGAAAGACTGAGAACAAATTAGAACAATGTTAAGGAGCTTAGTTTTGGCCTGTAGTTTTAGACCGTGTTTTAGACATTCAAGTGGAGGTGTCATGTTAGCTGTTGGATAAAGGAGTCTGGAGTTCAGAGCAAAGGTGATAAGTGACTCAATAAGGAAAGTGTAATGTTCTTGAGATATGGTCCTGGAACAATCAGATATCCATTTGGATATGAACTTTGATGAATGAACTTTGATCCCTACCTCACACTGCAAAGAAAATTTAAGTTGAAATGGATCATAGGCCTAAATGTGAAACCTGAAACTGTAAAACATCTAGAAGACAACATAGGAAAAGACCTTTGTATATCTGAGAGTCAACTATTTAAAGACAAACCAGAGAAAACAAAATAGAACTATTTTTTTTTCAGACTTCTTATGAGGACACCTTAAATCTAACAATAGAAATCAAAAGGGAAAAGATGGAAAATTAAGGTAAGTTTTAAAAGCTAAGATAAAAAGGCAAAGAGAGAAAATATTTTTAACATATGATAGATGGAGTTAAAGACTTTATTGTATAAAGAGTTCATGTAAAATTAAAAAAAAAACAAATTCTAACAAAATGAGCAAAATGCCTACATAAACTTTTACTTTAAAAATACAATAAAATAGGGGACTTTCCTGGTGGCACAGTTGTTAAGAATCCACCTGCCAATGCAGGGGACATGGGTTTGAGCCCTGGCCTGGGAAGATCCCACATGCCATGGAGCAACTAAGCCCGTGCACCACAACTACTGAGCCTGCGCTCCAGAGCCTGCGAGCCAAAACTACTGAGCCCACACGCTGCAACTACTGAAGCCCACGTGCCTAGAGCCTGTGCTCCGCAACAAGAGAAGCCACTACAATGAGAAGCCCGCGCACAGCAACGAAAACCCAACGCAGCCAGAAACACAAACAAACAAACAATAAACAATAAAACAGGGACTTCCCTGGTGGTCCAGTGGTTAAGGCTTTGAGCTCCCAATGCAGAAAGCCCGGGTTCAATCCCTGGTCAGGGAAATAGATCCTACATGCCGCAACTAAGAGCCTGCATGCCGCAACTAAAGATCCCACATGCCCCACCTAAAAAGTAAAAAATAAAAAGATCCCGCACGCTGCAACTAAAAAAAAAAAGATCCCACATGCTGCGAAGATCCTGTGTGCCGCAACTAAGACCCGGCATAGCCAAATAAATAAACATTTTTAAAAAATACAACATCCTTAAAATAAGATTAAGAAATTTATGTTACAACAGAGAAATGGAATTTTTTAAAGTAAATCTATTTTACAAACGTTAATACAGAAGCAGTGTGACTTGACTATAAAGGTGTGAACTCTAATGGCCACTCTCCCTGAGTTCAAATCCAAGCTCTATGACTTTCTGTAAATCCCTTTGGCATTCTTTTTCTATCAAATGGGTAAATCTTATCTCATAGGGTTGTTTTGAGGATTAAATGAGTTATTACATGTAAAGTGCTTAGTATGATGCCTGGCTCTAGTAAACAATCAATAAAAGTTAGCAGTTACTTCAACTGATTCTGGTGATAATACAAGCAAAATGAATATTTATAGATCTTGATTATGGCAATATATATTGGCCCAAATCTTTTTGTGGATTGTTTGGTATTTTGTATCAAAGCCATCAAAATATTCATTCTCTTACTGACTTAGTAATTTCACTGCTACTAGCAGTCTTTCCTAAGAAAATTATCTGGAAAACAGAAAAGGTCGTATCCAGAAAATCATTACTGATATTAGCAACCTAAACATCCAGCAACAGAGAGGAGTAAGTTCTAACATATCAATTCATCAAACCTTTATACAACCACTTAAATTGATGGCTATAAAAACTAGGTAGTAAAAATTTTTTTTTATATAAGTTTTAAAGATCACCAGTACAGTAAAGTTGCAACACTATGAAATATTTACATAGAAGGAAAGCTTATAAGGAAATATTTCCAAATGTTGACAGCTGGGGGTAGGGTCTGATTAAGGTGTATTTTGGGGTATCTACCCTGATTCACTGATTTGTATTTTTATTCTTGTTGCAGTACTACAGTATTTAGCTAAAATTTTAGTATAATTTTCAAATATGAAAAGGCAGGGCTTCCCCGGTGGCGCAGTGGTTGACAGTCCGCCTGCCGATGCAGGGGACCTGGGTTTGTGCCCCGGTCCGGGAAGATCCCACATGCCGCGGAGCAGCTACGCCCGTGAGCCATGGCCATTGAGCCTGCGCATCCGGAGCCTGTGCTCCACAACGGGAGAGGCCACAACAGTGAGAGGCCCGCGTACTGCAAAAAAAAAATGAAAAGGCAGCTAATCTCTAAAGGAGCTTTTTTTTTTTTTTTTTCCCCCCAGAAGAAAACTGCCTAATTGCCTTGGCTGGTGGCAGAAAAAAGTGAACCATGAGAAGTATCAAGGGAATGCAGCTGTGCTGAACCTTCCATTTGGGTGTTCATTTTATCACATCTCATATAGACCATCTGTTCTACTATAGCCACACCTGGCACACAGTAAACATTTGATTAATATTTGATGTACTTCTCTGGCAACTTGGCCTGTTGTATAACAGTGATTATAAAGTTTTACTTAAAATCCAGTTGTGAATTGGTGTATTTCAAAGGAAACTCTTAACAGGCAACATTCTCTTCTAGTACCGAAAAAATCAGTTTTGGGACACCTCGAACAAACCTAGGCCATTCATGCACACTTCTTCTAAAAGTTTCTTTGCATATAAAACTCAGAAACATTTAGACGCTAAGTATAAAGGCAATTTAACTGTACATTTATGATAACTGCATTCATCAAACCTAAGATGTCATCAATTATAACATGCATCCTTATTTCAGAGATGTTAAAATATGAAAAAAAAAAGTAAGTGGTACTTTAGAAACAATGAAATAAAGTATTTAACTACAAAGCAGTGACACAACTCCATGGATTGCATGTGGGAGATTCAGGGCATGAATATCAACCTACTTATCTATCCTTATCAAAACAACCTTTAAACTGTGCTCTGGCTTGGTTGGTATAAAGGTATCTATAAATTAATGTTGTAAAACAGTATAACATTATGCAATGTGCATGCTGTAATGAGCAGGATAAAGTGAGAAGCAGATGTTTCAGACATAAAGATGTGGCAGTATATTTTTAGCAGCTATGTCATTCTTATGTAAATGTAAGTTTCTAAAAAATAACTGTATAATTTATAAACTTCATTCATTTAAAATAGATGAACACATCAAAAATAAAACAAAGCCGTCTTACAATATGCAAATTCTACTAAAAAATAAAACGAGTTTTTTTTTATGCCCTCTCTATAAAAATACATATTATACTCTGAATCTGAGTTATCACTACTTAGTATATATTGCTACAAAGAAACATAAAACCTCACCTCAGAGCTATTGATGGCCAAAGCTTGAAGCAGCAGTTTAGTGGCATCAAGATGAAGGCCATAGTGAATCAAAAGGTTGGCCAAGTTCACAAGAGGAACATCCTGGTATTGAAGCGGAGCCAAATTCAAAGCCCTCTGAAGACAAGCAATAGCAAAGGTGCTATTTCCTACTGCTCTCCAGTAGAGTCCAGCTTCATTGAGTATCAGCCAGACAGGAGCATTTGGCTGAAAAACCCCAAATACTTCAGTTAATACAAGAATACAGTACTCATTCTAAAAAGGATTTTTTAATACATGCATTTTAACTTTTAATTACAATTACTAAGCATTTAAATTTCAGATATCTGAGGTAGGCAACTCACCTTGTTAATAGCATGAAATAAGAAAGACCCAATTTCTTCTTCTGGGATAGTATAGTTATTAATACGGGAAAGCAAAATCTGAAAACATCAAAAGGAAGATTGAATCAATTGAAAATAACAGGGAAGACATTTGAAAAGAATTTCTATAGACAACAGTCTTGAGCTCCTCAGGAACAGCTAACTTGAAGAGATATTTATAATTATATACGTAACATGCAGTCATTGACATTACAACAGGTGTTACCCTGCTCATGTATGCCTTTGTTTCCTTTAATTAAAAAAAGTTAAAAACATATACACCACATACATATTAAGGTGATCTATCATTCCCCCGTTCAAGTCAACCTAAGTGTCCAGAACCAAATGAGAAATTATTCAGAGAGCAAAGCATGCAACACCTGATGCAATGAAAATCTGCTACCCTTCCTAGCTGGAAAAGCACCAGATCCTCAATTAGTCTACTTTATATTCTTGCAGCATTTATATAACTGTGAGCAACTCTAAGTTAGGGATCATGGTCTATTTTTCTTTGTATTCCTAGCACTCCAAACTGTGCCTGGAACATAATGTTTTTTGCCTCAGTAAATGCTGAATGTAAGTAGTAACTGCTCATAGTTTTAAAATTAAGTTAAAAAAAGGTCATGGTGATGGTCTGTTTTCTCTGTAAAAAGTAAATTTTTTCATTTGTACCTACGGAATGGTAACTAATATAGGATTTATATTCAGTAATAAAACATTCCTAGTTATACATAGCTAATAGGAACTAAAGAAAACAGCGTAACAGAACATATTTATAATGTTTGCAAAGTAGTTATCAAATTCATACAAATTCCTAAGGACCTCATATGAGCGCAAAACAGGGTTGATAAGGCCAAGGAAAGAGAATCTTCAAGCTTTCAATTTACACAAACTTCTGGAAGCTTGGAGAATGTAAAGCTAAACTGCAGTGGTCAGAATGGCCTCCACTAGGTAAACAGAGTTCTGTGTTACTCATCTTTGCAGCCCTCTTAGAGGAACACTGCTTGGGTGGTCTATGTATATAGCAACCCAGGGGAACACTTTACCGGCATTCCTTCAATAGCATGACTGACTTCTTAATTATTTCACCAAATCTTTAACTCATCTTTCAGTTTTATAAACTTAAAGCTCAACAACTGCCTTCTATCAAATTTTTGCTCCACCTATGAGGCTTGCGAAGTCAACCAGAATGGACGGCAATAAACACCAGCCTAAGTGAGCCTTACTTTTCGTGCATGGTCATCTGGCATTTTGGCTTTCAGATCCATGCGGACCTCTAATTCTTTGACTAAGTAGGACAGAGTCTGGCTTTTTCTGATGTCAGTTATGGAACAGTCAGGGGTTTGGGCCTCTTCTTCTGAAGCATAATCATCACTGTTGAGTTCGTGGATCCTGGCACAAGAAAAAGGAACAAAATTCATATTTTCAAAGTTTGGGTGACTTCAAAATAAAGACTTAACCTTTCAAGTCCAAGGCTGGTGCTCTCAAAGAACCGCCAGATGATAATCATGCAGAATCAAGTGCTTTGCCAAATCCATCAGCACTTGCCTGAGTCCTTTGTTTTCCGGAGGCAGAAAATACGTTGGCAATTCCCCGCCAACAGGGACTCTAGGATAGCTTTCTGCACAATCTGCTCTTTTAGGCCACAGAATATGCTGTTTGTCCTAATAAAAAAGAAAGTTTATCATAAATTTCTTCAGATTCAATGCTTCAATATGCTAAATGAACTTTTAAAAGAACATAAATATACTAGGATAACCTAAAAACAGTTTAGTATTTTAAGATATAGACATTGTGGTAGACTCTATAATATTCTTTCTACTGCAGATTATTAGTCTAAGTCAGTATTTCTACCTGCTTTACCACAGACTGGTTCAGGGTTGGGCAGGCCTAACTCAGCTGAGCCAGTAAGACACAAGGAGAGGTCTGCCTGGGGCTTCCAAGAAAGAGAAGCCAGTCTTAGTCTCTTATGCCCCATAGGAGCAAAAACCATGTTGCTCCAGCTACTGCTGGCTGTCGCCTCAGTACCATGAGGAAGACAGGCTTTAGGATGGAACCAATACAGTGGATGGCAAATTAAAGAAAAGGAAAGGAATGGGTCACTGGGCCACTGAATCAACCAAAGCCAAAGTTTGCTCTATCTTTGGATTTCCCATAATATGAGGTGAATTTTCTTTTGTTTAAGTCAATTTGAGGTGGAGTTTGTGACTTTTACCTGGAAGCATACATGCACTTAAAAAACTGGAACAGAAAACTATTTTTCCCTTAACTAAGACTTTTCTTTGCCAATGCTGAAGTTTAACAATTATTATTTTATTTGTAAAATTTCATCTTTCTAAATATAAATAACATGTACCAGAGGTTTACTAAACTTATAGCCTGAAGCTTTCAAACTTGGGAATTTATATTAGACATAATTAAATAATAAGTGGCCGTATTAATTTTGTTAGAATAAAAACACAATTAAATTCTGAAAATTTAATGTTGAATAAAAAATACATGTTTTCTGTCTTCATATGTTGCTATCCCCATTGGCTAACACACAATTATTTCTTAGGTAGGTTAGAAATACATATTTATTTACTTGTTTATTATCTGTATCTTCTGCTAGAATGTGAGCTCCAGCAGAGCAAGGAACTTGTGTACTATATTCATAGTATCAGCCTGGTATACAGTTGGAAGCTCAATAAAAGAATGCTGATTAAATAAGTGAAGTACATACAAGCACTCACTTAGGTCAAGTTTAGAAACTCGTGAGGGTTGGTGATTATACTCAGAGCTTTGAACTGAAATCAGGGTGTCCATCTGCCCCACCTGACTGCCAAGAACTCAAGACAGACCCTGTGTCTTACCACCTAGCAGAATGCCTTCCATTTAATATAAGCTTAACAAATGCTTGCTGAACTAAGCTGAACAGTGACTGGGGCCATATTAATCAGTGGGGTTGAGGGCCACTGCTTTAAGAAATCTTGTCTGTTAGAGAAAACTCCTTAATCATCCTCTACTAACTTACCCTATATGCATCAGAGTCCCTGCCCCAGATCCAGAGAACAGAATGGGCTATGGGAGAAGACTTGACCAAATCACTGATATCACTCTGATTTGCTTGAACATCAAAGTTCACAGACATCATACTGGAGGTTGATGAATCCTCACCAAACTAGAAAATGAAAAGAAAAGTTCAATCAAATTGAAAGCAGAAAAGGAGTTGTAAATAAGATTTAACTCAACCCAAAAATGTTAATGAATACTCAAAATTAGAAGAAGATCACAAAGTAGGTCAGTTAAAAGGCAATCAGATCTTTAATTTTCAGAACTATGCCCCAACAGTATTCTCTCACAGATAATGCATAGCTAGCAACTTTCAATCAACTATGCCATTGATGTGTGAGAAAACTAGTGTGGGTTGTTTTCCTGTCCCACTACTTCCTTTCTATGATTTAGTCTCTTATAGGTTTAGTGATTAGCTGATTGAGATGTTTGATTCATTATTCCTCTCCCCTACCTAGACTAAAATGATCACTATTCTATAAAATTAGTGTGCTTAAGGGTTCTTAAGAGTTTAATATAGCTATCATTTAGGCATTAAAAACCACTGGACAGTCAATTTCAAATATGTATAGCCTTCAATGGTGAAAAATTAAAACGATTTCCTCCTCTAAGATCAGGAACAAGACAAGGTTGCCCACTCTCACCACTCTTATTCAACATAGTTTTGGAAGTTTTAGCCACAGCAATCAGAGAAGAAAAAGAAATAAAAGGAATACAAATTGGAAAAGAAGTAAAACTGTCACTGTTTGCAGATGACATGATACTATACATACAGAATCCTAAAGATGCTACCAGAAAACTACTAGAGCTAATCAATGAATTTGGTAAAGTAGCAGGATGCAAAATTAATTCACAGAAATCTCTTGCATTCCTATACACTAACAATGAAAAATCTGAAAGAGAAATTAAGGAGACACTCTCATTTACCATTACAACAAAAAAGAATAAAATACCTAGGAATAAATCTACCTAAGGAGACAAAAGACCTGTATGCAGAAAACTATAAGACACTGATGAAAGAAATTAAAGACAATACAAACAGATGAAGAGATATACCATGTTCTTGGATTGGAAGAATCAACACTGTGAAAATGACTATACTACCCAAAGCAATCTACAGATTCAATGCAATACCTATCCAACTACCAATGGCATTTTTCACAGAATTAGAACAGAAAATTTTACAATTTGTATGGAAACACAAAAGACCCAGAATAGCCAAAGAAATCTTAAGAAAGAAACACGGAGCTGGAGGAATCAGGCTCCCTGACTAGACTATAATACAAAGCTACAGTAATCAAGATAGTATGGTACTGGCCCCAAAACAGAACTATAGGTCATGGAACAGGATAGAAAACCCAGAGATAAACCACACATATATTGTCACCTTATCTTTGATAAAGGAGGCAAGAATATACGATGGAGAAAAGACAGCCTCTTCAGTAAATGGTGCTGGAAAAACTGGACAGCTACATGTAAAAGAATGAAATTAGAACACTTCCTAACACATACACAAAAATAAACTCAAAATGGATTAAATACCTAAATGTAAGGCCAGACACTATAAAACTCTTAGAGGAAAACATAGGCAGAACACTCTGTGACATAAATCCCAGCAAGATCCTTTTTGACCCACCTCCTAGAGAAACGGAAATAAAAATGAAAATAAACAAATGGGACCTAATGGAACTTAAAAAGTTTTTGCACAGCAAAGGAAACCATAAACGAAATGAAAAGGCAACCCTCAGAATGGGAGAAAATATTTGCAAATGAAGCAAATGACAAAGGATTAATCTCCGAAATATATAAGCAGCACATGCAGCTCAATATCAAAAAAACAAACAGCCCAATCCAAAAATGGGTGGAAGACCTAAATAGACATTTCTCCAAAGAAGACATACAGATTGCCAACAAACACGTGAAAGGATGCTCCACATCACTAATCATTAGAGCAATGCAAATCAAAACCACAATGAGGTATCACTTCACACCAGTCAGAATGGCCATCATCAAAAATCTACAAACAATAAATGCTGGAGAGGGTATGGAGAAAAGGAAACCCTCTTGCACTGTTGGTGGGAATGTAAATTGGTACAGCCACTATGGAGAACAGTATGGAGGTTCCTTAGAAAACTAAAAATAGAACTACCATATGACCCAGCAATCCCACTACTGGGCATATACCCTGAGAAATCCATAATTCAAAAAGGGTCATGTACCACAATGTTCACTGCAGCACTATCTATAATAGCCAAGACATGGAAGCAACCTAAGTGTCTATCAACAGATGAATGGATAAAGAAGATGTGGCTCATATATTCAATGGAATATTACTCAGCCATAAAAAGAAATGAAATTGATTTATTTGTAGTGAGGTAAATGGATTTAGAGTCGTCATACAGCGTGAAGTAAGTCAGAAAGATAAAAACAAATACTGTATGCTAATACATATATATGGAATAAAAAAAAGGTTCTGATGAACCTAGGGGCAGGACAGGAATAAAGACGTAAACAAAGAGAATGGATTTGAGGACACGGGGTGGGGGGAAGGGTAAGCTGGAACAAAGTGAGAGAGTAGCACAGACATATATACACTACCAAATATAAAACAGAGATAGCTAGTGGGAAGCAGCTGCATTGCACAGGAAGATCGGCTCAGTGCTTTGTGACCACCTGCGGGGGGGATAGGCAGGGTGGGAGGGAGATGTAAGAGGGAGGGGATATGGGGACATATGTATACATATAGCTGATTCACTTTGTTATACAGCAGAAACTAACACAACATTGTAAAGCAATTATACTCCAATAAAGATGTTAAAAAATATATATGTATAGCCTACCTCCAAACCAAGGTACAACAATATTTGATATTCTCACAAGATACCATATAGTTCCTGTGTATTTCTGAAACCTTGTTAGATAAGAGAATGGGACTAGGATGGGATGGAGTAGGAAAGCGATGAGAAAAAGGAATGAATATAATGAATTTGTAGCTCTATGCCTTTAATAACAGGAACAGATTCTTTCACTATATAGCGGTGATGAAATTTATGGATATATAATGTTGGAAGCTACACTCACACACGGCAGTCTTCCAAATGGTCTGTCTTGAGACCATTATGATATCTAAAAGTTACACTGGGTTTCGGTATATTTCATTTCTAAATATTCCCTTTTTCCCCTTAAAATGCTTGGATTTAAGACAGGGAGCTAGAGTCCCAGAGGGTGTAAGTCTGTTCTTCCTTTACTACTCTTGAAAACCAAACATGGGATATTGCTAGGAGCTGGCTCACAAAAATCATAGGAAGCTTTTGGTCTCTATTACTACTTCTCCTCCTAAATGGCCTCTTAATTTTTATTTCTTACTCTTTCCCAATGTAATCTGGGTTTTTCTAAATTAAAGAGTTCTAATTTTCCATGGTTTGTCTTCCTATAGAAGTTTTCCTGATCTCTTATTTTAACTGCTTATTGCTAGAAATTTCTGTATCTATGATTAAGGAACATGACGGGTTTTCTATGGGACAGGATAAATGTTATTTTATTTCCAGTATCCTTTTGGATGAAAATTGGACTCTGATTGTGTTTACTGTCTATATCAGCATCAGTTACATGCTATCTGGTATCATTATATTTATGTATTATTTCTTCCCAACTAGATAGGCTAGGATTTTATGTATGTGTATGACTGTGTGTATATGTGTATGTACCTGTGTGGACATATACAGAGACAGAAAGAAAGAAAAAACATGCACACAGCAATGTGCTTAATAAACGTTTTTTGTAGATGATCATTTTGATGACGTTTTTGGTTGAAGCAACATAACTGGACTGATGACTTCAGGAAAGAGCATGGCTACTCTTTCCCAAATTTTAAATTATAGGTCTTACTAAAGTAAGTTAAAAGGGGAGGTAAAGGCTTTAATTCTAGCTCTCTTGGTAAAGAAGAAAAGAATTAAACACATATGAAAAGAAAATACAGCCAGTACTTTGGGAAATAAAAATGTCATTCATGGAGTAACTGAGTACTCTCTATAAAATCTGACTTCATAAACATAACAGATACTCAACACCTTAAATGATGGTCACACATTTTAGAGATCAATTATATAAGGAATTAAGGGGGGGAGTGATATTACTCTTAGATATGTGCAAGTTTATAAGAACTAGAAGAGACTAAGAAAAAGACCTGAACATAGTCCACATTTTCAAAGATATCACCACGATGGTAGCGCACAGGTTGGTCCCACTGGCAATGTAAACTATGCTGCTGGTTGACCAGACGGCATATCTGATGATTTCCTGGAATAAGAAAGGAAATTTAAATTGATGAAAAAGATCAGCAATGCCAACATGATTTTCTTAGTCTAAGTCATGTACTATCAACCCTGTACTCTTCAGAGCCTGGCAGAGTACTTACAGAGGGGATACTTATCCAGGGGAAATCTCATTAACGGTTAATTAAATTAAATCATTCTTAAGAAGCCTGTTTCTCCACCTATAAAACAAATGGGCTCCACTAAATAATCACTGACGTTCCTTCTGGCAATTGCATTCTACGACTGTAAAATCTATTGATTAAATTGTTTTAAGACTTTGCCCATCTCTCTGGAGAGAATTTGCTTTATATACTTCATGACTCTTTTTCAAATATATAAATATATATATGTAAGCGCTCTGGTTGCACTTCAGTACAGATTGAGCAGCAAATAATCCCAAGGACTGAACATACTCTTTACACTCAAAATAGCAAAGAAGGGCTTCCCTGGTGGCGCAGTGGTTGAGAGTCCACCTGCCGATGCAAAGGATATGGGTTCGTGCCCTGGTCTGGGAAGATCCCAAATGCCGCGGAGCGGCTAGGCCCGTGACCCATGGCCGCTGAGCCTGCGCGTCTGGAGCCTGTGCTCCGCAACGGGAGAGGCCACAAGAGTGAGAGGCCCGCGTACCGCAAAGAAAAAAAAAAAAAAGCAAAGAAAACTTGTCAGGTGGATTGTAAAATGGACTGTAAACGTTCACAGCTAAGGGTCAAAGATCAAGAGGCTGTACAGACCAATATATTTACCAAGGGAGAAGGATGTAATATAAGGGATTCAATTCATTTATTCTTTGGTGTCAAGTTGTCATATCTGCTCCCACAGGGTTTAATCAGAAATGAAACATTCTGGATACAATCAAATCACTGATATCCTGTCAACCCAAGTTCCTTTAGACCAGTGGTTCTACTTTGGGGTCAGAGACTGTAAAAGATCTAATAAGAGCTACATACCATTTTACCAGGAAAAAAAAATGTGCATATACACAATACTGTGTATAATTTTGGGGAGGATTTCAGAACCCCCGAAAGTATTCCATTGATTACTTTCCTATTTGAGACAAAGTCTAGTCTAAAATCTTACTTCTAAAATAAAACATTTGTTTTTAATGGGGCAAAAAAACAGGAGAACATTTAGCCTTATTGCCACTGTTGGCTGAAAAGTGTGGATGTTTTGATTCTAGGGTGTGTCTAGCTTGCGTTAAATTGGTGTAGGGCCATGTTACAGTGTGTTTTCAGACTAGCAACAACAGGCATCAAATAGGAGCTTGTTAGAATAACAGAATCTCAGGCCCCAACCCAGACCTACTAAATCAGAATCTGCATTTTAACAAGATCTCCATTTTAACAAGAGATTGATACGCATACCAAAGTTAGAGAAGCATCAATGTAGGCCATAGAGGACAAACAAACTGTTAAGACTCTTAGGATACAAAAGATTTGGTTTTTACTTTAAAATTTGGTTTTTAGTTTAAAAATTTGGTTTTTACTTTTTGCTAAAAAAAAGTTAGAAGGATCAAACCAGCTCCTCAGGCCTGCTGGTATACCCATAGTAACGATTTCATTTTAAGACTGAGAGAAGTCATAAGCACAATTTTATACTGCTTTATGGCTACATGAAAGTTATGAAAGTAAAGCACACTAGAAGTGAATTTCCTAACCTGTCTTCAATTACTTGGAATCAGTACTTACCTAATTGTGCCTCTTTTGCCATCTGTGTCTCATGGATGATATTTCTTAAGATTTGCTCTTCCTGAATCAGCTTATGTTTTTCTAGGATCTCTTGTTGTCTCAGGTAGTGGTCATGTTGCTTTTGATATTCTTTCAACTCATTCAGTGTTCGCTGGAGGGATCTTAACATTTTTTAATAACAGGAAAAAGTTACAAAGCTTTAAAATTATGGATTTTTAAACCCACTGAAATACATAGATTTTCTGGTTCTCAGCAAAAATTGCTAGATTTTGACTTTTAACATACAATCGCTGTATCACAAGTTCAAGAACAATGGGGCTAAATAAATACGATTGTTTTATTAAAATTTGGGGGGAAAAAGATGGATGTGAAATTCTTTCCATAAACACAACAATTAATGACATTAAAAGGTGTATTAGACGCTTCAGGTGCCAGAAAAGATACATAGCAATAAATACTACTATAAAGCTTTATACATTTAACAAGTCTATTTCCCTCCACAAAGACTGTCAGTTCCATGGACATTCAAAGCCTTTCTAGAATCTTCCTTTTCACCTTTTCCTTTGATTCTACCTAAAGACAAGGTTAAGAGAAGAGGCCACAATGCCTTGCTCTTGCACTGTAGCTTCTTGGTTTACAGATTTTGGGAAAAAAACCACAGAAACTGCTTATAAAGGAATATTCCCTACCACCTGGTATCAATAAATCAGCTGCTTGATTATATTTAGTCACAAAAATCTTATTGCCTATTATACTGTTAACATATGGAGGTTTAATAGCTGCACAGATTGTATAAGAAGAGCATAATATTGGAAGAAACTCAGCCAGGGCAAGTTCTGACCAGGTATAACAAAGCCAGGTATAAACAAGCTGTCATTCTTTCCTTTTTACTACATTAGGCTTTTAAACAGATTGGAAAATAGGCAAAAGTTTAATGAAATCCAAATCCCCACTTAATTCTATAATAATCAAAGTACACTCAAAACATTAAGGCTAATTCTATAAGAGATGAACAATTCACTTCTGAGTTATGTCAAGTTCCTTTACTGGCCCTATTATTTATAGAATTAAATACAGGATATTTTTTAAGTATACTACAAGGACCAAGTACAACAGAATTCCATTACTGTACAACTTACACAAATCTGATTAAAATGTGGGCCAAATAATCTCTCTCAACATCACTTAACCAACATAACAACAGCCCAACCTTAGAAGTCAAAGGAGAGAAAGCTCAAATGTAGCATGCGCAAGTGATTTTACTGACGGTGTATTCTATGGAAATAAAAATGTAATCAATAGAATTACTGAGCATCTGGCAGCACCCCCTCCTCCATCTGACTTCATACAAGTAATTGACTGTCAATATTGTTAAGATTTAGATGACAGCATTTACTGTAAATATTCTCTAGTTCCTGGAATCCTTTATACAACCACTGACTTGTGCTAAACCTCCTGATTGGAGAAAAAGGACAGGACTAGCATTAGTGAAAAGGTGTTTTTCTTAATTCTAATGAACAAATTAACACTGATATCACCCTACACAAGTCTAACCTAAGGTTCTACAGTATTGGTGCTTCAGTAATTTTTTCTCCTAGTTACCTATGTTGAGCTTCCAGTTTCTGCTCGAGTTTTTGCTGACACAGGACAGCATGCTTCCTCTTTATAGCTTGCTCAAACCCAGGTTTAGCCTGTAAAGCATGGTCATAACAGAGCACTGAGTGGTTATACTCCCCAAGCATCTGAAGAGACAAAAACAAACACACACACATACACAAACAAAGGGGGGGAAATGGTTAGCCTGGTTGTATCCGTCCAAATCCCCTTATGATTTATGAGATCACACTAAATCTCATACAGTGAAGATTATTTCGATCAGTAGTCAAATCTCCATAACATGCAGCAATGCTATACAGGATGGTTCAATTGGAAGTACTGCTATTTTAAGAAGAGTATGCTAAAGGAAAATAATATTCGTATCAATTCGATTATTTTCTTTTTTGTGAAGAGGCTAAAACACTTATGATTCATTATTGCTATGAAGTTTTTTTCCCTTAATTTCTTCCTTTCTATCCCCTTGTTTGGACCAAAAGAAGGGAAAAGGGTATTTTTTTATTGGAAAAAAAGAAAGAAAGAAAGAAAGAAAGAAAACAGCAACTGGATTGGTTCACGTAAAAAAAAAGTTGTATTTACTGCATATATATTTCCTAAAGTGTAATAGCTAGTGAAGAAGTCACTGTCGTCCAGAGCTGCGTGGACCACGACAGCAGCATCAGCAGAGAAGTGTGCTCTGTGCAGAACATTCGCCAAGTTGACCAGGGCAATGTCTTTATTGTGCCTAAAAGAGAAGGGAAGATGTAATTAGATGCCAGGAAAGAAGCATGTGCTCCACAATTGCCTATAACTACCTGACAAGGGCAAATTACATTCAAAGTTATTGAGCTTAGGAAAATAACTTTGAGTTTACTTACAGATGGGGAAAATAATTTAAGAAAATCCTAATGTTTAATTTTACATAATTGACGGTGCTTACTCAATCTGATAACTACAAATTTTGCCACAAAAATAAGGTCTGGCAGAGATTTTATGCTTTTAAAATGTATTTAGGGCTTATATTTGCTTTGAGAATAATTTAATTTCTGATAGTTCCTCCAACCAATTTCCCTAGTTTCAAGTCTCAAGTGAATCAGAGGGCATCTACATTATATATTTTTCCTTAACAGAAATCAGAAGTATGTTATGCCATCATCACTTTGAACTCTTTGACATCTAACATTTTTGTGATGGGACTAATTGCAACAGGGATGGAGGAGAATGCAAGTACAACACAATGCTTCCTCTTCTTGTTTTTTATGTATTTTAACAGTCCTGAGTTACATGGAAAATCAGGAGGTCCAGAAGAGGAGGAATCCTACCTGGATGAGAAGTGAAGGGCTCGCATAGCACATTCCACTACTTGATACGGCTCATTCTTTATTCTCCAGTAAAATGAAGCCATGTTATACAGCACCCACGAGGAAGAGTTCTAGAAGTTAAACAAATAAAATGACAACCAAATATAACTCAAGATAGTTTCTTCAACTCAGAATGTTCAAAATGAGCACCTTTACACTCTGTCTGGTCTGAAACTGATGAAGAAAATCAAGACTCATTACAGTAGCGACAAAGCAGAGGACAAAGTACAAATAAACTATCCCTGTCAAGACAGCATTCTGATCATTAGTTGATCAGGTGTATTAAGGTGTGATCTAAACACAGGGACAGTCCAACCCCAGACTATCTTCCAAAGGGGAAATAAAGCCGAAAAATCCCACCAAGTGATCACAACTTGGGCCCTGTTTCAGGACTTTAGAAGTCAGGATCTAACCTACTTAGAAATGCTAGTTGTTCTAACATGAAATTCCTGAAATTAACATATTGCAAAATTTCCTATTTATTTAACATCTGAATGAAGGTATGTATGTAAACAAATGAAAGGCTTATGCTTTTGTGAAAGGTAAACGTTTGTCATTTCCTCGTGTGTGTTCAGAAACTAACTCAGACCTTCACACTGCTAAAAAGTAAGTCTTTAGTATGTAGTAATAAGTGCATTATTTAGTCAAATTAAACAGAAGTTCAGACAGGTTTTCTCCTTTTGTGGCTTGCATTTTTTGTCCCCTAACATATACTAAATTTCAACCACACAGAGGTCATAAGACTAAACTGAATCATGTCAAAAACTCAATGTAAGTGTAAACCCAAGAAAGAAATATCAAATTCAGCATGGAAAAAAAGTCATAAAGTTTAAGATAAAATGGGAAAAACATATGACAGCCAACACTTAATGTGTAGCTACCTCATAAAAAATCTAAACAGAGAAACCAAAAACCAAAAGAACAAGGGCCAAAAACATGGACAATTCAAAAATATGAAACAATGACTACTT
The DNA here is from genome assembly GCF_963455315.2 of Globicephala melas. Lineage (NCBI taxonomy): Eukaryota > Metazoa > Chordata > Mammalia > Artiodactyla > Delphinidae > Globicephala > Globicephala melas. The sequence continues at coordinate 16,378,821 of NC_083321.1, forward strand.
AGCAGGCGAAAAACTTAACAACAACAACAAAGGAAATAAAGAGCTACAAGTTTTCCTTTTAAAAATTAGCAAAGATTAGAAAGAATGCCAGTATTCACTATTGGCTACAGTGTATACTAACTTCAGATATTAAGTGTAGAAATATTGGGTTAGTACAGCATCGCTGGGGGACAATTTGACAATACGTATTTGAAAAGGCTTAAAAATGTGATTATCCTTTCATCCCAAAATTTCACTAAAAAATTTATCCTATGAGAATAAAGTTTTAACTATAAAGATATGTAAAAATAAAACTCCAAAAATATATAAAACAGCAATTATCTCTGACTTTTTAAATTATAATTTTTAATTTCCTTTTACATTTTTATATAGCTTTTTTTTTTTTTTAAGGACCAATTATTTTATTTTAAAAAGTTATCTTTAAGACTAAAACTAGTATGGGATTCTCTGGTGGTGCAGTGGATAAGACGCTGAGGTCCCAACGCAGGGGGCCTGGGTTCGATCCCTGGTCAGGGAACTAGATCCCACATGCATGCCGCAACTAAAACTTTGTATGCCACAATTAAGGAGCCCTGGAGCCACAACTAAGAAGCCCTGGGGCCGCAACTAAGGAGCCCACCAGCTGCAACTAAGACTTGGCACAACCAAATAAATAAATATTAAGAAAAAAAGATTAAAACTAGTATAATTCTTTACTAAGCATCCTTAAGTATTCTATCTTCAAGGAAAAAATATGATTCTTGAGTGCTGCAATGAAAGACTTTAGCACTAAGTGTAGCTGGTTACAGAATACTATATTCTTTCACACTTGACTTATGACTTAGGCTTCAGTCGCCTTTTTAGTAGCCTTTTGAGAAAGTTTTCCTTTAAATCAACAAATGATTTTTAATCTCTTATTTTTAAACCTTATATTGTGAATTGGGACAAAAAGATCAATTAAAAATTCTACATGATCTCCCTGCCAATGCAGGGGGCATGGGTTTGACCCATGGTCTGGGAAGATCCCACGTGCTTCAGAGCAACAAAGCCCGTGCACCACAACGACTGAGCATGCACTCTAGAGCCTGCAAGCTACAACTACTGAAGCCTGCGTGCCTAGAGCCTGTGTTCCACAACAAAGAGAAGCCACTGCAATAAGAAGCCCAGGCGCTGCATTGAAGAGTAGCTCCCACTCACTGCAACTAGAGAAAGCGCACGCGCAGCAACGAAGACCCAACGCAGCTAAAAATAAATAAATAACTTTATTTTTAAAAATACATATATAAAAATTAAAAATTCTACATGAACTACTAAAAGCATCATGATAAGCAGAATACTCTACTCATCATAGTATATTCAAAGAGAAAAATAAATCTTTAAATAAAAATCTATAAGATTTCTTGCCCCTGGACCAGGGATCAAACCTGTGTCCCCTGCCTTGGCAGGTGGATTCTAAAGCACTGCACCACCAGGGAAGTCCCTAGATTAATTTAAAGAGAGGGCAGACAGCAGAAGCAAGAAGAACTACAATTCTGCAGCCTGTGGAAGGAAAACCACATTCACAGAAGGATAGACAGAATGAAAAGACAGAGGACTTTGTACCAGATGAAGGAATAAGATAAAACCATAGGAAAAAAACTAAATGAAGTGGAGATAGGCAACCTTCCAGAAAAAGAATTCAGAATAATGATAGTCAAGATGATCCAGGATCTCAAAAAAGAATGGAGGCAAAGATTGAGAAGATGCAAGAAATGTTTAACGAAGACTACAAGAATTAAAGAAGAAACACCTAGAAGAATTAAAGAACAAACAAACAGAAATGAACAATACAATAACTGAAATGAAAAATACACTAGAAGGAATCAATAGCAGAATAACTGAGGCAGAAGAATGGAGGAGTGACCTGGAAGATAGAATGGTGGAATTCACTGCTGCGGAACAGAATAAAGAAAACAGAATGAAAAGAAATGAAGACACCCTAAGAGATCTTGGGGACAATATTAAACGCAACAACATTCGCATTATAGGGGTCTCAGAAGGAGAAGAGAGAAAGGACCGAGAAAATATCTGAAGAGATTATAGTTGAAAACTTCCCTAACATGGGAAAAGAAATAGACACCCAAGTCCAGGAAGCACAGAGAGCCCCAGACAGGTTAAACCCAAGAAGAAACACACCGGGACACACAGTAATCAAACTGACAAAATTTAAAGACAAAGAAAAATTATTGAAAGCCTCAAGGGAAAAATGACAAATAACATACAAAGGAACTCCCGTAAGGTTAACAGCTGATCTCTCAGGAGAAACTCTACAAGCCAGAAGCGAGTGGCATGACTTATTTAAAGTGATGAAAGGGAAGAACCTAAAACCAAGGTTACTCTCCCCAGCAAGGATCTCATTCAGATTCAACGGAGAAATCAAAAGCTCTACAGACAAGTAGAAGCTACGAGAATTCAACACCAACAAACCAGCTCAACAACAAACGCTAAAGGAACTTCTCTAAGTGGGAAACACAACAGAAGAAAAGGACATACAAAAACAAACCTATAACAATTAAGAAAATGGTAACAGGAACAAACATATTGATAATTACCTTAAACGTGAATGGATTAAATGCTCCAATCAAAAGACACAGGCTCACTTAACAGATACAAAAACAAGACCCATATATATAATGTCTACAGGAGACCCATGTCAGACCTAGGGACACATACAGACTGAAAGTGAGGGGATAGAAATAGATATTCCATGCAAATGGAAATCAAAAGAAAGCTGGAGTAGCAATACTCATATCAGGTAAAATAGACTTTAAAAAAAAAAGATTGTCACAAGAGACAAGGAAGGATACTACATAATGATCAAGGGATCAATCCAAGAAGAAGATATAACAATAACAAATATATATGCACCCAACATGGTAGCACCTCAATACATAAGGCAACTGCTAACAGCTATAAAAAAGTAACCCAACAGTAACACAATAATAGTGGGGGATTTTAAAACCTCACTTACACCAATGGACAGATCAACCAAACAAAAAATTAATAAGGAAACACAAGCTTTAAATGACACAATGGAACAGATAGATTTAATTGATATTTATAGGACTTTCCATCCAAAAACAGCAGATTACACTTTCTTCTCAAGTGCATATGGAACATTCTCCAGGATAGATCACATCTTGGGTCACAAATCAAGCCTTGGTAAATTTAAAAAAACTGAAATCATATCAAGCATCGTTTCTGACAACAACGCTATCAAATTAGAAATCAGTTACAGGGGAAAAAAACGTAAAAAACACAAACACATAGAAGCTAAACAATACATTACTAAATAACCAAGAGATCACTGAAGAAATCAAAGAGGAAACCAAAAAATACCTAAAGACAAATGACAATGAAAACATGATGATCCAAAATCTACGGGATGCAGTAAAAGCAGTTCTAAGAGGGAAGTTTATAGCAATACAAGCCTACCTCAAGAAACAAGAAAAATCTCAAATAAAGAATCTAACCTTACACCCAAAGGAACTAGAGAAAGAAGAACAAACAAAACCAAAAGCTAGTAGAAGGAAAGAAATCATAAAGATCAGAACAGAAATAAATGAAATAGAAATAAAGCAAACAACAGCAAAGATCAATAAAACTAAAAGTTGGTTCTTTGAGAAGATAAACAAAATTGATAAGCCATTATCCAGACTCATCAAGAAAAATCGGGAGAGGACTCAAATCAATAAAATTAGAAATGAAAGAAGAGAAGTTACAACAGACACCACAGAAATACAAAGCATCCTAAGAGACTACTACAAGCAACTCTATGCCAATAAAATGGACAACCTGGAAGAAATGGACAAATTCTTAGAAAGGTGTAACCTTCCAAGACGGAACCAGGAAGAAACAGAAAATATGAAGAGACCAGTCACAAGTAATGAAATTGAAACTGATTAAAAATCTTCCAACAAACAAAAATCCAGGACCAGATGGCTTCACAGTTGAATTCTATCAAACATTTAGAGAAGAACTAACAACCATCCTTCTCAAACTCTTCCAAAAAACTGCAGAGGAAGGAACACTCCCAAACTCATTCTATGAGGCCACCATCACCCTGATACCAAAACCAGACAAAGATACCACAAAAAAAGAAAATTACAGACCAATATCACTGGTGAATATAGATGCAAAAATCCACAACAAAATACTAGCAAACAAAATCCAAGAACACAATAAAACGATCATACACCATGATCAAGTGGGATTCATCCCAGGGATGCAAGGATTCTTCAATATACGCAAATCAATGTGATACACCATATTAACAAATTGAAGAATAAGAACCATATGATCATCTTAACAGATGCAGAAAAAGCTTATGACAAAATTCAGCACCATTTATGATAAAAACTCTCCAGAAAGTGGGCACAAAGGGAACCTACCTCAACATAATAAAGGCCATATATGACAAACCCACAGCAAACATCATTCTCAATGGTGAAAAATTGAAAGCATTTCCTCTAAGATCAGGAACAAGGCATGGATGTCCACTCTCACCACTATTATTCAATATAGTCTTGGAAGTCCTAGCCATGGCAATCAGAGAAGAAAAAGAAATAAATGGAATACAAATTGGGAATGAAGTAAAACTGTCATTGTTTGCAGATGACATGATACTATATGTAGAGAATCTTAAAGATGCCACCAGAAAACTACTAGAGCTAATCAATGAACTTGGTAAAGTTGCAGGATACATAATTAATGCACAGAAATCTCTTGCATTCCTACACACTAACAACGAAGGATCAGAAAGAGGAATTAAGGAAACAATTCCAATCACCACTGCAAGAAAAAGAATAAAATACCCAGGACTAAACCTACCTAAGGAGGTAAAAGACCTGTACTCAGAAAACTATAAGACACTGATGAAAGAAATCAACGATGACAAAAACAGATGGAGAAATATACCATGTTCTTGAATTGGAAGACTCAATATTGTGAAGATGACTATACTACCCAAAGCAACCTACAGATTCAATGCAATCCCTATCAAATTACCAGTGGTATTTTTTACAGAACTAGAAAAAAAACCCTTAAAATTTGTATGGAGGAACAAAAGACCCTGAATAGCCAAAGCAGTCTTGAGGGAAAAAAACGGAGCTGGAGGAATCAGACTCCCTGACTACAGACAATACTACAAGGCTACAGTAATCAAGATAATATGGTACTGGTACAAAAACAAATACAGATCAATGGAACAGGATAGAATGCCCAGAGATAAACCCATACATCTATGGTCAACTAATCAATGACAAAGGAGGCAAGGATATACAATGGAGAAAAGACACTCTCTTCAGTAAGTGGTGCTGGGAAAACTGGACAGCTACATGTAAAGGAATGAAATTAGAACACTCCCTAACACCATACACAGAGATAAACTCAAAATGGATTAGAGACCTAAATGTAAGACCAGACACTATAAAACTCTTAGAGGAAAACATAGGAAGAACACTCTGACATAAATCACAGCAAGATCTTTTTTGACCCACCTCCTAGAGTAATGGAAATAAAAACAAAAATAAACAAATGGGACCTAATGAAACTTCAAAGCTTTTGCAAAGCAAAGGAAACTACAAACAAGACGAAAAGACAACCCTCAGAATGGGAGAAAATATTTGCAAACGAATCAATGGACAAAGGATTAATCTCCAAAATATTTAAACAGCTCATGCAGCTCAATATTAAAAAAACAAACAACCCAATGAAAAAGTGGGCAGAAGACCTAAATAGACATTTCTCCAAAGAAGACATACAGATGGCCGAGAAGCACACAAAAAGCTGCTCAACATCACTAATTATTAGAGAAATGCATATCAAAACTACAATGAGGTATCACCTCACACCAGTTAGAATGGGCATCATCAGAAAATCTACAAACAACAAATGCTGGAGAGGGTGTGGAGAAAAGGGAACCCTCTTGCACTGTTGGTGGCAATGTAAATTGATACAGCCACTGTGGAGAACAGTATGGAGGTTCCTTAAAAAACTAAAAATAGAATTACCATATGATCCAGTGATCCCACTACTGGGCATATACCCACAGAAAACTATAATTCAAAAAGACACATGCACCCCAATGTTCCTTGCAGCACTATTTACAATAGGCAGGTCATGGAAGCAACCTGAATGCCCATCAACAGATGAATGGATAAAGAAGATGTGGTACGTATATACAATGGAATATTACTCAGCCATAAAATGAACGAAATTGGGTCATTTTTAGAGACGTGGATGGATCTAGAGACTGTCATATAGAGTGACGTAAGTCAGAAAGAGAAAAACAAGTATCGTATATTAATTAACGTATATATGTGGCATCTAGAAAAATGGTACACATGAACCAGTTTGCAGGGCACAAAGAGAGACACAGATGTAGAGAACAAACATATGTACACCAAGGGGGAAAGTGGCGGTGGGGGTGGGGGTGTGATGAATTGGGAGATTGGGATTGACGTGTATACACTAATATGTATAAAATAGATAACTAATAAGAACCTGCTGTATAAAAAATAAAATAAAATTCAAAATAAAAAAAAGATTTCTCATAAAATCTACACTCTAATCTATAAATGTTCAAATGTCACTATTAATTATTCTCTCTCTTTTGAACACATTTTTTCCCTTGGCTCTTAGGATATCACATCCTTCTGGACATCCTTTGGATCTTTTCTGCTGGCCCTTCACCCTCTGCTTGACAGATAATGTAGGAGGACCCAGGACTTCTTCTCAAACTTCACTCTTCTCCAGATGACCATATGTAATCCCACGGCTACAGAAACTCCCTACTTAACAATTATTCTCTATCTACATACCCAGCTCTGACCTCTACTGGAATTCCAGACTCATATAGGTATTTCAGATTTAACTTGACCAAAACAGAACTCTATCTCATCTTCTCTCACCCCAACCCTGCTCCTCCAAGTTGCTCAAGCCAAAAATTAAGGAATTACCCTTGATTCCTCTTTTTCTCTCATTCCCCATATCTAATTAATCAGCTTCTAAACTTCTAAACATTTCCTGAAATAGTTTAACTTCCTCCATTTCCACTACCAATCCTTCTAGTCCAAACCATCTTCATCTCTCTCGAGTTACTGCACTAGCCTTCTAATGGTCTATTTCGAATTTTGGCCTCCTTTAGTCCTTTCTCCATATAAGTTTGAGAGTGCACCTTAAAAAGTACTAATTAAATTATGTTACTCGTCTGCTCCAGCTTCTCAGCACACTTGTAATAAAATTCAAAGTCCTAACTTTGGCTTTCAGAGCCCCACATAGTCTGGCCCTGGTCTACTTCTTTGGCTTCATTCCCTATCATCCTCCCTTTTCTCACCAAGCTCCAGCCATACTGACCTGAATTTAATTACATAACACTTGTTATATACTGAATGTGTTTCTAACCATTCATATATGGACGCCCTAACCCTCAACGTGACTATATGTGAAGATAGGGCCTCTGAAGAGGTGATAAAGGTTAAAAATCCAATAGGGCCAGTCCCCTTATAAGAGGAAGATTTATCTCTCTATCTCTCCCTCCCTCCCTCCCCATGTACACACTGAGAAGAAGCCATGTGAGGACACAGCCAGAAGGTGAGTCCTCACCAGGAACCAAATCAGCCAGCAACATGATCTTGGACTTTCCAGCCTCCAGACTGTGAGAAATAGATTTCTGTTGTTTAAGCCACACAGTCTGTGGTATTTTGTGATGGCAGCCTGAGCTAACTAATATACTACCAAGCTCATTAAGGCTTCAGGGCCTTTGTTCACTCTTCAGCCTAGAATGTTCTTCCTTGATCTTTGACTTTTGGTTCCTTCTTGTCATTCAAGTATCAGCTTAAATTTCATCTTTCCGGAGAGGATAACCCCAACTGCTCAACCTAAAGAAGCCGCTCAATTACCCTCTATTTTAATTTTCTATAGAGCATTTACCACGATGATCTACTTTCAACTAACAATTCTCTGAACGACATCTTAAATCCCAGGCCAGTTTTTCCTTATTACTTATCAATTCTGGGGATGCAATATTTTACATTACCTTCAGAAAAACAATATGAAGAAGGTAACTTAGCTACAAAAATAATCCTATAATATATAATGCATTTGAATAAACATATAAATATATATTTGAGTAAACTGTATATAAATGTTACAATTACACATTTTACTTAGTACCACTATAATAGTGCTTAGAAACTAGCCTGCATTTTACAAATCTCCTTAGGCACAGAGAAGAGCAAAAACTATTTTCTGAATTCCCATATGTTATCCTGAATGATACCTTTAAATTCTTGGGTCCTGTTATATAATTCCCCATTTCATCATTTTAAAGTAGATGTTCCCTTAAAATTACATGAAGATTTTATTGTTAGTGGTGATTCTTTTACCTGTTCAGAGAACAGTGATAATCTATGTATTTCCTGTGTGTAGACATGTATCGAAGACACTAATGTTAATGTTCTTTCACACTCAAAATATATAATCTAGCTTATAAGCCCTGTTGCTTATATTAGTTTATAATTTGTTGTTTTGTGAATTAGTTTAAATAAAACTTTTCAGCATCTTGTCCTGGTAAAGGGGACTGGATTATCAATGCTTCTCTCTAACTTTGAACTATACAGTTTATATTACTGTAATCATGATTTAAAATCACTCTCTAGACAAAAACAAGCTAGGTAGGTATTTTCTGAGAGAAAAATATCTTCTGTTCACACAGGGCCTCCGGGCTCTTTAAGTCATTTACGACTTACCTTCTGCAGGCCTTCATGAATGAGGTGACCTATGTCATCTATACTCCTTCCTAACCGTTTAGATAGATATGTGAAGATTGGATCTTCTTTAGGTAGTAGAGGTGCAGAAAGATTAACTCTCTCTTGTACACCCTGAAGAGAAGAAAAAATAGAAAAAAACAGAAAAAGGAGATTATAAGACAATAGAAATCACAAATAATTTGGTATCTTATGGCATTTAATTTGAAGGAATTTTAAGAAATAGGAGATGTTTGTTAAATTATAAAGCTGTTTGGAAGAAGAGAAGAAAGAAAAAGTATGTATAAGCAAGAGATTAAAGAAAAAAATGAAAACAAACAAAACCCCCCAAATTTCTCTACTTACTCGCAAGTGCTGAAAAGCATGTATACTATATGGAAGTTCTAGAATTTTAGTACAATCAGGCTGCTCAGGGTCTGGAGGGACAGGAGATTCTGTGTCTATATAATCTTCAGGGCTAAAATATCAAGAGGCAAGAAGTAATGAATGAATGAAAAGTGAAGATATGTCCAATTTTTCCCTAATTAAATCATATTCTCAAAGCATCTCACTTTACAACCAATATTAGTCAACATGCATACTTTTTTCATAGAGCTGTTGTTAGAGCAAAATTTTCTGAGAGCTCAACTTAAAGGAGATATATCAAGAGTTAGGGAGGGCCTGGGGTTCGATCCCTGGTCAGGGAACAAGATCCCACATGCATGCCGCAACTGAAAGATCCTGCACGCTGCAACAAAGATCCCGCGTGCCACAACTAAGACCCAGAGCAGCCAAATAAATTAAAAAAAAAAAATGGTTAGGGAGAAAATAGGTAAGTCACAAACCGTTAAGACTGTGGACTCTGGACTTCCCCGGTGGCACAGTGGTTAAGAATCTGCCTGCCAGTGCAGAGGACATGGGTTCGAGCCCTGGTCCGGGATGCCACGGAGCAACTAAGCCTGTGCGCCCCAACTACTGAGCCTGTGCTCTAGAACTCGTGAGCCACAACTACTGAAGCCCGCATGCCTAGAGCCTGTGCTCTGCAAAAAGAAGCCCGCGCACTGCAAAGAAGAGTAGCCCCCGCTCGCCACAACTAGAGAAAGCCCACGCACAGCAATGAAGACCCAACGCAGCCAAAAACAAACAAATTAATTAATTAATTTTAAAAAAAGACTGTGGACTTTTCAAAAGCTAATATAACACTGCTTAACTCTTTCTAGAAATGTTAAACCAGTTTACACTTCTATATAGTCTTTCTACATTTTTACCAGTTATTGATTTTTAAACATTTTTTTCAGTTTGAGAGAAGAAAAATACGTCTTAGTATGCACTTATCTGATCATTATTGAGAAATATTTTTTCCACGTGTTTATTGGCCATTTGCATTTTTTTACCATAAATTGTTCAATTTTCCACTGTGGTATTAAATACTTTTAATTGATTTGTAAGAATTCTGTACATACTACACATTTTGAACTTTCAAATTTCAATAAAGTCAACAGTGATTGAAGCTTTTTCTCATTAGAGAAATAATTTCTAATTGATTCGAGAAAGGTGTGTTCAGGAAGACGTACTTTATTTTTGGAAAGAGAATTTCTTTACCTGATATCTTTGCTCTCCAAAGTTATGTATGTGCCATCATACAGATCTAGGTCCCCTAAGGGTACCTTGGCTTTGATGCAGTCTGGATCCTCTTTATTATGTCTCTGTTCCAGTCCTGTATCTCTGTCCTCATTCTCTTCTATATGAATTTTTTGAGCAACTAACTGCTTCTGTTGAGAAGAAAATAAGAACACAAAAGGATTTTTCTAATATTTCAACCTAGATACCATGTAAGAGAAAGGAGAATTTAATGTGTTGAACAAGTCAGAGAAATCAAAATATGCCCTGGGTTACGCTAGTTGACATAAATAAGCTTCTCGAAACAGGTGTCCATATACAGAAAGTAACAGAACATGACATTTATAATACTGGCACATGAGTGCCTTATGATATGATCTCTGACTATCTATAAAGCTACATCTATCAACTTAACTGGCACAGAATAGCTCAGCAATTAGAAGTACCTTGAATTGTCCAAACACATCATATTTCAGTCCTTGAAGACATCTAGCGCATTGATAGTGCTACCTGAAGTAACTAGTGTTCCAGGGGAATTCCTGCCACTGACATTTTTTCCCCAAACATACAGAGGAATTATTAACAGCCATGTTTCCACCACCCTATCTATCTTAACATTTGGCCATACTCCAGATTTTTCTACAAGAAAAAAAAAATAGTTGAAGCCCCTCTTAACTGCCTTTGAGATCCCTCTCTCACTTCTAAAAGTTACCGCTATCCTGGGAATGCCCCTGTGGTCCAGTGGTTAGGACTTGGAGCTTTCACTTCCATGGCCTGGGTTCAGTCCCTGGTTGGGGAACTAAGACCCCACAAGCTGTGCGGTGCAGCCAAGAGAATAAATAAATAATTAATTAATTAAAAGAACAAAAGTTACCACTATCCTGAATGATTTATGCATCATTTTCATGTATATTTTCATAAAATATTACTATATTGCCCTACTTTTCTTAAAATATTACTTTATACATAGATATATTTACAGCTATATCTCCAAAATCAACATACAGCATTGCTTTGCAAATTTTGAAATTTTATATGAATACTATCATACTGTATGTATTATTCTACAACTTTCTTTTTTTTTTAACTTAATATTATGTTTTTGACATTTATCTACATTGGTCGGTAAAGCTCTAAATTTTTCATTCTACCGGATGTATAAAAATGTATTTATTTGGGGCTTCCCTGGTGGCGCAGTGGTTGAGAGTCCACCTGCCGATGCACGGGACACGGGTTCGTGCCCTGGTACAGGAGGATCCCACATGCCGCGGAGCGGCTAGTCCCATGAGCCATGGCTGCTGAGCCTGCACGTCCGGAGCCTGTGCTCCGCAACAGGAGAGGCCACAACAGTGAGAGGCCCGCGTACCTCAAAAAAAAAAAAAAAAAAAAAAAGTATTTATTTTCCTGTAAATCATTAGGTTGCTTCTTTTTAAATATTTTTTGGTATTAAATGTGCCACGGTATTCTTATAAAACTGTCATTGTGTAAGAGTTCCAGTAGGAGAAAAATATGGGGCTGTATGGGATACATTTTCAGTTTATTTAGTCACCGTCAATCTGCTCTTCAAAGTGGTTATAAAAACTAGAATTCTACCAACAGATTAGGATAATATCCATCTCCCCATGAACTTACCAACATTTGGTTTTGTCCTACTTTTTAAAAAAAATTTTGAATTTTTTTTATACAGCAAGTTCTTATTAGTCATCAATTTTATACATATCAGTGTATACATGTCAATCCCAACTGCCCAATTCAGCACACCACCACCGCCACCCACCTGCAGTTTTCACCCCTTGGTGTCCATACGTTGTTCTCTACATCTGTGTCTCAACTTCTGCCCTGCAAACTGGTTCATCTGTACCATTTTTCTAGGTTCCACATACATGCGTTAATATACAATATTTTTCTCTTTCTGACTTACTTCACTCTGTAGGACAGTCTCTAGATCCATCCACGTCTCAACAAATGACTCAATTCCATTCCTTTTTATGGCTGAGTAATATTCCACTGTATATATGTACCACAACTTCTTTATCCATTAGTCTGTCGATGGGCATTTAGGTTGCTTCCATGACCTGGCTATCGTAAACAGTGCTGCAAGGAACACTGGAGTGCATGTGTCTTTTTGAATAATAGTTTTCTCTGGGTATGTGCCCAGTAGTGGGATTGCTGGTCATATGGTAATCCTATTTTTACTTTTTTAAAGAAGCTCCATACTGTTCTCCATAGTGGCTGTATCAATTTACATTCCCACCAACAGTACAAGAGGGTTCCCTTTTCTCCACACCCTCTCCAGCATTTGTTGTTTGTAGATTTTCTGATGATGCCCATTCTAACTGGTGTGAGGTGATACCTCCTTGTAGTTTTGATTCACATTTCTCTAACTATTAGTGATGTTGAGCAGCTTTTCATGTGCTTCTTGGCCATCTGTATGTCTTCTTTGAAGAAATGTCTATTTAGGTCTTCTGCCCATTTTTGGATTGGGTTGTTTGTTTTTTTAATATTGAGCTGCAGGAGCGGTTTATCTATTTTGGAGATTAATCCTTTGTCCATTGATTCGTTTGCAAATATTTTCTCCCATTCTGAGGGTTCTCTTTTCGTCTTGTTTACGGTTTCCTTTCCTGTGCAAAAGCTTTGAAGTTTCATTAGGTCCCATTGGTTTATTTTTGTTTTTATTTCCATTAATCAAGGAGGTGGATCAAAAAAGATCTTGCTGTGATTTATGTCAAAGAGTGTTCTTCCTATGTTTACCTCTAAGAGTTTTATAGTGTCTGGTCTTACACTTAGGTATCGAATGCATTTTTAGTTTCTTTTTTTCTGTGGTGTTAGGGAGTATTCTGATTTCATTCTTTTACTTGTAGCTGTCCAGTTATCCCAAAACCACTTATTGAAGAGACTGTCTTTTCTCCATTGTATGTCTTTGTCTCCTTTGTCATAGATTAGTTGACCATAGGTGCGTGGCTTTATCTCTGGGCTTTCTATCTTGTTCCATTGATCTATGTTTCTGTTTTTTGCCAACACCAAACTGTCTTGATTGCTGTAGCTTTGTAGTATAGTCTGAAGTCAGGGAGTCTGATGCCTCCAGCTCCGTTTTTTTCCCTCAAGACTGCTTTGGCTCTTCGGGGTTTTTTGTGTCTCCATACAAATTTTAAGATGATTTGTTCTAGTTCTGTAAAAAATGCCATTGGTAATTTGATAGGGATTGCATTGAATCTATAGATTGCTTGGGTAGTATAGTCATTTTCACAGTATTGATTCTTCCAATCCAAGAACATGATATATCTCTCCATCTGTTGGTATCATCTTTAATTTCTTTCATCAGTGTCTTATAGTTTTCTGCATAGAGGTCTTTTGTCTCCCTAGGTAGGTTTATTCCTTGGTATTTTATACTTTCTGTTGCAATGGTAAATGGGAGCATTTCCTTAATTTCTCTTTCAGATTTTTCATCATTAGTGTATAGGAATGCAAGAGATTTCTGTGCATTAATTTTGTATCCTGCAACTTTACCAAATTCATTGATTAGCTCTAGTAGTTTTCTGGTGACATCTTTAGGATTCTCTATGTATAGTATCATGTCATCTGCAAAGAGTGACACTTTTATTTCTTCTTTTCCAATTAGTATTCGTTTTATTTCTTTTTCTTGTCTGATTGCTGTGGCTAGGACTTCCATGACTATGTTGAATAATTGTGGTGAAAATGGACATCCTTGTCTTGTTCCTGAGCTTAGAGGAAATGCTTTCAGTTTTTAACCATTGAGATGATGTTTGCTGTGGGTTTGTCATATATGGCCTTCATTATGTTGAGGTAGGTTCCCACTATGTCCACTTTCTGGAGAGTTTTTATCATAAATGGGTGCTGAATTTTGTCAAAAGCTTTTTCTGTGTCTATTGAGATGATCATATGGTTCTTATTCTTCAATTTGTTAATATGGTGTATCACATTGATTGATTTGCATATATTGAAGAATCCTTGCATCCCTGGGATAAATCCCACTTGATCATGGTGTATGATCCTTTTAATACGTTTTTGGATTCTGTTTGCTAGTATTTTGTTGAGGATTTTTGCCTCTACATTCATCAGTGATATTGGTCTGTAATTCTCTTTTTTTGTAGTATCTTTGTCTGGTTTTGATATCAGAGTGATGGTGGCCTCATAGAATGAGTTTGGGAGTGTTCCTTCCTCTGCAATTTTTTGGAAGAGTTTTAGAAGGATGGGTGTTAGCTCTTGTCTAAATGTTTAACAGAATTCACCTGTGAAGCCATCTGGTCCTGGATTTTTGTTTGTTGGAAGATTTTTAATCACAGTTTAAATTTCATTACTTGTGATTTCAATATCATTACTTGTGATTACTTTCTGTTTCTTCCTGGTTCAGTCTTGGAAGGTTACACCTTTCTAAGAATTTGTCCATTTCTTCCAGGTTGTCCATTTTATTGGCATAGAGTTGCTTTAGTAGTCTCTTAGGATGGTTTGTATTTCTGTGGTGTCTGTTGTAACTTTTCTTTTTTATCTAATTTTATTGATTTGAGTCCTCTCCCTCTTTTTCTTGATGAGTCTGGCTAATGGTTTATCAATTTTGTTTACCTTCTCAAAGAACCAGCTTTTAGTTTTATTGATCTTTGCTAGTGTTTTGTTTCTATTTCATTTATTTCTGCTCTGATCTATATGATTTCTTTCCTTCTGCTAACTTTGGGTTTTGTTTGTTCCTTTTTCTCTAGTTCCTTTAGGTGTAAGGTTAGATTGTTTACTTGAGATTTTTCTTGTTTCTTGAGGTAGGCTTGTGTAGCTATAAACTTCCCTCTTAGAACTGCTTTTGCTGCATCCTCTAGGTTTTGGATCATCTTGTTTTCATTGCCATTTGTCTCTAGGTATTTTTTGATTTCCTCTTTGATTTCTTCAGTGATCTCTTGGTCATTTAGTAACATATTGTTTAGCCTCTGTGTATTTGTGTGTTTTCTATTTTTTTCCATGTTGATTTCTAATCTCATAGCGTTGTGGTCAGAAAAGATGCGTGATATGATTTCAATTTTCTTAAATTTACTGAGGCTTGATTTGTGCCTGAAGATGTGATCTATCCTGGAGAATGTTCCATGCGTACTCGAGAAGAAAGTATAATCTGCTGTCTTTGGATGGAATGTCCTATAAGTATCAATTAAATCTATCTGGTCTATTGTGTCATTTAAAGCTTCTGTTTCTTTATTTATTTTCATTTTGGATGATCTGTCTGTTGGTGTAAGTGAGGTGTTAAAGTCCTCCACTATTATTGTGTTACTGTCGATTTCCTCTTTTATAGCTTTTAGGAGTTGCCTTATGTATTGAGGTGGTCCTATGTTGGGTGCATATATATTTATAATTGTAATATCTTCTTAGATTGATCCCTTGATCAGTATGTAGTTTCCTTCCTTGTCTCTTGTAACATTATTTTAAAGTCTATTTTACCTGATATGAGTATTGCTACTCCAGCTTTCTTTTGATTTCCATTTGCATAGAATATCTTTTTCCATCCACTCACTTTCAGTCTGTATGTGTCCCTAGGTCTGAAGTGGGTCTCTTGTAGACAGCATATATATGGGTCTTGTTTTGTATCCATTCAGCAAGCCTGTGCCTTTTGGTTGGAGCATTTAATCATTCACGTTTAAGGTAATTATCGGTATGTTTGTTCCTATGACCATTTTCTTAATTGTTTCGGGTTTGTTTTTGTAGGTCCTTTTCTTCTCTTGTGTTTCCCACTTAGAGAAGTTCCTTTAGCATTTGTTGTAGAGCTGGTTTGGTGGTGCTGAATTTTCTTAGCTTTTGCTTGTCTGTAAACCTTCTGATTTCTCCATTGAATATGAATGAGATCCTCGCTGGGTAGAGTAATCTTGGTTGTAGTTTCTTCCCTTTCATCACTTTAAGTATATTATGCCACTCCCTTCTGGCTTGTAGAGTTTCTGCTGAGAAATCAGCTGTTAATCTTATGGGAGTTCCCTTGTATGTTATTTGTCGTTTTTGCCTTGCTGCTTTCAATAATTTTTCTTTGTCTTTAATATTTGCCAATTTGATTACTATGTGTCTCGGCATGTTTCTCCTTGGGTTTATCCTGTATGGAATTCGCTGCGCTTCCTGCACTTGGGTGGCTATTTCTTTTCCCATGTTAGGAAAGTTTTCGACTGTAATCTCTTCAAATATTTTCTCTGGTCCTTTCTCCCTCTCTTCTCCTTCTGGGACCCCTATAATGCGAATGTTGTTGCATTTAATGTTGTCCCAGAGGTCTTAGTCTGTCTTCATTTCTTTTCATTCTTTTTTCTTTATTCTGTTCCACAGCAGTGAATTCCACCATTCTGTCTTCCAGGTCACTTATCTGTTCTTCTGCCTCAGTTATTCTGCTATTGATTCTTCTAATGTAGTATTTGTTTCAGTTATTGTATTTTTCATCTATGTTTGTTTGTTCTTTAATTCTTCTAGGTCTTTGTTAAACATTTCTTCCATCCTCTCGCTTTGCCTCTATTCTTTTCCCGAGGTCCTGGGTCATCTTCACTATCATTATTCTGAATTCTTTTTCTAGAAGTTTGCCTATCTCCACTTCTTTTAGTTGTTTTTCTGGGGTTTTATCTTGTTCCTTCATCTGGTACACAGCCCTCTGCCTTTTCATCTTGTCCATCTTTTTGTGAATGTGGTTTTTGTTCCACAGGCTGCAGGACTGTAGTTCTTCTTGCTTCTGCTGTCTGCCCTCTGTGTCCTACTTTTTAATTTATGTCAATCTCATGGGTATGAAATGTTATCCTGTTATAATTATTGGGGTAGACTGTATTACTATTAACAAATTTGTGCCCCTCTTTACAAGAGAATTCTACATCACTGTTCTGCTAGACTCCAATGTGACCAATATGACTTCCTTTGGTCAATGTAACATGAGAAGCATCATCTGAGCCTTCTAGAGGGAAGCATTTTTAGAGCCAGTGTATGCTTCACCATGTTCTTTCTTTTCCCTCAGGTACTGAGAATGGCAATATCGAGGCTGTTGTAGGTATATTTCTCATATGTACTATACAGCTAAACTAAATAAGAAATCCAATCTGATATTCCACGTTTTAATCAGTTTGTTTAATCTGTTTATATTTATTGTGATTGATGATCTTATGGATTTATTTTCACCATATTATTTTGTGTTTTCTGTTTATCTTACTTTTTCTTTGCTGCTTTTTTCTCATTTCCTGCCTGATACACTTTTTTTTTTTTTTTTTTTGCAGTACGCGGGCCTCTCACTGTTGTGGCCTCTCCTGTTGCGGAGCACTGGCTCCGGATGTGCAGGCTCAGCGGCCATGGCTCATGGGCCTAGCCGCTCCGCGGCACGTGGGATCTTCCCAGACCAGGGCACGAACCCGTGTCCCCTGCATCGGCAGGCAGACTCTCAACAACTGTGCCTCCAGGGAAGCCCCTGATACAGTTTTGATACACTTTCTACATTCCCTCCCCTCCTCCTGTATCTTCTCTTTGTTTGTAAGGTTTGAAAACTATAGATTGCATTTCCATTATTTTGGTTACTGTCCTCACTCTTGTTTTGGTTAAGTTTTTCATCAGTAAATATTTCAGTATGATTCTGAAAGATTCTCTTTAAAAAAAAATAATACCACAACACCATTATCACATGCAAAAAATAGTAATTCCTTAATATTACATATCCAGTCTGTGTTCATTCCCAACTGTTTCTTCCCTCTTTATTTTAAAATACAATTTGTTTGAGTCAAAATTCAGTAAGGTACACACACACTGCAATTGGTTGAATTGTCTTTTAAGTCTCTTTTAATCTTCCGGTTACCCCTCTATTTCATTTTTTTTAATTCCTGTAATTTATTTGAGAAAGAAATTGGGTCACTTATCCTGTAGAGTTTATTACTCTACAAGATTTTACTGACTGCATCCCACAGGTTTAACATGTTCCTCTGTCCTCTGTATTTCCTGAATACTGACACCAGAATCCAGGGATTCTTAACTTTTTCATGTCATGGACTTCTTTGGCAGTCTGATGAAGCCTACAAACCCTTTCTTAGAATAATCTTTTAAATACACAGAATATATAAAATGACAAAAGAAACCAATTATAGTGAAAAGCAAATTATACTGTGGTTTGATTAGATTTATATTTCTTTTGGCAAGACTTCTGAAAGGTGGCGATATTCTTAAATTTTTAATATGTATACCTATACATTTTCCAACAGGATTTTAATTTATTCAGTTATTTTTGCCTCCTGAATATAACAAAAGAGTTAATATGCTTTAAGTAATCATTGAGCATGCCCCAACCCACCTATAGACTGGTAATTTTATTTAGTTTTACCTTTTTAAACACAGAAAATAAATAAATAAATTTAGCAACTTTTTCATCAATGTTTTTACTCACCATTACACATCCTATGCACTTCCACTGGATTTACTTTTCTTCTTGCAGAAGGACTTAATTTTTTTTTTTAAGTGAGGGTCTGTGGTTAGTAAACTGTCTGTGTATGTCAGAAAACTGCTTTGTCCTCACTCTTGAATGATGGTTTAAGAGAATATAAAATATTATATTTAAAAGAATACAAAATTCTAGACTTAACACTTTGATGCTATTCCTCCACTGTCTTTTGCTATCTAAGAAGTCATCCAGTTGTCACTACTTTGTAGACAAACTGTATTACCTAGTCTCATGGCTTTATGTCTATGTCAAGGCATAACAAATTTATCCCTCTAGCTCAGACCTTTACCCAGGAGTCCACACTAGAAGAACCAACTCCTCACTCAGTGTCTCCACTTAGATGCCTAATAGGTATCTCAAACTTAATATACCAAAGCTAAACTCCTCCCCAGTCTACACCTCCTTCAGTCTTCTATATCTCAGCTAACACCAACACCATCCAACATCAGTCGCTCAGGTCAAAAATCTTGGAATCAACCTTCACCCCCTCTCCCTATCTGTCTGTCTCTTCCCAACTACTCCATGATCATCTCCTGTGTCTAACAGTTTTGTAGTTGCTTCCAGGTTCTATCCAGATCCCAAGCCCAAAATCACATCACATAATTTTAGTTTAGAGTTTCTACTCCAAAGTAATATTCTACCCTGAAATGGTGTTCAGTAAATTGAAGATGCAATTATTGAACCACTGGATGGTTTGGTTTGTTTTTTGGTCATTAGGTTTTGTTTTTTCTTCCTGCTTTTTTTTTTTTCCCCACCAGACTCTTTTCAAGCTCCATCCTAGTCTTCGAGCAGTAGTGAATTTGGTTATCTTCCTTTATCTTGCACGAAATATTGTCATCTCCTTTATTCCACAGAAATGAACAACCAGACACCAGAGCCTGTTCCTGGCCTTTGAGACCAGCAGGTTTACAGTTTCAGCTACATTCTCAACTTAGTGTTTTGTTCTATTTCTGGTCTATGGAGATATTTATGTTGTGTTTAGGCCTGATTATATTTTATTTTGATTTCTGTTTTGTTTTTTATCTGTCATTGCTATGTATATGGAGCAGAAGTAAAAACTAAGTACTAAGTATAGACTCATTACACTACCTTAACCAAAAATTGGTGGAGTCAATATTTTTCATTTGCATTTTCAATGACTTGGTAAATGGCATTTTCCCCCTACACATACTCTAATTTAAGACTCCTTTCTTTAGATTAAATAATACTGCCGCTTAGAGAGATAACAATAAACATATATAATGGTGTCTATGCATCTGAAAATAAAAACTACTTTCTGCACCACTGCATCTTTCTGAACACTGTGTTTAAGCTTCCAAGCATGAAGCCCAATAAATATATCTACTGTCTTTTTCCTAGTATTCATAAAAATCAACATTTCCAAATTTATAAGTGACAAAACTGGTAGGAACAAGGTGAGATACTATTTAAAAAATGGTGAGGTGTTCAAGTTTTATAAATATTCCTAAAGTGCTACTACCTATACACAGCTGGTTAGTATGTGCTAAAAGCTTCTCCTTCTTAATTTACAGAAATTTAAAAAATATACAATTATAACTACTGCTGTTGATAAATGTACCAGTTTGAATTTATGTAAGTGAAATTCAGAACTTTTACATTAACTAGAAAATGAAAGGCTACCTGGTTTTACCTTTGGTTTAAGTCAAGAGATAAGGCGTTTGCCTCTGGTTCTGCCATAACTTGTTTTGTGAAAATCAGGCAATTCACTGTCTTTAGGTCTAATTGTTTCCTTGCTTCTAAAATGAGGATCACCTTTATGATTCCTTCTAGCGCTCAAAGACTCTGACTCTTATAATTCCCAATAATTTTCTAAATCTTATTTTGCAAATTGGGTTACTTTTTCTGCAACTTAAAGTTTCCTTAAAATTTGGATTCAATTTACACTGTAACTTTTAAGAACAGGTTTTATGAGAGAAAAAAGAAAATATTTTTTAAATAGTTAATACTCTTTGCTACTTTTGTTAATACTCTTTTCAGTTTATGAAAATCGATGATAGAAACAAAAAGGTCAGATGATAGAAACAAAAAGAAACAAAGAAACAAAAAGGTCAATGATAGAAACAAAAAGGTCAGATTTTATTAGCACTAATAAATATCAAGTTTTCAAGGTGTGGGTAAGGAATTTGAAAAAGAACAGCTATATGTATATGTATACCTGAATCACTCTGCTGTACACCTGAAACTAACACAACATTGTTAATCAACTATACTCCAATATAAAATAAAAATGAAAAAAAAAAGTTTTCAAGATGCAAATTGATGAATGCTCTTCACCTCAATCATAAGAACACAAAATACCAGACCCTAGTTTTTACTACCTGGGAATTAACAAAATTATATTTTTATGAGGTATTCAAACCATTCTTCCTTTTGATATTTTATGCAAATTCTCCTTCCAAGTATATCCTGAGATAATGCCTTTTCATGCTTGATGGTAAAATTTATACATGGAAACTTTGTTCAAGGATATAGTGAGTCAAGAACGAGGCATAAAAGAGAAAAACAAATATCGTATATTAACACATACATGTGGAATCTAGAAAAATGGTTCAGATGAACCAGTTTACAAGGAAGAAATAGAGACAGATGTAGAGAACAAACGTATGGACACCAAGGGGGGAAAGTGGGGCGGAGGGGGGTTGGTGGTGGTGGGATGAATTGGGCGATTGGGATTGACATGTATATATTAATATGTATAAAATAGATAACTAATAAGAACCTGCTGTATTAAAAAAATAAACAAAAGGTAATCATAAAAAAATAAAACAAAAACGAGACATAAAACCCAGGCTCTGGTAGTCTGTTTCTCTTACTATTGCTCAAATGGCATTCTGATTTAAAAAAAAAAAAAAAAAAGGACAATCTACAAGTTGAATATTCCTGTAAAAGTCAGAAGATTTAAGAAATAGCATGCTTTACTTGTTCTTTGAACACAACAGCTCCTGTGAAGTGCAACAAGTATCAGCTGCATATGACATGTCCAGTTGCCTCACCTCCAGTTCTTTGAGGTAGTTAACTGTTGTTTCTTGTCTCATTAATATGACTAAGTCATGGGGATGCTTCAAGTTCATAGGTGAATCCACCTGCAAGCAAGCAAACAATAGATAAATAAAGCTCAGATTTCATTAACGTTTCTTTGGATATGCCTTAAATTATTGTTTGATCACCATTATAATCAGTGTTAGGTGCTCAGTAAACTCAAGGGGTATTTATTTCAAAAGTGATGACATGTAAATTTCGGCAAAGAGAATGAGAGGTTCAATAGCTGTCCCTTGAACTCCAACTTGAAAGAGCAAGCTTTCAAAGTGAATATTCTGATTTGACTAGTCATGTAAGAAATATTCAAGAAGAGAAGTATTTGGAAATGAATGATAAAGTAAATTCCTTAAAATATATTTTATATCTATACTAATAAAAATAGATTGCTTTGTCTTGATAGCACATTCCATATCTGAACAGGTCTGGCGGCAATAAAAAGAAAAATACGAAAAGCATCTATTTTTCAGGCTATTTGCAGAAGCCGTAAATCAGAGATAATATAAAATAACCTTGAGACTTACAGTTTACAATTCCTGTTTCTGAATCATAAACAAGCAACTATGTTGTTGAATATGTAGGAAAAATGAACCCTCATATGCTGGTAGCAGGCTTATAAACTTATTATTTGGAGGGTTCTTTGACAACATATATCAAAATTTTTAAAGTACATATCCTCTGACCTAGGAATATAAATTCTAGGAAGCTATCCTATAGGCGTTCTTTAAAGGGGCAAAGATATATACAAGGCTGCTCACTGTATTACCTTTAGCTGCAAAAAACAAACAAACAAAAGACCCAACAAACCTAAGTCCAGCAATGAGGGAACAGAGAAAGCCACTGTCCAGTGGAATGGGATACAGAAAAATGAGATCTACTATCATGGAAAGATGTTCACAATGTATAATTAACTAAAAGTAATGAAGAATAATAAGTATGCTATACTTTTTTTAAGAAATTACATTTTTATAGATATAAACATATACATGTCTGTATATGCACAAAACTAAGTTGGTTTACAGTGATTTCTTTGGGGAAGTGGGATTAAGAAGAGAGGCACATTTATATCTTTTACTTTATACACTTGTATTTATTTATTTATTTTGCGGTACACGGGCCTCTCACTGTTGTGGCCTCTCGCATTGTGGAGCACAGGCTCCCGACGCGCAGGCTTAGCAGCCATGGCCCACAGGCCCAGCCGCTCCGCGGCACGTGGGATCCTCCCGGACCGGGGCACGAACCCATGTCCCCTACATTGGCAGGCGGACTCTCAACCACTGTGCCACCAGGGAAGCCCTATAAACTTGTATATTTTTAAATTGTCTATAATACACACATAATATGTTTATAATAAGGAAAAAACAACACACATGGGGTTTTTTGAATTTCAAGAAAATCTAGGACAGTGGCCTTGGAGTCTAAGAGATGAAATGAAGTTCCTGCTATCCCTTAGTGTTAGACTGTCAAATTATAAACTAGCTCTTCAAGAAGTCCTACTTTGAGAAGAAACTACCGGGTTGGCCAAAAAGTTCATTCGGGGTTTTCCATAACATCTCTAAGAATCTTTCTATAATCTCTAAGACCTTGACATCAGCTCAATTAATTTTAGAACTAGCTTTTTAAGTGCAAAAGATAGCCTTGCTTAGACCTTGGTGAATGCAAGTCTATTTAAAAAACAAAAATTTAAAAAGAAGGAATGGGAATTCCCTGATGGTCCAGTGGGTAGGACTTGGTGCTTTCACTTCCAGGGTGCAGGTTCAATCCCTGGTTGGGGAACTAAGATCCTACAAGCTGTGCGGCATGGCCAAGAGAATACATAAATAAATATTTAAAAAGAGGGAATAAAAACAACATGAAATAAGTTCAATGGTTACTTTAATAATATGCACAATAACACTGGGCGATGTTGGGTGACTGCATATAAAACTCATCTGCCTTTCCTCATTCTATCATCTCAGAGATGCCACAAGAAAAAGAGATGCTAGTCTGGACTAACTTCCACTCATACTTTCATTGCAATTGTCTGAACTACATAATCATCATTATGCAGTTATGGATAATTACAATCTCCCGTGGTCTCTCTTTTATGACAAAATCCCTTCAGTGCTTCCCCTGGCCTTCCTACTATACTGGAATTAACATTAAAACTGCAGTCTGAACTTAAAAGGCACTAAAAATATAATAGCAAGGCCTATAGTTGACCACTTGAGCTGTGAATCTCCTCTATCAAACAGTCAAACCTGGCAAAGGCCTACAAGCAAAACGCTAGGTGTTTCTCAATGAGGTGTGGAAGCTTTTGCTTCTCTTTTCATTGTATCTCAGACATCGAGAGGTAGTGATTTAATACATCTCTCTTGATTTATTTATTTATTTATTATTATTTTTTGCGGTACGCGGGCCTCTCACCATTGTGGCCTCTCCCATTGCAGAGCACAGGCTCCTAGCTGCTCCGCAGCATGTGGGATCTACACCAGGGCACGAACCCGTGTCCCCTGCATCGGCAGGTGGACTCTCAACCACTGCGCCACCAGGGAAGCCTCATCTCTCTATACTTAAATGAGGTTTTTAGAACAAAATTGGGGGAGGGAGAAGGAATGTGGGAATATGACATTCCCATTCCAAAATACCCAACCAGTCTGATTACCTAACATTTGGAGAACTGCAAGAGGAATGACAGAATGAGACAAATGAAGATTTACATTAGATAAATACTTAATCTTAGCTTTAGATTAAAAAGATACTACATAACCAGCATGGGTCTGGCCCATATTCAATTGTGAGAAAGTACTTTTTCATTTCCTTGAAGCGTTTAGTTCAACAAAGATACAGTAGCTAGAGAAGGTATAAAGATAAAATTATTAGCAGAAGGAAGGGATTCCACTGACAGTTTAACAGCTGTGTTTCTCTTTTTGACTTGGCAGCAAATGGCATGGATCTCTGCCAGATTAGGGTTGGTTACAGAAGATTTATAGCATTCACATATTTTTACTGAGATACTTTCAAGTTCTTAAATTTCAAGACTTTATGCTAATTATCTTTGGCAAATGCCAATCAGCTTGAATTTCTCTCCTTTCAAATACCTCTCCTCCTTAGAAGATTACGAAAGATGTTTGACATGTCTGCTAAGATGTTTGACAACTCTGTAAATACTACCACATCCATTCAACTAATAAAAATTTATTAAGCCTCTATGAACCAGGCACACTAGGAGTCCATATCTGGAGTGTATGTACTCCTATTTTATATACAATGTGAGAAGGAATGGTAATATCCCTTCAAAACCGTTAGCATTTAGAAGTGGCTGCTGTAAGTCCAAGGGCAAAGAGTGATAGACATTACAGAGGTAGGTTAAAAATGATATAATGCATACACAAAGTCTCAAAGCACTATATGGCTTTTTCACAAAGGACAAACAAACTTCCATTGCTGCACAGCACAATAAATGGTGCTTATAATGATCTGAATAAAAAAGAAAAAGTGAAATTATTTTCAATTTGCTGTACTTAAGGAGAGAAAGCATGAAATACATTTTAGAGCAAAATTTAAACTGCAGGGAAAAACTGACCATGTATTTGGAAATTAGCTATAATGGAATTCAACTATTCAAAATGATTCATTTTCTTAAGACTTCCAGGTAAACAAAGTTTCACTGTTATCATAGCAATTTATTTTAATAAAGAAAATGGCAAATTATGTAAGACAATTCAATTTCATTTTCCTTTTAATATATTATATAAGCACATGTACCCAATTGTATATAACAGTAAATATCTTACTCATATCAAGTTCATTTTCATATGCTGTCATCTCTAACCAAGATATTGGTAGTTCCTGCACTTCTAATCTGGAGTTCTACCTCTGTGAATTCAGTAAAATCACATGGTAATGGATGGAAATGTCACTATATAAAGGTAATGATTTCACTGCCAAGTTAAACAAAGGCTGAACAAATTAAATTTAAAAAACCAATCTAGGGAATTCCCCAGCAGTCCAGAGGTTAAGACTCTGAGCTTTCATTGCCGAGGGCATGGGTTCGATCCCCGGTCGGGGAACTAACATCCCACAAGCCACACAGTGCTGCCAAAAAACCCACACCAAATATAAAATAATCAATCTAACGAAATACACATTTTTGAGTTCTACAAAATCAATCACTTTCCACTGGTCCTTCATGATAAGAAACTGAACTTTTCTATTGTAACATTAGTTCTACCCTTCATATGCAACTTATTCTTCACATATGATGAATATTTTTATCTGTTATTTTAAAAAAATGGTATCCAAATGAGTACATGAAAGCACTGTTAATGGGGAACTCATTCTATTCCCATCAGCAGTTTGAAACTGACTAATGAAATCTTATATTATGCCATAATCATTAAAAAAGAATTTCCCTTAGGTTAAAAATGTGATGGAATATTTAAATATTTTATTCAGAGTTTTAGTTTATTTAAATATTGAGACAATACGATGGAAAACATAAATAAAAATATTCAAAGCAACCAAGATTTCACCTCTACCTTAAATGACCCCACTTAGTATTTACAGTTTTTCCTATCCAGTATCAGCAATCTCCTTCTTGTGGCAAAATACCTGCTTTGCTTGGCTGGAAGCATCCTTCCCCACATGGGAAGCCTGATCAGTGGATTGCTTCCCCTTGGTATCTTGGTGATTATTTCTGAGAAGGGACATTAACCAAGTAGTTGGCTTATACTAAAGAGTCCCTAATCGAGAACTTTTGTTTGAGCTATTGGGGAATAGCCATCCTGTACCCACAGTGGGCCTGAGAATGGGGTAAAAGAAGTAAACAAATGAAGACAGAGAAAAACCTATCCTGGTTATACTGTTTGAGCCCTGTATCAAGCTGTATCTGTAGCACTCAGAATTTGTCCAGAGGGGAGGAGCAGCGCCTGGACCCTGCGCTCACTGAGTGCCCTCCAAGGAAACCTACACAACCCACTGGACCAACCTTAGCCACTGGGGACAGACACCAAAAACAACGGGAACTACGAACCTGCAGTCTGTAAAAAGGAGACCCCCAAAAAAGTAAGATAAGCAAAATGAAAAGACAGAAAAGCACACAGCAGATGAAGGAGCAAGGTAAAAACCCACCAGACCTAACAAATGAAGAGGAAATAGGCAGTCTACCTGAAAAAGAATTCAGAATAATGATAGTAAAGATGATCCAAAATCTTGGAAATAGAATAGACAAAATGAAAGAAACATTTAACAAGGACCTAGAAGGACTAAGGAGGAAACAAGCAATGACGAACAACACAATAAATGAAATTAAAAATACTCTAAAAGGGATCAATAGCAGAATAACTGAGGCAGAAGAACGGATAAGTGACCTGGAAGATAAAATAGTGGAAATAACTACTGCAGAGCAGAATAAAGAAAAAAGAATGAAAAGAACTGAGGGCAGTCTCAGAGACAACTGGGACAATATTAAACACACCAACATTCGAATTATAGGGGTCCCAGAAGAAGAAGAGAAAAAGAAAGGGACAGAGAAAATATTTGAAGAGATTATAGTTGAAAACTTCCCTAATATGGGAAAGGAAATAGTTAATCAAGTCCAGGAAGCACAGAGAGTCCCATACAGGATAAATCCAAGGAGAAACACGCCAAGACACATATTAATCGAACTATCAAAAATTAAGTACAAAGAAAGCATATTAAAAGCAGCAAGGGAAAAACAACAAATAACACACAAGGGAATCCCCATAAGGTTAACAGCTAATCTTTCAGCAGAAACTCTGCAAGCCAGAAGGGAGTGGCAGTACATATTTAAAGTGATGAAGGAGAAAAACCTACAACCAAGATTACTCTACCCAGCAAGGATCTCATTCAGATTTGATGGAGAAATTAAAACCTTTACAGACAAACAAAAGCTGAGAGAGTTCAGCACCACCAAACCAGCTTTACAACAAATGCTAAAGGAACTTCTCTAGGCAAGAAACACAAGAGAAGGAAAAGATCTACAATAACAAACCCAAAATAATTAAGAAAATGGGAATAGGAACATATATATCAATAATTACCTTAAATGTAAATGGATTAAACGCTCCCACCAAAAAACACAGACTGGCTGGATGGATACAAAAACAAGACCCATACATATGCTGTCTACAAGAGACCCACTTCAGACCTAGGGACACATACAGACTGAAAGTGAGGGGATGGAAAAAGATATTCCATGCAAATGGAAATCAACAGAAAGCTGGAGTAGCACTCCTCATATCAGACAAAATAGACTTTAAAATAAAGACTATTACAAGAGACACAAAAGGACACTACGTAATGATCAAGGGATCGGTCCAAAAAGATATAACAATTGTAAATATTTATGCACCCAACAATAGGAGCACCTCAATACATAAGGCAAATAAATACTAACAGCGATAAGAAACTGACAGTAATACAATCATAGTAGGGGACTTTAACACCACACTTTCACCAATGGACAGATCATCCAAAATGAAAATAAATAAGGAAACACAAGCTTTAAATGATACATTAAACAAGATGGACTTAATCAATATTTATAGGATATTCCATCCAAAACAACAGAATACACATTTTTCTCAAGTGCTCAGGGAACATACTCCAGGATAGAACATATCTTGGGTCACAAATCTAGCCTTGGTAAATTTAAGAAAATTGAAATCGTATCAAGTATCTTTTCTGACCAGAACGCTATGAGACTAGCTAGATATCAATTACAGGAAAAGATCTGTAAAAAATACAAACACATGGAGGCTAAACAATACACTACTTAATAACGAAGTGATCACTGAAGAAATCAGAGGAAATCAAAAAATAGCTAGAAACAAATGACAATGGAGACACGACAAACCAAAACCTACGGGATGCAGCAAAAGCAGTTCTAAGAGGGAAGTTTATAGCAATACAATCCTACCTTAAGAAACAGGAAACATTTCAAATAAACAACCTAACCTGCACCTAAAGCAATTAGAGAAAGAAGAACCAAAAAAACTCAAAGTTAGCAGAAGGAAAAATATCGTAAAGATCAGATCAAAAATAAATGAAAAAGAAATGAAGGAAATGATAGCAAAGATCAATAAAACTAAAAGATGGTTGTTTGAGAAGATAAACAAAATTGACAAACCATTAGCCAGACTCATCAAGAAAAAACGGGAGAAGACTCAAATCAATAGTATTAGAAATGAAAAAGGAGAAGTAACAACTGACACTGCAGAAATACAAAGGATCATGAGAGATTAATACAAGCAACTCTATGCCAATAAAATGGACAACCTGGAAGAAATGGACAAATTCTTAGAAATGCACAATCGGCCAAGACTGAACCAGGAAGAAACAGAAAATATGAACATACCAATCACAAGCACTGAAATTGAAACTGTGATTAAAAATCTTCCAACAAACAAAAGTCCAGGACCAGATGGCTCCACAAGCGAATTCTATCAAACCTTTAGAGAAGAGCTAACACCTATGCTTCTCAAACTCTTCCAAAATATAGCAGAGGGAGGAACACTCCCAAACTCATTCTACGAGGCCACCATCACCGTGATATCAAAACCAGACAAAGATGTCACAAAGAAAGAAAACTACAGGCCAATATCACTGATGAACATAGATGCAAAACTCCTCAACAAAATACTAGCAAACAGAATCCAACAGCACATTAAAAGGATCATACACCATGATCAAGTGGGGTTTATTCCAGGAATGCAAGGATTCTTCAATATATGCAAATCAATCAACGTGATACACCATATTAACAAATTGAAGGAGAAAAACCATATGATCATCTCAATAGATGCAGAGAAAGCTTTCAACAAAATTCAACACCCATTTATGATAAAAACTCTCCAGAAAGTAGGCATAGAGGGAACTTACCTCAACATAATACAGGCCATATTTGACAAACCCACAGCCAACATCGTCCTCAGTTGTGAAAAACTGAAACCATTTCCACTAAGATCAGGAACAAGACAAGGTTGCCCACTCTCACCACTCTTATCCAACATAGTTTTGGAAGTTTTAGCCTTAGCAATCAGAGAAGAAAAAGAAATAAAAGGAATCCAAATCGGAAAAGAAGAAGCTGTCACTGTTTGCAGAGACATGATACTATACATAGAGAATCCTAAAGATGCTACCAGAAAACTACTAGAGCTAATCAAAGAATTTGGTAAAGTAACAGGATACAAAATTAATGCACAGAAATCTCTGGCATTCTTAAACACTAATGATGAAAAATCTGAAAGTGAAATTAAGAAAACACTCCCATTTACCACTGCAACAAAAAGAATAAAATATCTAGGAATAAACCTACCTAAGGAGACAAAAGACCTGTATGCAGAAAATTATAAGACACTGATGAAAGCAATTAAAGATGATACAAATAGATGGAGAGATATACCATGTTCTTGGATTGGAAGAATCAACATTGTGAAAATGACTCTACTTCCCAAAGCAATCTACAGATTCAATGCAGTCCCTATCAAACTACCACTGGCATTTTTCACAGAACTAGAACAAAAAATTTCTCAATTTGTATGGAAACACAAAAGACCCCGAATAGCCAAAGCAATCTTGACAATGAAAAATGGAGCTGGAGGAATCAGGCACCCTGACTTCAGACTATACTACAAAGCTACAGTAATCAAGACAGTATGGTACTGGCACAAAAACAGAAATACAGATCAATGGAACAGGATAGAAAGCCCAGAGATAAACCCACACTCTTATGGGCACCTTATCTTTGATAAAGGAGGCAAGAATATCCAGTGGAGAAAAGACAGCCTCTTCAATAAGTGGTGCTGGGAAAACTGGACAGTTACATGTAAAAGTATGAAATTAGAACACTCCCTAACACCATACACAAAAATAAACTCAAAATGGATTAAAGACCTAAATGTAAGGCCAGAAACGATCAAACTCTTAGAGGAAAACATAGGCAGAACACTCTATGACATAAATCACAGCAAGATCCTTTTTGACCCACCTCCTAGAGAAATGGAAATAAAAACAAAAATAAACAAATGGGACCTAATGAAACTTAAAAGCTTTTGCACAGCAAAGGAATCCATAAACAAGACCAAAAGACAACACTCAGAATGGGAGAAAATAATTGCAAATGAAGCGATTGACAAAGGATTAATCTCCAAAATTTACAAGCAGCTCATGCAGCTCAATAACAAAGAACCCAATCCAAAAAATGGGCAGAAGACCTAAACAGACATTTCTCCAAAGAAGATATACAGATTGCCAACAAACACATGAAAGAATGCTCAACATCATTAATCATCAGAGAAATGCGAATCAAAACTACAATGAGATATCATCTCACACCGGTCAGAATGGCCATCACCAAAACATCTAGAAACAATAAATGCTGGAGAAGGTGTGGCGAAAAGGGAACACTCTTGCAGTGTTGGTGGGAATGTAAATTGATACAGCCACTATGGAGAACAGTATGGAGGTTCCTTAAAAAACTACAAACAGAACTACCATACGACCCAGCAATCCCACTACTGGGCATATACCCTGAGAAAACCATAATTCAGAAAGAGTCATGTACCAAAATGTTCATTGCAGCTCTATTTACAATAGCCAGGACATGGAAGCAACCTAAGTGTCCATCAACAGATGAATGGATAAAGAAGATGTGGCACATATATACAATGGAATATTACTCAGCCATAAAAAGAAACAAAACTGAGTTTTTTGTAGTTATTTGTAGTGAGTCTGTCATACAGAGTGAAGTTAAGTCACAAAGAGAAAAACAAATACCGTATGCTAACACATATATATGGAATCTAAGAAAAAAATAAAAATTAAAAAAAAGGTCATAAAGAACCTAGGGGTAAGATGGGAATAAAGACACAGACCTACTAGAGCATGGAATTGAGGATATGGGGAGGGGGATGAGTAAGCTGTGAGAAAGTGACAGAGTGGCATGGACATATGTACACTACCAAACATAAAATAGATAGCTAGTGAGAAGTAGCTGCATAGCACAGGGAGATCAGCTAGGTGGTTTGTGACCACCTAGAGGGGTGGGATAGGGAGGGTGGGAGGGAGGGAGACGCAAGAGGGCAGAGATATAGGAACACATGTATATGTATAACTGATTTCACTTTGTTATAAAGCAGAAACTAACACACCATTGTAAAGCAATTATACTCCAATAAAGATGTTAAAAAAAAAAAAAGAATTTGTCCAAACATTCCAATGAAAATTTTCAAAACTGAAAGTCTTAATGGTATTGATAAACCTCTGCCTAATTTTTTTGAGGCCCCCTGTCTAGGGTATCTTCTTTTTTTTAATTAATTCATTAATTGAATAATTTATTTTTTGGCTGTGTCGGGTCTCAGTTGTGGCGCGCGGGCTCCAGAGCGTGTGGACTCTGTAGTTGCAGCTCGCAGGCTTAGTTGCCCCATGGCATATGGGATCTTAGTTCCCTGACAAGGATCGAACTGGCATCCCCTGCATTGCAAGATGGATTTTTAACCACTGGACCACCAGGGAAGTCCCTGTTTAGGGTATCTTATCCTTTTGGCTCTTGTATGAGCCTCTGTGCCTTTGCACATGCTAATTCCTCTACTTGGAATGCATTTCTCTTCTTATGTTTTTGATGAAAGCCAAGTGACTTGGCTCAAATGACATTTCTTTTCTGAAACCATCCTTCTCTTGAGCTCCCATAGTATTTTATACATATTTCAGTATTAGCATTTATTACAGTGTTTAATTATTGTATGGCCATCTTTCCAAAAAAAAAAAATTGGGGGCTTCCCTGGTGGTGCAGTTGTTGAGAGTCCGCCTGCCGATGCAGGGGACACGGGTTCGTGCCCCGGTCTGGGACGATCCCACATGCTGCGGAGCAGCTCTGCCCGTGAGCCATGGTTGCTGAGCCTGCACGTCCAGAGCCTGTGCTCCGCAATGGGAGAGGCCACAGCAGTGAGAGCCCCATGTACCGGAAAAAAAAAAAAAATTTTTTTTTTTTGCATTCCTCTTTCTACCCTCAGTACTTAATGTGCTTTCAGGTACAAGTTAGGTACATAAAACATTGATGATTGTTTGATGAAAGTGTCTGATATCACACTGTTAGATTCTCTATCTCCTAGGGCATTATGGCTCACTAATGACTATCTGGAAAGGAGGTAAAGAGGCTAAGCCACCAGGAATCAGGAAAAAATAAGTCCTTGACAGGACTATGACCAGCTGTGTGACCTTAAGCAAATCACCTTCCCTGTCAGGGCTTCTGTTTCCTCATCTATAAACTGAGGGCACCCAACCTAATGACCTCTAAAAATTCCTTATACTTTTCAAATCCTACCTCTATAAAAGATTTAACACTATTATAAAAGTATCACTTTTAACCAGCCTAACCTATGACACTGAAGTAATGTGATATTCAAATGAATGAATTTATCATTCTTTCAATTTGCCCATATAAACTTGTACTCACTTTAGGCAAGGGACTATTTCCAAAGCTACAGTTAAAAGCTTCTTTTAAACAATCTGTCAAATTAAACCAAGGCTCCAATTAGCAGTGGCTACTTATTTCTGAGAGTTAAGTTGTTCATTGTATCATAGACAAAGTTAGCCCTCTCTGTCCTTTCATTGCTTAATTCCAAGAAAGTTCAACTTAAAAATAATCTTTTTTTCTGATTTACAAGCTAAATATATGTTACTATAAAAACAAACACATTATAGACAATATAAAGAAGCAAGTTAAATTACTTGAAATCTCACTTTCAGATATATCTGCTGTCATATACATATATCATGTTAGGATAACTTCTCTGTATTTATCAATATATACATATATAGCTATGTAGATAAATATTTTTATAAAAATCAGATAATATATCTACTGTGTTGTATCCTTCCCCTCTCCATTCTTCCCTAAATTTTATCAGCCTTATTTACCAGTAAATACAGATTTACATGATCATATTTAGTAGGTAATATTATATTAAAGTCATTTACCCAGGTTCCTACTAAAATTTATGCTCTCTTTTTAACAATATTGTGATGAATATCCTTACACTTAATTTTTTTGACAGCCGTCAAATTATTTCCTTCCCAGAACAAGAACTGTTAGGTTAAAGGGACTGAACTTTTTTAAATTTATATTTTTTACTAGCTTTTCTCCAGAATAGTTGAATCAACTGAAATTCCTAACAACAATCACTGAGTTTCTATACACTCTTAGGGAAACAGAAGAGCGTGAATATATTTTAATCTCTTTGTTGGTCATACATATTTCTTCTTTTGTGTACTTTTTTTTTTTTTTTTTTGCGGTATGCGGGCCTCTCACTGTTGTGGCCTCTCCCATTGCGGAGCACAGGCTCAGCGGCCACGGCTCACGGGCACAGCCGCTCCGTGGCATGTGGGATCTTCCCGGACTGGGGCATGAACCCGTGTCCGCTGCATCAGCAGGCGGACTCTCAACCACTGCGCCACCAAGGAAGCCCTCTTTTGTGTACTTATAAGAAAATCTTTCTCTTTTTAAATCCATCTGACAGTTTATACATCATATTTTACGAATGGTGGTTTCTAGTTGGTGGGACTCCAGATGATTATTCTCTTCTGGTTTGTGTTTTCTGACTTCTTCTGCAGCGAACGTACACTTAAATTTACAAAGTATTTTTTTTAAAGTGCTATGAACAGGTCACCTTGTTAAAATGAAACTTTAGAGTGCTATGCAACATGCTTTATTGTATTTAAAAACAAATAAACAAACTGACAAGTATAAGCTCAGATCTGAGAAACAATCCTGCAGCTTTTCCTTATATACTCATAGAGAAAAAAATTCCTCTCACAGATATGGGTCCAGGCAAACACTCAAAAAGGCAACATCTATTGTATTTTCTTGTTCCTTTCTCACCTCAAATTTTTACCCTTATCGCAAATCTAGTTCACTGCCATTTTCAAATGATTGTCTAAGGAGCCCTTACCTTTGTGACCCCTGTCAGCCTAATACAGTGGCGAGCAAGATGAGTTTTAGAGGAACAGAATGAGAGGGGCAGAAAAGTCTGTGGCCTTGACTTCGCATGCAACTCTCTCTTCAGGATTCAAGTCTAACTATCATGGACTTGCACCTTCTTCCAGGTTTAGAGAAGTGTTAAGTTCACAAAATACCAGTTCAGCCTCAGCTCTTAAGAGGAACTTAGGTTGCTGGCTGTAATAATTGCCAAAACTTTAATATGTAACTTAAACAGACCTTCTACTAGAAAAATTTAATTGTATCAGATCAATAAAACACTATTGTTATGAACTGTCAAGATTTGGAAATATTTTTATTAAAGATGACTTTTTCACTCTTAGAGCACTTGTATAGTATTTTAGTGAAAAGTTAAAAACCAGTCTCAATTTTATAGAATACCAAGTTACCAAACTAAAATTAAACTTTAAATAAACAAAAATGTTGAATCCTGACCATCACATGAATTTTTAATGTCCTTATATATTTTCTAAAGTCACCCTCAATTAGATTTTACTTTCTCATTTTCAGTTCTTGGAAGACATAGTTGTAAACACTTAAACTCACATAAAATAATCCAGGAATCTGAAGTATATTATATAGCTATAATCTAGATTTGAACACGTACAGTGTTGCAGCCAATTTTATTAGAACATTCATGTCAAATAATCACCATTTCCCCAACTGATTAGCAAATAAGTAACCATTTTCAACATGAATAACTAAGGAACAAGTTCTTATAAAAGTGTTATCAGTCTACATTTTATGATTTATGTTGCCAAGAAATATACAAATAACATAATGAATAAAGCAAACAGTTTACAACTTTACAAGGAAAGAAAATGAAACAGGACACCAGAGTCATGAATATTTCTCATTTGTGTACTTATCATATTCTTGTAAACATACACAGAAAAAATGTAGCTGTACAGTTAGAGTGGATTTATATGTAACTCAGAAGTAATTTTCATTCCAGCAGCAAATACTGAACACAGAACAATGGCCCGACAAAGACGTCTATGTCCTAAACTCCAGAACATGTGAACATGTTAGGTTACATGGCAAAAGGGAATTAGGTAGCTGGAGGAGACTGGACCTTTGGAAAGTAAATAGATTTAGATGAGGTCATGAGGTTGGGGCCCTCCTGATGGGATTGGTGCTCCTGTAAGAGAAGATACCAGAGAGCTTGCTTTCTCTTTTTCTCTACCATGTGAGGACACAGCAAGATGCAGTTGTCTGCAAGCCAAAAAGAGAGCCCTCACTAGAACCTGACCATGCTGGCACTCTGATCTTGTATTTCCAGCCTCCAGAACTGTGAGAAAATAAACATCGGTTCTTTAAATCACCAGTTTACGGCATTTTGTTACGGCAGCCCAAGCTAAGACAGATTTGTCAATCAAATGTTGGAAAAGGAACACTAAAATTAGTGCCAGGAATTAAACCTTAGTAACTTTATCATTATTCAGATGATGGCAAACTCAACAGCCAGTAAATTACTCTGCTATTTCGTACTGGAAATCGCTGCTCTACAAGAGACAACTGAATAAAGTTCAACTTGATTAGTCATCAAAACACTGGTAGTATCAACTGTGGGGGAAAAGAAATCAGCTTGACTAATCTCTTTTATTGCAGTCCCAACAAGTGTGAAATAAATGTTAATGACAAAGGTTTAATTTTTTTCTATGAAGATAAAAAAACTTAACTGAAGCTTCCTTTCTGTTCATATTTCTACTGATAATCACAACACTGTTTAGCTAAGGGCAACTGATGGAACAGAGGTCTTTTACTAGAATTGGATTATGAAAAACTTTTTGCACATTCCAAGCAATGCTGAGCATTTTCAAACACTCCTGATGCAGTCCTTTAGGACAACAATTTAGTAAACCTAAGAAAATTAAATATATGCATTTTTAGAAACAGGAAATTCCAATTCAAAGAATTCATCTTACACTCAATATAGGCATAGAAGCATGCAAAGATGAATGTATTAGCAGGTTTACTCTCTGCAACAATGTTTGCGATAGCAAAAACAGAGAAACAATCTAAATGTCTGCCACTAGGGAACTGGTTAAATAAACTACAGAACACCCATACAACCCAATACTATGCAATCTTAAGGGAGAAGAGGGTAGCTTTCTTATTTCCGATATGGACAGATGTCTAAGTTTTATGAAGTGGATAGAAGATAACGGTGAGACAAAATGTTTCCAGTTGTGCGTTTAAAAATAAAGAACTATGGGGGCTTCCCTGATGGCGCAGTGGCTGAGAGTCCGCCTGCCGATGCAGGGGACACGGGTTCGTGCCCCGATCCAGGAAGATCCCACATGCCGCGGAACGGCTGGGCCTGTGAGCCACGGTCGCTGACCCTGCGCGTCCAGAGCCTGTGCTCCACAACGCGAGAGGCCAAAGCAGTGAGAGGCTCGTGTACCGCAAAAAAAATGAAATAAAGAACTATGTATTTGCAAATGCATAGACACTTTTGGGAAGAATACACAAATAATTCTAGTTGTTTCCAGGAAGAAGGGCTGTGGGTAGTTATGAAACTTTCACTTTTCATTTTATAACATACTAAATAGTGTGAAAATTTTTTTCAACTATTATCATATATTTTATAGTTTAATTCAATTTTAAAATTAAAAAAACATTTTTAAAATAAAAATTTTAATTTTTGATTAGTATTTGTTTTACAAATAAAACTACAGAAATATTTTTCTTTATGTTAGTAGCAATGTTTAGCACTGCAGAGAAGAGAACAGGGTTCAGAATCAGACCTCAGCTTGAGTTCACACTCTGCCACTTCCTACTTGCATGGCTTGGGCAAGGAGTTTAACTACATTCTGCCCAAATTTATTTGATAGAAGATCAATACCCACATCTTACTGAGTCTGTATGATGACCAAATGAGATAATGAACATGAAAACACTGGATAAAGTGTTCAGCGAATTACAGACATTAAATTGTTTTTATTACAATAAAAGTTACCTGTTGATATCCTAAATTAGAGTCACTTCCATGTATGACTGTATAAAACACAAACTCTACTAAGGCAGGGACTATATCTCCCTCACAGCTGTATTTCAAGTACCTAACACAGAAAGCATCCAAGTATGTACTGAAGGAGTGAGCTAAGCTTACCCAATGCAGTAATAGGCACACAAAAAGCACTCAGCAAATACTTGCTCTAATAAAAACGTTCCTGACTCCATTTGACCACTTTTGTCATGTGTTGATACTATTCTCTTGGGTTCTACTAAAGATTAATTACCCATCTCAACTCCCCACCAAGCAATTAGACTGAAGGTGGAAAGGCCTGACCTTTGGAGACAGGACCTCTTGCCAGTCACCTGATTTCAACTGAAATAACCAAGTTCCTCAGAGGGAAAATGAAGACTGAAAACGTTAGTTAAAAATACATAAATGAGTTCTTTTCAAAAGTTAGACTCATGGGACTTCCCTGGTGGCACAGTGGTTAAGAATCCGCCTGCCAATGCAGGGGACACGGGTTCGAGCCTTGGTCCGGGAAGAACCTACATGCCGCGGAGCAACTAAGCCCGTGCGCCACAACTACTGAGCCCGTGCTCGAGCCACAAGCCACAACTACTGAAGCCCGTGCTCCTAGAGCCCGTGCTCCACAACAAGAGAAGCCACCTCAGTGAGAAGCACACGCACCACAACGAAGAGTAGTCCCTGCACGCAGCAACGAAGACCCAACGCAGCCAAAAATAAAATAAATTTATTAAAAAAAAAGTTAGACTCATTACTAACTGACTTTACTACTGACTAAATAAATATGGGAAGCACAACAGTGTGAATTCCTAATAGTATGTCTTGAAAGCAAAATATAAAGTGACAACCTAAATTTATACAATATTCAATTAATTTAAATAAGGTCACAATCTCAAACATGAGTTCTTTGAACATACCATAAAAGGTACGCTGTAGAGGTAAAATATCCAAAACAGCCAGTAGGAAAGTAGATTATCTTAGGCACCATTTTACAACTCTGGTTAGAGATACCATGTTCTTAGAAAAGTCTTAGGCTGTCTAGACCTTTTATTGGTAACAGGGAGAATGAATGAATCAGCTTGCCCCCTTTAAAGTAAATGCACCTCCCTCCTGCAGACTATTAAAACAATGGTGGGGGCTTCCCTGGTGGCACAGTGGTTAAGAATCCACCTGCCAATGCAGGAGACACGGGTTCGAGCCCTGGTCCGGGAAGATCCCACATGCTGCGGAGCAACTAAGCCCGTGCGCCACAACTACTGAGCCTGCGCTCTAGAGCCTGCAAGCCCCAACTACTGAGCTCACGTGCCACAACTGAAGCACCCGCGCCCTAGAGCCCATGCTATGCAGTAAGAGAAGCCACTGCAACGAGAAGCCTGTGCACCACAATGAAGAGTAGGCCCTGCTCACCGCAACTAGAGAAAGTCCCTGTGCAGCAACGAAGACCCAACGCAGCCAAAAATAAATAAAATAAATTAATTTAAAAAAACAAAGACAAAAACAAAAAAACAACGGTGGCCCTTCAGTATGCTGATATGAGATACAAGAGCTAATACAGGAGTAATTACTGCTTGCACACACGGACATTCATATACTCTCTCACTTATTCAGTATTTACTGAGTGTGCATCATGTGTCAGGCACTGTTTTAGGCACTAGGGTTACTTCACTGAACAAAACAAAGTTGTTGCCTTCATAAGCTTATGTTCTTGTAGAAGGACAGGCAATAAAGTATACCTTACAATACAGTGCCAGTAATAAATAACATGAAGAAAAACAGAGTGAGAAGACAGAGTGATGGAAAGAGATGCTGTTTTAGACAGCTTGGTCAGAAAATGGGTGACATGAGAACAGAGGCCTGAAAGAAGAGAAGGGCTGAGCCATGTTGATGTCTGCAAAAAAGTGCTTCAGGCAGATGAAGGAGCAAAAGCAAAGGTCTTGGTGAACCAAAAACAAGTGAACTTGGTGCTTTAAAAACCACCCGAAGGCCAGTATGGCTGAAACACAGCACACAAGAAGGAAAGTAGTATCAGCGCAGAGAGGTGGCCAGGAGCCAGGTCCCAGATCCTGCAGGGCCTTACAGGCCATGGTGAAAACTAGGTTTTATTATTTAAGTGTGATGGGAAACCACTGAAGGTTTTCTGATACTCTTTGCTTCCCTTCCCCCAAGACCCCTCAAGAAGTAGCATGACCAAAACTTATGTTTTTTAGAAGACTGCTTTGGCTAATCTGGGGAGAACAGACCCTGTGGAGCAAACGTAAAAGCAAAGAGACCAGTTAGGGGGCTACTGCATAGGTTCAGGAGAGAGATGAAGATAGTCTGGACCCGGGTTGTAAAAGTACAGGCGGAAAGACATGGCGGGATTCAGAATACATTTTGGAAGTTAAGTTGACAGGTTGCTGAGAGACTGGGTATGAGATGTGAGAGAAGGAAGAGTCAAGGAAGATACCAAGATGTGGGGCCTGAAAAACTTGGTAACAGGTGTGGTGGAGTGGGAAATCAAGAGTCAGTTTAGCACATGATGTACTCGTGGTGTCTATTAGGCAGTTAGGTGGAGAGGTTGAGTAGGCAGTTGGATATATGAATCTAGAGTTCAGGGAGAGACTGCAGATTTATATATTTTATGCCATGAAACTGCATAAGATTGTCTGGTGAGCCACATGTACAGAGGGAAGAAAAGGGGCACATCAATATTTAAGACTCACGAATCAAAAAGGAATTCAGCAGAAGAGAATGAGAGGCAGGGGATTTAGAAGGAAAACCAGGAGTATATGTTCAGGAAGTCATGTAAAAAAATAGTTCAATAGAGTATGAAGACAAATGCTGGGCTGCTAAGAGGTTAAGTAAGATGACTGAGAACTGAGCACTGAATTCAGCAATGTGGAAGGCCCAGGGTATCTTGACAAGAGTTGTGGGGATGCAGGACTGATTGCAATGGGTTTAAAATAGACCTATATGAAGAGAGGAAGGAGAGTCTGTGAGCACAGACAACTCTGCTGAGGTGTCTGGCTATAAAAGAGCCATAGGGTAGAGGAATTCCTTTCACTCTTGCCATCATGGAGCACAGCTGAGATGCAGGCACTGCTCACACCCAGCTCCCTACATTTCCGAGTGCAAAGCTGTTCTAATTTTTGACCCGACCTGCTGGCAAGCCCTCTTATTCCTGACTGTCAGAGCGCCTTCTGTTCACTTCCACCAGAGCTGCTTCTAAACTGCAACAACTGCTGAAGCCCACAGCTGATCCTAATCCCTCCTCAACAGTGCAGCTGCCAGCTCCCACCTACCTTGCCTCAGCCCTTTCCGATCCTTTTTCTGTTTCTCTTGTTTATCATTTTCCTGTCTCTTCTCCATACATTTTATGTCTGAGCAAGAGCTGACCTTTAGATATATAATGTCAGCAGCGACACGATGACTTCCCTGGCAGGCACAACCTGATCACAACAGAGAGGCAAGAGTAATCTCTGAAATTATGGCTGTCACCTGTGTACAGCATGGTTTCTGAAGGCCTCAGGGCTGACTCACTGATGGGTTACTCGGAGATTTGAAGATCTCCTGGAAGGTCTGAGGGTTCCTTTAGGCTAGTCCCTGATGACAACCACATTGGTGAGTATCGTAAGGCTTCATTCAGACAATGGTAAATTCCTAAAAGGTATCAATAGGAATCATTTCTCATACTTCCTTATATCATCCATTCAACAGATATTACTGTAGCCTATGTGATTAAGCAATGTGAGAAATGTTGGAGTTGCAGAGAAGATGGACACAGCTGCTCCTTTCATAGAGCATAATGTAGTCTAGTAGGGCATTTACATAAGTAAACAGACACAACATGGTATGGCAAATGCTTTCATAAGGGAATGCAGGATGCTCTGAAGGCACATTGAAAGAACAGCTTATTCAAATCTGTGCATCATAGAAGCTTCCCTGAGAAAGTGATGTTTAAGTTATGAAGAGTATGAGTTAGCCAGATTAAGATGTTTTGGGGGAAGAACATGTACAAAGGCCCAGAAATAAGTGCGAACAGAGCATATTTGGGGACACTGACAAAAGTTAAGTATGACTAAGTATATTACGTGTGTATATTCTGAGGTGAGAGTGGGGCACTCAAGAATGAGCAGAGACAGACTAGAGAGAAGGAAGGGCCAGATCTCAAGACATGTTAATGAATTTGGACCATATTCTGGGATATGTACCAATCTGTTAAAGGTAGTTTTTCCTGGGGAGTAAGAATGGGTAGAGGTAGGATGACTTCATTTTGTTACTTCAAATACTACCATAGTGTTAGGTATTTATTTTTACAGTGCCACGCATCACTTTTGTAATTCAAATTTTTTAATTAAACAAAAAAACACAGAAGGTTTTAAAAGATTACTCTGCACTGTGGAAAAAATGGACTAGAAGTAGGACAAGACTAGAAGCAGGGAGTGCAGTTAAGAAGCTACGGCAATTAATTAGGTGGTTGGAATTATGAGGAATGGTAGTGGCTACTGAAAGAAGCAAGATATAATTAGAAAGTAAAACTGAAAGCTGTTGGTAAGGAAGAGGGAGAAATTAAAAAGGACAACCAGACTTCTGATGTGGACCAATAAGCAGATGATGTATAGTGGTGTCTTTCATTAAGTTTGGGAAAACAGGGCATGACATAGGTATAGGTGTAAAACTGAGTTTAGATTTGGTCATATTAAGCTTGAAGTACCTAGAGGACATTCACATGGAGTTAAAAGTTAACACGGAAGTCTTGAATTTATAACTCGTGGAGAAAAAAAACTGAGTTGTAGAAAGAAATGTAGGTATTCCCAGCATACATATGGTAACTTAAGTTTTGGGAAAGGATGACATTTCCCAGGTATACAAAGAGAGTAAGAATAGAAGCCTGCAACAAAGGCTGGAGGAAGAGCAAGATCTAAAACTGAATTTCTCATAATGATCTGTGACCCATCTGCATCACACTCTCCTGAGGAGTTTGATAAAAATGTGGAAACCTTGGCTCCACCATCAACCTACTGAATCACTCTCAGTGACCTGGGAATCTGAATTTTAAGCAGGCATCCCAGATTATTTTTGTGCAAAGTTTGAGAACCACTGATCTAGAAGATAAGCAGAGGTGGAAGAGCCAAAACAAAAGACAAAAAGACCCAGAAGGTTAAGAAGGAGCTGTGCTCTGCTCACCCCTAAAGAAAAATGAGAATTTTGTGTCACAGTAGCCAGTGGAAAAGAACATACCCTTCAAAGCACTGTGGGTTGGTGAAAAGGAAGCCATCAATAGATATGTGTTCAATAAATAATTGGGAAAAGTATTTAAAGTTACAATTTATCTCTGTATATTTCCAAACTCCTATTACTACTCTACCATATAAACAAACTTAATACCTGGGTAATTTATAAGAAGAAAAATAATAGTGGGAAATATCTTAAAAAATGGATTGAATGAGAATCACTTTTGATGTCAACGTCTAGTATGAACTGCAGGTGCCTAGCTACTGAATAACCAATATGACCTCCAGGTCCAAGTAAATCCCTTAAGTGTATAAACATAGAAACATGCTCTATGTCAAAAGATGGGTTCAGTTTTGAAAAGCACCAAAATGAAGCTGTCAGCTTCACAGTACAATATGGAGGCTCTCTCCCAGATTAACCAAATCACTTAACATGAGACCAAAATTAAACCACTCCTTCACTTATAAGCTGTTAAAAATCAACAAATAAAGATTTAGCCAGTTTGTCCAACTAAATATGATAGCTGTTCCCTAGGTCATAGTTGCTGAAATAGTTGCTTATCAAACAGTTTTTGCCAAGTTTGCTAAGCTTCAGAACATTAGTTTTGTCAGAAATCTCATTTGTTCTGAGCAGTTAAACAGATCTGTACTCCGAAGACATCTGCTTGACAGGAGGCAAAATGATTAAGTGACCCCCAAATTAATTCACACCTATTTGGGACCCTCCCCCATCCACCCACCCCCAATTTAAAGTTATCACAAAACATTCTGCAAAAGTAAAGCAAACTGGAAAAGAGAAGACATCTACTTCATTTGGTTTTGTTTTTCTTTCTGTTCCTTCCTTTGTAGGTGTTAAGCAGATAAAAAAACGCACTTCAAACTTAGTATAAAGTGCTGGCTTACACATTACTGCAGACAAATACATTTTTACTTATTGTTACCACTAAATGCCATTCATTAGTTGTGTCTTTGGGTGACCCTCTCTCCTATGAGTCGCACCATATATTCTTTAAGAATTTTTTCCAAATCTAAAATGCCATGGTTCTAAGATTGGAGGAGAGGGAAACAGCAGCAAAGAAAATAAATAATATAATGTTATGAGAGAGATGATAATCTAAATTTTCAAGTTTTAGACCTAACTAACATTTTTCAAGAGTTCATCTGTTAGCTGGTAAGCTGTAACATGAAGCGTACATTTTTCCAAAGAAATGATGTGACAGATAGGCTCTTAGGCTAATTCACAAAAGTTTATTTAACCTTCAGTGCAAGAAAACTGCTAGGCAGTTGTGATTAAAATAGAAAACAGGTGTTGCCACAAGAGTAATTAAGCAAAAACAATGTCAAAATGAAACAAACAAAAATTTA
Source organism: Globicephala melas (assembly GCF_963455315.2). NCBI lineage: Eukaryota > Metazoa > Chordata > Mammalia > Artiodactyla > Delphinidae > Globicephala > Globicephala melas. The sequence continues at coordinate 16,423,258 of NC_083321.1, forward strand.
TCTTGAAGTCAAACAAAAGATCTAGTTACTGTAGATCTTCCTAGCAACTAGATTATAAAAGCTCATACCTCAAGTCCATGGACTCCAAGTTAAGGACTCTTGCTTAAATAAGGTGGGAGGATCTTACTAGTTTTCAGGTACAGGGACATTAGGGGTTCAGAAGTATGCCAAAGCCCAAAGCTGGGAGAACGGCACAGAGCTGGAGAGGAGAAAGAGAGGAGGGGCTTTTCTTAGACGTCCTCTGACTGCAGTGGGAAATGAACTTAGTGACTGGAGCATTCTCTTCACATCCCAGCTCCAGTATTCCCTGTACAACACTCCTGGGAGTTCAGTGGCAGCTCAGTAAACACAGAGCCTAAAAACATGGATGGCATGCTTCCTAGATGGAGCCGGGACTGTGGAAAGGAACAACTAACTCCCTGAGTCGCCACACCAAGTACTGGACACCTGCTACTGCCAGAAGCAGCTCAGCTTGGACTGCGAGGAGGCTGCCTGGAGCAATGTCTGCTTCCCTGCTCTGACTGAAAGGCCCATTTCAACCCCCCAAAGATCTAAGGCTTCCAATATATATGCGTGTTCACAAGTCTGCAGTCTGTAACTTGTGGGTGCCTATCTTTATCATCTGCTAAGGCTTGAAATAGAAAAGCCAAACGAATGTTCTCTTCTTCTGGGAAGGACTACTTACTGTACTTAAAACTTTAACTATTATGATGGAAAATGTCCCTATCTAAGTCTGTATTTTGGGCAATTCAGATTTTTAATTCATAAGTACTTACCCACATTCACTCTGGAAAACAATGATCTATTACACTTAATTTGGATAGGTTTAAATATCAAGTGAAGGACGTCCCTGGTGGCGCAGTGGTTAAGAATCCGCCTGCCAATGCAGGGAACACGGGTTCGAGCCCTGGTCCGGGAAGATCCCACATACCACGGAGCAACTAGCCTGTGTGCCATAACTACTGGGCCTACGCTCTAGAGCCCACGAGCCACAACCACTGACCCCACGCGCCACAACTACCGAAGCCCAAGTGCCTTGAGTCCATGCTCCGTAACGAGAAGCCACCACAATGAGAAGCCCATGCACCGCAACAAAGAGCAGCCCCCGCTCACCACACTAAAGAAAGCCCGCACACAGCAACGAAGACCCAGCACAGCCAAAAATAAATTAATTAATTAAGATAAAAGTTAAAAAAAAATTAAAATAAATATCGAGTGAAGAGTTTCAAAAGCTATTTTCTAAGACCTGCTATTTCAGTTTGCCCTTAACCCTTTCCCTAATATTAGGCAACTTTAAAAATGAAATCGGGGGATTTCCCTAGTGGCGCAGTGGTTAAGAATCTGCCTGCCATTGTAGAGGACACGGGTTTGAGCCCTGGTCTGGGAAGATCCCACATGCCGCGGAGCAACCAAGCCCGTGCGCCACAACTACTGAAGCCCGCGTGTGTAGAGCCCGTGCTCTGCAACAAGAGAAGCCACTGCAATGAGAAGCCCGCACACCCCAACGAAGAGTAGCCCCTGCTCAACACAACTAGAGAAAGCCCGCGCGCAGCAACGAAGACCCAATTAGCCAAAAATAAATATATAAATAAACGTATAAAAAAAAATTTTTTTAAATGAAATCAGGGAGCTCCCTGGTGGCCTAGTGGTTACGATTCCAGGCTCTCATTGCCGTGGCCCAGGTTCAATCCCTGGTCAGGGAACTGAGATCCTGCAAGCCGTGCGGCACAGCCAAAAGAATGAAACACTTCTGTTCTCACTCAGAAGTTATAACTAAAAACAAGGAGCAAGGGATTTGGTACGCCTGGTAAGACACAGTACATATACTAAATTTTACTTTATTTTTTTTGATGTGGACCATTTTTTAAGTCTTTATTGAATTTGTTACAATATTGCTTCTGTTTTATGTTTTGGTTTTTTGGCGGTGAGGCATGTGGGATCTTAGCTCCCTGACCAGGGATCGAACCCGCTCCCCATGCATTGGACAGCAAAGGTCTAACCACTGGACCGCCAGGGAAGTTCCTATACTAAATTTTAATTAGTTATGTTTCTGAAAGCATGAATAGATCTGCAGTACACCCAAATCCACATACTAAAGAGACCTTTCAATTCTTTAATAAGTATACCCAAATGTGATAATTAAGCACAATGTAAATTAAGGTTTGGATTCTGCCTGCAGTCAAATTACTGCCAGGAAGGGCTGCATGGGTAATGTATGCAGAGCTATCAGAGTGGAACTCAGAAGCTGACTGTGAGGTCCAACTCTCTTACTTTATTTACATGCGCTTTTCCCCTCAGATTAAATCCAACTTCCCTCCCCTGGCCTCTTGTTACACTGTAGTCACCAACTTTATTTCTTCTGGTATAAAATTTTGTAGTTGCCTGGACTTAACACTGTAAATGTTATGTAGCAAAGTACTGGAAAATTCACCAAAGAGGATCACTAAAAAGGCATGTAGGAAAGAAATCTTGCTTTCCTAACTCTAAGCCTAACTACCTACTGTAGGAGTGACTTGGAAGAGATCCAGAAGATTCTGTAGATTTCTCCCTTTCTCAAGCAAGTTTTTAGTAACCCCTACCTTTCCCCCACCAAAACATATGTACCCAATGTGCAAAAAGAAGGAATGTGTTAAAAAACAAAAACCAAATCAGATTCTACTTTCCCTTTGCAATGTTCAGCATATAAATACATTTCTACCAGCTTTCTACCACTTTTCAGGTGGGCTACTTTCTCAGCTGAGTAGCTGGACATCAAAATGAGAAGAAGTCAACGTCAGGGAATATAAATAGCTGTGACCCAAAACAATACTGCAAAAGAGCCAATAGGAGAAGGGCTCCCCAAAATGCAGCAGGACTTAACGCCACATCTCCCTTCATAAGGGCCTCAGGGAAAACCATCATCTGGAGAGAGAAGAAGGACAGAAGCAACCAGGATTCACACAAGATTTCCAATCTTTTGTTAGAGGTGAAATTGTAAGTGTTGTCTAGGGTTTCTGAAACACACATGTATATTTTAAATCTCAGCTGGTATGGCCATGAAAAAGAAATTTTTTTCTAATGTAACTTAGGTATAGAGAAATGCCACCCCACAGAGTCAGTCTTTTCTCAGATATACACTGAAAACCACTCACCAAAACCAACGCTGACTTTTAAATTGCTTTACTCATTCATTATATTTAAGACAAAATTTGCCATCACATGGTGAATCTAAATGTGAACCTCACTTTACACAAAGGTAAGCCTAGCATTGTGTTCCTATCACCATTCATTACATACAACCCAGTACTTTCACAGGACAATGGTTAATACATTTCAGATCGGTGGACTCAATTAAATTGCATGGGGCACACAGATCACTTTCTAAATGTTTGCTGGACTTTATAGGATTGTTCTCAGGTGTTGGAAGTCATTAAGTTTATCAAGTTTCTGTAGCAGAATACACACGCATTCTTTAGGCATCAGCAGCATTCACAAAATACAGGCCATCGGAAAGTTATGTAAGAAAAGCAGCCTCTCCTCTGAGGAATTAATTCAACCTGACAAGAATCCGGGAAATCGCATATCCTCCCTGAGGGGCTGGGTCAGAGCAACTAGGTAAAGAAACAATGCAAAGAACACTGGGATACTAGGGCGGTTGACTGCTGAAAAGATGCAGGCAACGCCACCAGAGGCATCCTCAAGCATTCCTTCGCAAAGAGAGTGTGCGTGTTGTGTCTAATGAGCCCCTGCTGACCTGGGTAACGGTACCAGCTGAAACCACCACAGCTTGACACGAACGCCAGCATGTGGGACAGGAGACTGGGGGAAGTAGCATTAGGTGACACACTGCCTAGGGGTGCCGAAGCTGTCACCTCCCTAGGACTCGCGCACACCCGGGCGCTGCCACCTGCTTTCTACTTCCTCGGGGAAGGCTGGTGACGCGTGGGCCAGAGAGGCACCAGAGGAGGGATAATGATCCGGGTTTTAAAGCTAGGGAGCCAGATAATGTCCCCAGGACCCGAACTCCCGGGGAGAGTCGCCCGGCCCCAGGGGTGGAAGCCTGAGAACTTGCAGGCAGCCGAGGCCAAGTCCAGGACACAAGTGGGAAGGGGACCGGTCCGAGGGCGGAGGTCGCCCACACCGCGACACCGGGACCGTGGGACTGCAGGCTGGGGGCGGGGCCGCGCGGAGCCAAACAGCCAGGGGCCGGGCCGGGCCGGGGAATCCCCCCCGGGCGACGGCGGGCGCGGGCGGAGAGGGACACCCTGGCCGCTACCTGCTGCTGGATCTTCCCGTCCTCCGTGACGACCCAGTGCGTGGTGGCGAAGGCCCCTCGAGCTGCCACACTCAGCAAGGCGGAAAGGCTGAGGAACCAGCCCGGACTGGAGCACGGCGGCAGCTCGCACCGTCCGCGGACCCCTACTGCCGCCGCCATCTTGCCCCCCCTAGCCCGGGCGCTCACACCGGAAGCGGAAATGGACCCCCGCCGTTCGCCATCTTGGGGAGGTCGACGCTGGAGGAGGAGGAGGAGGAGCCGAGGGGGCGCTGCCCGCCGACTACCGGCTTCCTCGGCCTCGGGCTCGGTTTAGGCGGCGGGGAAGCGCGGCCTCTGACGCTGGCCCAATTTGGCTTCAGGTCGGAGACCGCTTTCTCATTATTGTTTTCCTGTGCGCGATACGATCTCGGAGCGTGGGAACCAGAGGGAGAGAAAAGTAGTGTTCCAGTTGGAGCCTAAGCCAAAATGAGAGGGCTCAGAGTATATACATGCAACTCTTTGGTTTAAAAAAAAATTATTTTTATTTCTGATTGTGGAAAATAAAAGGTGTGCTTTCGAAACATCTAAGGGAAGGGATAGGTTCTCTTTTATTCTTAAAACCTCACAATAGGGGGAGCTTCAGAATTGGAAGTGGTGTTAGTCTAGGGCAGCGCCGTCCAGTAGAAACGTAACGCGAGCCGTGAACCACAATTAAAAAAAAAAATGAAATAACATCTTATTTAACCCATTATATACAGTATATTATTAGTTCAGTGTGAAATCTTTTAGATTATTAACATATCTAATTATTATTAGAAATTACTGAGATATTTATTTTTGTACCAAGTTTTCGAAATCCGTTTGCATTTTACGCTTATAGCTCATCTAAATTCGGACTAGCCAGATTTCAGGGGCTAAATAGCCACGTGTGGCTAGTGGCTACCTTACTGAACATCATAGGTCTAGATCTGGAGACCAGCAGCATTGGCATCACCTGGGAGCTCATTAAAAAAGCACATTCTTGGGCTTCCCTGGTGGCGCAGTGGTTGAGAATCTGCCTGCCGCCGCTGCAGGGAACACGGGTTCGCGCCCCGGTCCGGGAGGATCCTACATGCTGCGGAGCGGCTGGGCCCGTGAGCCACGGCCGCTGGGCCTGCGTGTCCGGAGGCTGTGCTCCGCAGCGGGAGAAGCCACAACAGTGAGAGGCCCGCGTACCGCAAAAAAAAAAAAAAAAAAAAAAAGGCACATTCTTGGCTCTTCTGTCTCTTCCCATCAGATTCTACCTTTTAACAAGAGCCCCGGGTGACTGGTATGTCCATTAAAGTTTGAGAAGCACTTCCTTCTAGTGCATCAACACGCAGGCCAAGCGGACTAGCCTGGCTTCTAGGTTCCAGCTAGCTATGTCGTTTTAGGTGCGTCAGGGCTGCCTTCTAGCTATATGTGTCATTTTATGTTTAGATTCATTATGCTTTGGGGTTTTTTCTTTGGGAAAAGGAAGATGAGAATTATGCCTGACCACTTCCCTACTCAGGTGTATTGCAAGAAAACAAATAATTGCCAAGTGTTTAAACATCACTTCATGCTATGGAAGCCATTACCACAGTACTGGCTTTTTATGTCTTCTTAGAGCAGCTTTTCTTAGGAGTACTGAAGTGATGAGCATTACTTTCATTAAAAATGTATGGCTTACCTGCTTTTTTTGCCTGATACTCTGCTAGACCCTGGGTATGAAAATCTGACCACTGAGCAGTGTGCAGTCTGGTGGGATATTGGCAAGGTAACAATTTACATATAGGATATTGGGGGTGTGTAAGGGCTCATGTGTAGAAGAGACAGACCAACCAAGTGAAAGTCTTAGAGCAAAGGTGCAGTTTTAGGCAGAATAAGCGCTAAGCATGAAAAGGTGAAATTGGTGGCAAATTGTAAAGGTTTCTTGTATGTTCTCAGCATCTTATTTTTAGGCATAGAAGTAAACCCTACTTGTGTATAAAGCTACTAAATAATGACAGTCACCATCATCTAACATTGGTTGAGTGTTTAATACATACTGGGCACTGTACACACATAGTTCTAATTAATCTTCACTAACTTACCAGGCGTAGGCTAGTTAAGTAATTTGGCCAAGATCATACAGCTAATAAGCAGCAGAACTCAGATTTGCATTCAGGTCTACCTAACTTTAGAGCCTGAGCATGGATGAAGGATGGTGAGGAGTTTGAAAGAAGCTCCGGCATCACCTCTTTTGGCCATCAGCAATTTCTTTGACATGCACAAGTTAACTTGCAAAGGGGCGGAATAGTAACTTCTATAGCTTTAACGTACCACCCACCTTCGTTTTCCTTAAATGATAACCCTTGTCCTTTGGGATCCTGTGTTAGTTTTCTGTTGCTGTGTAACAAATTACCACAAAATTTAGCAGCTTAACATAGTTATTATCTCAGTTTCCATGGGTCAAGAGTCTGGCATGGCGTGTGTGGGTTCTCTGCTCAGTGTCTCACATGGCTTATACCAAGGTTGCAATCTCACCTGAGGCTCAGGAGCTTTTCCCAAATGCTTTCAAGTTTTTACAGAGTTCAGTTCTTTGCTGTTATAGGACCGAGGTCCCAGTTTTCTTGCTGGCTACTGACTGTCCTCATTCTCAACTCCTAGGTCACCCACCATGCCTTGCCATGTGGCTTTCTCAGCACGGCAGATGTTTCTTCAAGGCAAGCAGGGAAATGTCTCCATCACTTATATCTCTGAATTCTTCCATCTCTGATCTCTAGGCCCAGATTTTAAGCATGCATGTGATTAGATAAGGTCTACCTGGATAACCTCTCTTTTGAGTAGCCCCATATGAACTGATTAGTAACCTTAGTGACATCTGCAAAAATTCCCTTTGCCATATAACATAAAACTGAGGAATGATATCATATTCACGCATTTTCCCCACTTTCAAGGGAGAAGATTTTATGAGGGCAAGGATCATTGGGGGGTCATCTTAGAATCCTGCCTGCCACAGATCCTGACTGCTTGGTTCCACACCTCTAGTCTTACTGAACTATGTTTTAAGCATCACACAGTAACACTTAGAAGTGCTCTTGCTCATCTTGTTCCTTGCCTAAAATCCCTCTCTTGCTCTTTTAAAATATATTATTTAAGGTATAGCTTAAATCCCAGATTGTAAAAAAAAAATCTGTCAACTTCTATTTGCCTCCTCTGAATTCTGTAACACTAATACGACAATTAATACCATGTTGCTTTGTGATATTACTTTGTACATTTTGAACAGCTAAACTCTTGAGTAGCTCTTTGTTTAACTAGTTAGACTGTTAGCATCTGAGGGCAGGAAGCATTTCCTATACTAATGTATTTTTATCTTCCATAAAGCTTCCATACTTAAGTGGTTAGTTTGTTTAGTATTTTATACCCCAAAAAGGTAGCTTTCCCATTTTATGTGAATAAAACAATGAAAACTTCTAATCCAAATAAAATTGTTGCTACCAATTTTCTACATCCAAATAGATCACCTGTTACCCTTCTTTTATTCTGTTGTTCTAAGACCTGATATTTTTTCCATTTTAAGTACATATTTTCTCTTCATGCTTACATAAAACCTGTAGAAATATAAGATGGTAGTTACCAAAATTGCTGATAATCTCTAAATTGTGATTCAGTTCTTAGTTGAACAAATGATAGGAAAACCCATAACTGCATGTAATCTGGTCTTTCAGCATAAAGTATTTTACACATAGGTCCTTTAATTTATCACTATCATTATAAATTATAGATTTTTTTTGAAGTTGGGAATTGGACAATGATAGAATGATCTTTCTGGATTATTAATTTCCTCTCTTGGGCCACTTTATCTGAATGTTGTGAAGGATCTCTATACTGTTTATTTCTTAGAGAAAATACTTAAGATATAAATATTCCTGAGAGAGTTAACACCCTGGTTTAAATTCTGTTAAATGATTATCTTTTGCTTCATAGTAAACCAACGTAAATCTTTGTGGCTTAAATTTTAAGCTTTAAACCATGATTTATTATATATTTTTTGGCTGGACTCAGCTGGTGGTTCTGCCCCTCCTGCTGTTAGCTGGGGTCACTCATAAGGCTTCATACAGCTGGGACCCTGGCTGGGTTTGGAATGTTCCCAAATGGCTTCACTCATGCCTAGTGCTTAGCAGGAGTGGCTGAAATGGCTAGGGGTGGCTGGGCCTCTCTCTCTCAGTCCCAGTAGTTAGTTACAGAGGTTTCTTACGTGGTGGCTCAGGGCTCCAAAAGAGTGAAAGTAGAAGCTGTCAGGCTCCTTGAGGGCCAGGCCCAGAAAAGTGTCACTTCTGCATTCTGTTGATCAAAGAAAGTAACAAGGTTGGCCCAGATTTAAGGGGAAATGGAAACACTCATCTTGATACGTGAAGCAGCGTGTTTGATTGGGAATAGAAGGAATTATTGGCAGCCTGCTACATATAGTTAATTCCTTCAGTGATTTTGAACTGGTGGAGGTTCAAAGGGTGGATAGGGAGGGAGGCTGGTTATGGCAGGAGGGGCTATCCAGGTGTATCTCCCCAGCAGCCATACACAAAGTGAAGAGGGTTTTCAAAGAAGAGACAGGGGATACCTAAATATTAATTTCATTAGAAATTATGAAACGTAGTAATTTCATTTAGAAATAGTTCGCCAGTAGTGTGGCAGTCTGAAGCGTGAGGACTACTTTGGATGAGACCAAGTGTCAAATCAGCCCAGGATTCTAACTCACAGTGACAATAGGGCTGCTCTGAGGATAACATGATGGTCAGCCTCAAAAGACTTTTCCTGATACAGACTTACCAGCCATTAATTTATCCAAATCTTTGCAGCTGTTAATACATTTGGGGGCAACAGTTTCTATGGAGTAATTGTATTCTGACTGTTCAGTCTGTAAGTAGCTACAGGTCATACCCGCCCCACCCCCAGCTTTTACTCCCTCACATACACCCAACTTTCAGTATCCTGATTTTATGATTAAATCCAAGTTCATTCTATTCAAACCTTTTAGTGCGTTTGTGCTTTTTGATCTTATCCATCACTTTATAGCATACCAAGTTTTAGTTTTTCCTTCTAGAAATACCATTCCTTCATCTTTTATTTGCTCTTGTTTCCTATTCTTACGTATTTCTTGAAGAATACAGACTGGAACTGTATGTAGTAGTCTGTCTAGGCTTTGTCTCAGATCTTGTTTCTTTTATCAACTCTTTATGATGACCAGAATTTTACTTTCTTATTTGTGGCTATATTAATTTTAAATGTACAACTTCTAGGAATAAATCTACAGTTTCTTAGGATTTTGATAAATTAGATTTCATTTGTTTTAGTTTCCATCACACTTGCTAGAATTAAATCCCACTTGCTGTTTTCTACCCATCAGAACTGATTTGAGTTCCTCCTATGGTTTCCAAAATGGGGAGGAAGGATAGTGAGTTGAAGGAGCACCCTGTACATGGTCCTGTGCCCAGCATGGGCGGAAAGGCTTCCCAGGGAGAGTGAAATCTAGTCTGACCTGAAGAAGGAATGTTAGTCTGATGAATGGGAGAGAGAGAGTCAGGGAACAAAGATTTTCCAGACAGGAAACGTGCCCCAGGATCAGAAAGAGCATGTCCCCTTTGAGTTACTGAAAGTAGTTCATCGAAGGTGAGTTTAGGAGTTCTGGGGTCGAGATTAGGAACCTAAGCACTTTCAGAACTCATTCTTTAGCACAGCCTGGTATTCTTAAAGCCAAGGGTTCTGCACGTTTTGTTGCCTCCATTTCAAATGCCTTTCCTTGAGATCTTCACTAGGCTGGCTCCAAATCATCGTCCAGGACTCAGCTCAAATGAATTCCTCAGAGACTTTTTCTAACCATTCTATGTGAGCTCTTACAAATGATCACCTTAGAATGCTTCAGTGTCCTCATAACACTACTCTCTGAAATCAGCTTATTAATTAGCCTCTGCATAATAGAATGTAAACTCCATGAGAGTTTGCCTATCTTGTTTACCACTATATCCTCAGCATAAAACACTGCCTTCTACTTTTATTTATTGAAAGCTTACTATGTACTAAGCATTGTTTTACATGTATGGGATTATCAATGAATAAAATGCAAAAATCCTTACCTTTGTGGCATTTTAGCCATGTTACATTCTACCAGGGGGAGACACTAAAAATATGGTAAATTATTGGGTTGGCCAAAAGGCTCGTCCATTTTTTTCCGTAAGATGGCTCTAGTAGCACTTAGTTGTCTTTAGCTTCATTCGAAACAATTTTGTTAGATTATATGTGACAGCTGTCATGTCAGCATTTAAAAAAAGACTTATCAAAATTGGTGAATTTTTGTGTAGCCATTTTAATATTGAAGTTGGAAGAAAAAAAGCAACATTTTTGGCATATCATGCTTTATTATGTCAATAAAGGAAAAAATGCAACCGAAACGCCAACAAAGATTCGTGCAGTGTATGGAGAAGGTGCTGTGACTGATTGAACGTGTCAAAAGTGGTTTGCAACGTTTCGTGCTGGAGATTTCTGGCTGGACGATGCTCCATGGTCAGGTAGACCAGTTACAGTTGATAGTGATCAAATCGAGACATTAATTGAGAACAATTAACGTTAAACCATGCAGGAGATAGCTGACATACTCAAAAAATCCAAATCAAGTGTTGAAAATCATTTGCACCAGCTTGGTTACGTGAATCGCTTTGATGTTTGGATTCCACATAAGCAAAACCTTCTGGACCGTATTTCCGCATGTGATTCTCTACTGAAACGTAATGAAAATGTTCCGTTTTTAAAACAAACTGTGATGGGCGATGAAAAGTGGATACTGTACAATAATGTGGAACGGAAGAGATCGTGGGGCAAGCGAAATAAACCACCACCAACCACACCAAAGGCCGGTCTTTATCCAAAGGTGATGTTGTGTATATGGTGGGATTGGGAGTCCTCTATTATGAGCTCCTTCTGGAAAACCAAGTGATTAATTCCAACAAGTACTGCTCCCAATTAGACCAACTGAAAGCAGCACCTGACAAAAAGCATCCAGAGCTAGTCAACAGAAAACGCATAAACTTCCATCAGGATAACGTAAGTCTGCATGTTTGATGACCAGGCAAAAACTGTTACAGCTGGGCTGGGAAGTTCTGATTCGTCCGCTGTATTCACCAGCCATTGCACGTTCGGCTTTCCACTTATTTCGGTCTTTACAAAATTCTCTTAATGGAAAAAATTTCAATTCCCTGGAAGGCTGTATAAGGCACCTGGAACAATTCTTTGTTTCAAAAAGATAAAAAGTTTTGGGAAGATGGAATTATGAAGTTGCCTGAAAAATGGCAGAAGGTAGTGGAATAAAAGGGTGAATACATTGTTCAATAAAGTTCTTCGTGAAAATGAAAAATGCCTTTTATTTTTACTTAAAAACTGAAAGCAATTTTTGGCTAACCCAATATACAGTATAATTAGGATAGTATGTTAGAAGTTGGCAAATGCTCCAGAGAACATTGAGTAGGGTAAGTGGGTTCTGAAGTCTTGGCAGGGTAGAAAGGGGCATTGCGGTATTAAACAGGATTCTTGAGAAGGTGATCTTTGAGGAATCGAAGGGGTGGAGTCAGACAGGCAGATATGTGGCTAGAAGGAACAGCCAGTGCAGATTCTAAGGTAGGAGTGTGTCTTTGCCTAGCTGCATGAAGCTGACTGACTGGGGCAGAGCAGTAGCTGAGGTCAGAAACTTTTAAGCCATGGCAGTGTTTTTGATTTTTATTCTAAAACGAGGAGTCATTGAACAGCTTCAAGTAGAAGAGTGTATGTTTCTTTGCTGCTGTGTTTAGAACAGGCTATAGTCAAGTGTAATAGCTGGGAGATCAATCAGGAGGCTATTATGAAACTCCAGGCAAGAAAGGATGGACATAGACATTTGGCAGTCCTCAGCATGTAGATGGTATTACAGGCATAGGACTGGATGTGATCACCAAGAGAATTTAGGTAACTTTTTCTGATCCATCCTTGGTGCTACTTCAGGAAAACAAATAAAGGCTGGGAGTCAAAATAAGAAGTTGCTTTACATAATAACTTGAGGGAAGAAATTATTTCATAATGATTTGGCAAGTATCTGATGTTTTGCTTTGACAGAAAGAACCAAATCCTTTTTTCAGAAGGGTATTAGCTTCTAAAAATAAATCCAAAAGGTTGAAAATGAAAGATAACTTGTAACACTGAACCCTTGAAAGCAGAGCAGTATTTTTTCCATCTTTATATTTTCATGGTCTAACACACTGGCACATGAGAAGCAATGAATAAATGTTTAATGAATATCCAAGAATCTGAAGCTATAATCGTAACACAAGACACAAAACAAAATTACAAAAGGAAATTTATTTCAAAAGCATAAGGGAACATTTACATTTGAACAAGGGGATTTACAGGTGTCTTGCAAAAGAAAAAAAATTCGTGGCATGAAGTTTTTCGTTCAAAGTTTTGAAGCAGAAATAACCTAAGTTGTGCACTATTGCCTTAGGAAAGGGAAGGGGAACAATGAGGCGGTAAAGGAAGGAACACAGTCAACTTAATATCAAACTTTAGAAAGTAAAGTCACTTCTGCTCAGCTTTGAGTTTACAAATATTAAAAAGAAAAAGAGGAAAAATTACACTTAATGTTCAAATTTATATAACTGTCCCAAAACAGCATCTATACTTGAAATGGCTTTAGGCCACTGGCTGATCTGCCGTTGAGGTCCAGGCTACCTGGTCACAGTTTTCAAATGGAAAGTCCATGTTCCTGTGTCTGCTCAGATTCCAAGGGAGCTTAGGTTCAGCTCACTGTCTTTTGGAATGTTTAGAGATTATTGCCACCACTCCATAGTCAAGCTGACCAACTTCTTTTGCTCACTTGTATCATTCTAGTCTTCAAAAAATATTTTCCCCATATACATGTGCAGTAATTCTAACAAAGGGGTTTTGCCTATACCCCCAGTATAGAGGTAACAGTAATGAAGACACCTGTATTGGAATCACAAACTATGCCTCAAAAAAAAGGTCAAACTACTAGAAAATGTCACTCAGGCATTGGATTTGAATAGCAAACTTGGGGAGGGAAGATTAACTGTGGAACAAAAATATATGAAACATTCAAATGCAGAGCAAAGGGCCTATGCTACTAAAAATGCCCATGACATTAAACACTCCACAAACCCCCCATCTGTTGTTTTAACCTAAAGACTCTATTGACTAACTTATACAATAATTTTGATTAATAACCTGAGAAGTTAAAATCTTGAAAGTGGCAAAAGCAAACTGAGAGAGCATCCCTTACTTACTGGTATACCATGTTACCAAGTCACTTTTTCTGGGCTGCCCTGGTTATCAAATCCCCAAATTCTAAATTATTCTATCTCATCCTGTAGAAACCTATATGTACATCAGATTCAATATTCTGGCTGTATTTCTCCAACAGGGATCTCCAAATTTATCTTTGAAAATGCAGCCTTTGTTTATTTTTAGTTTTAAATAACAATAATCATGTAAGTGCAACTGACTCAAAAGCCCTCACTACTGGAAGGAAAACCTAGATAACAAGTTAATAATGGATTCAGCCTCAAAAGGATAATCACCGTGTCAAAGACTACCCGTTCCTGGAATTTTAAAAAATGACTTATGTTGTGTAGTCAAGTTTCGCAGCATGCATATATATATATATATATATATACACACACACACACACATACACAGATATATGCTCATGTATGTATGTATATTATACATACACATTTCTATGCAAATAGTAAGATCCCATATTCAAAAATTTATATCACAACATATGGAGAAGAGTTAAGTAAGCAGTGCAAAGCAACTTACTTCCTCCTAAAAATGTAATGTCATTTCTACATTTTAAGAAAGCTGGTAAGTATTTTGCTTTACTGACAGAAGCCAGGAATGCTGCACCATTGCCTAGCGGCTTTATTAAATAACAATGAAAATAAAATGTTAAGACTGACCATTACTCTTCTCCATATGTTGGCTGGGGGCAAGACAGAGAGGACAGGAAAGTCAGTAACCTTTCAGAACTGATGATCTTTACCAGTTATCAGAACTAGACTGAATTTTATTACATTTTAGATTTGAATAGCTCTCAATAACAAATTATCAAGATGTTTAAAAGATTCACAATATGAAGTCTGAATAATGGTGATATTGCAAAAACAAGTCAAGATTGCAGACAAAGCATCCAAAAATATCGCTGTGGTTTTACCTTGGACACAACCATGGTCTATTACAAAAGTAGATCATACATACAAAGGTATAAAGAACATTAAGTTTTTAGCTGAAGGCAGCAGTCTTTTTAAAGGGACATCCCCGGCAATCCAATGAGTAGAGTAGTAGAATTTAAGTGTATTAAGCTCAAGACAATGCTGAAGACTGTGACTTCTCATTCAGTAGAGTCTTCCCCGACTACGATTTCCTCGTGCTCCCCAACCTCGGCCACCTCTACTTCCCCTGAAGGCTCCTCTCTGCTCTACGAAAAAGCGAACAAGGGTTTAGGTCTTGTTCAGGACTTCACGGGACAGCACACACAGAAGTAATGTAGCTCGCAGCTCTGAATGCAGCAGTAGGCTCTATACAAACAGCATCGGTATTCTGCTAGTCCATCTCCAAATTCAATCTTCACATAAAACCAGGGCATCATATATGCCAAAGCACATATTGCAAGGTGCCTATATTCACAGTAGGTACTCAATTAAATGTATCCCATTAATAAAGATATTTCAAGGTGACAATGTTATAACTACATTGTTAGTTCTTTATTTTGGGGTCTATCACTACCAAAGATAATTAACAAAACTAGAAAAATTTCTATACTTATATTGGAATTAAAGCCAGTGGCCTTCAAAAGTTAGTGCCATATATGTAAAATATCTTAGACTATCAATGATCAATTCTGAAAAATCAGGCTAGAATGAAAAATGTACCTTTCAAATGCAACAAATAGGCAATTTGTTTTGCTCACCATATTTCAAAATAATGTTGATACAAATTCCGACGGCTTTCCTCACTGCTTTTTCAGCTATGTATGAGCTGCTCAGAGTGCTGCCAAAAAGGTGATATGTATATATTACAGTGTTTGGGTTACTGATGTAAATTAAGGATATCTTTTGCTGAAAAATCAAGTTACTTGTGTCATATGGTAGATTGAGTCCTTGATTTATTGGTCAGTCTGTTTTACAGCTCCAGAGAAATATTCCTCAAAGGAGTCTTTCCAGTGAAGAAAACTGATTGAAGTTATCAGCAAGGCAGGACTTTTCATCATGTATAAGTTAGTCTCAAACTTCTAATTCTGGAGATAGAATCTCCTCATTGGAACTTTTCAAACTTCCTCATTGCAGCAATCTTGTTAGGAGCAATAAAAAGAATCTGGTGTTGCCATTTTTGATCCATAATACTGGAGGCTTGAAAAATTCCTATCAAGTCAGTGTTGCAATCCATTTTTTGCCATTATGGCTAGAAATATAGTTACTGTATTTGGGTGATGTTTTGATTTCTTCTTTTTTTTTTTTCCCTCCAGAAACTCTTGAGTTAGAAAACTAACTAGACCTTTCCCCAGCTTAGCCAACATTTACCTGTGTAACAGAACAGAATCTGATTCAAAGTCACCTCTCATGTCATGACACATTTTTCTAAGTTGATTGGTATGCAAACTGTTTAAACGAAACCATCGTGAGCCAACACGTTCAGAAAATCAGAGGTCGTCTGTGGGTAAGATACTCCCAGTGATAGATGCAATGACTGTGGTGCATTCTGGGAGCATAGCAACCTTAATACAGCAACTTCTTGATGCTGTAACTCCTGCATTTTTGACTGTTTAAGACTTGGCTTTACCCATGCAGATGTCTGCATATTTTCCCCCTATCATACTCATATAACCTTCATTTCTCAGTTTACATCGACACACTTAACAAATCAACACCCCCATAGCTATCATTATTAGCTATAAGCTAACAGACTACTAAAATCTACCCTTTCAATTGTTTTTCAATCAATTTTAATATGAATAACTCAGTTACCCTCAATTGTTCAGTATATCTAATAAGTATATTAAATACATAGTATGAAGGTATTATTTGCTGTGATTATCTTTTCTATATTGGCTATTTCTTTCTGATCTGCAACCGAGGCAGCCATTTCTACAGTACAGGGAGTCACCAAACTTTCTTTTTTCTTCATCCTGAGGGACTATTCTGCACTTTAATGATCTTTTCAATGGTTTCAAGCTTACTAACACTGCTTACAGTTAAAATTATACTTTAAAAATTATTTTTATATTCTAAAAAGGTAAAAGTTGAAGGATACAAGTCACAAAACGTAGAATTAGTACTTGTGGGTTACCAGGGAACTCTGTTCTGCACGAAGGAAAACTAAACATGGGTATATGTTTGCAAATCATTTGACTGAAAATGCACCAGGAAGCTGAACTAAGTTACGGGAACAAACGCCATTTGATAAAGCAAATAACAGAGACATTGGTTAGTAAAGTGATAAACTTGGATAAGGAAAGAAGTCTAAGTATGCCTACATGGACTCAAAGAACAATCACAAATTCTGGCTCCTTCTCTGTAGTGAACAAGTTCAGGCCCATGACACTGGCACAATCTATTTTCTTTGCAGTAGACTTGTTCACTGTAATAAGAGCGATATTAGTATTACCTGGTTCCCTATAACACAAAAGGAGTAAATTTCCCAACCCTTCAGTGTGTATGACTCTTCAAAAACAAAACAAAAAAACCCCCCATGCAACCAAGTCTTCCTTGGAAAAATAAAATTGAGCTTGGCTGATATAGAGAAGTGGAATTATGATGTTTTTGCCAAATGTGGGTAATAAAATCTATGTATTAAAGACTCAAGAACACAAAACATTTTTTCCCTCCAACTTTGAGACAACTCTGACATCCCAGGAAAAAAAATCCAACAGTTTCTCCTTCTTCCTGACCCACTGTCAGCTCCCTAAGGAAAGGACATAAAAAAGGTAGAAAAAATTTGAGGTAGATTGGTCCACCAATTCTCATCTATAGTACCAAGAACGGTTTTCAACCGAATGGGTGAAAGAAATCCAGGGAAACTCTCTGAATTGTTAATATGAGAATACTTACAATCTGACACATTCAACTCCCCAAAATAAAAGTACTAGCAGAAATTTTGTTCCTACTTTCCAATAAGAACAATCAGAGTTTAGTTTGCTTTGTAATTCAATTTATGACAAGCACTCCAATTACAAGGGTCACCCCTATAGGAATATTAAAGTACAAGAATACCAGACACAAAAGACAATGGTTTTGTCTGTTCTGCCATTCCGTTACTTTGAGGACTACGGAACAACTCAGGTTGTGACTCCTGGATTTTTTTTTCTTGGCTGCACTGTGCAGCTTGTGGGATCTTAGTTCCCTGACCAGGGATCGAACCCCCCGGCAGTGAAAGTGTGGAATCCTAACCACTGGACTGCCAGGGAATTCCCTGGATATTTGTCCTGAGTAAAACTGCTTATTTTTTTCACATTGATTATTTTTTAAAAATCACATACAACCTAAGGCTTTGCATTTTCCACATCTCTTTTCCACATGCATCACATCATCTGATTCTCCCTATCAGGCAGGTAATGAATTTCACAGGGCAAAATGCTTACGGAAATTCAGAGTAACTGACTTGCCTTAGTGAAAATAAATACAATTTAATTCTCTATGTATTGCCATACCTCTTGATTACTTTCATCTATATCAAATGAAGATAGTATCTGAGAGAACAGTTGATTTTAAGAATGGTTTTGATAAACACCACATTAAATCATACAAATGACAGAGGACAATATTTCGTGCAATGAAGTAACAGCATCGTTTCCATTTAAAAAATGCTTTTGCAAATATTTTTTGAAGTTTTTAAGCTCTATGTTATCCCTTTATTTCAGGTAGGAAAAGAAGCTAAGAGATGCACATTTACTTATTATTATATAAGTAAAAGAGTTCAGTGATCTTTTCTACACTAAAGTTGCCTCAAAGAGTCTGACTGGAGTAGAAGGGTTCATTTCACAATCTAAAATTGCCTTTCTATAATCTGATTGCTCAGATATTAGAGGAATTTAGCTATCGTAGGAGGAATTTACTTAACGTCACAATCATCTCACCCTGGAAACAATTATAGAGAGCATATTCTTCAGAATGTACTTTTTTGGGAATAATTACTGCAGAATCAATTCTGCTTGGTAACCAAGACCAATCACAAGTATGTTTGGTTTTGAATATTAAACTTGGTCTTCTTAAGCAAGATTTAGGATCCGAGTCAGTGAAATTTTTGTCCATTTTTCTTTATAAGCCAGTGAGACAAACTTCACTTCTGATTCAACAGTCCTGGGAGAGACTGGACTAGTGGGAAGCTCTCCTTGCACTAATGTCTAAAGTTGAAAGGAGGACTGCACTCTGGGCAGTGGGGGAGACTGCAACAGGACACATCTTCTTTGCTAGATGATGCTTTAACATCTCACTCTACCTTCTAGAACTTCTCCTTTTGAAGTAGTGCAGAAGATGGGAGGACAAGCAGTAGGCTGACTAAGGCCAAGAAGGATCATTAATACCACATCTGCCAAGAATGGAAGCTATATACATTCTTGAGGGAGAATGCACAAAATGTCTTGCCTTGAAGCTAAAACAGGGAAAACCAGGAATAGATGGTTCATGCCATCTTCCTTCCTTTTTTTTTCTGTTGGCTCCTCTGAATACAAGAGGCACATTTTTCAGGTTCTCAGTGTTACATGCTCAATTCAGTGAGCCCACAAGGGTGAGTCAGAAAGGAATGGGTTAAGTTGTTTCCCCAACAGTTCAGGTTCCCCAAACTAACTCGAAAAGTCACCTGAAAGAACTATGATAGTCTATTTAATTAGTAATTAAAATCAAGTACAACACAATTTCTGCCTAATCTCTCATATTGCTTGTACCCAAACGGAAACGCTCACCATAATTAAAGTTGCCCAAATTGCTGCTATATTTCCCACTAGGAGGATTATAAATCTGCCTGGCATCCCTTTTTGGTCCTGCTGAAGATTTCTTGGGTGGTGAGCCTGAAGTTGTATCTTCATTGGCTCTCTTTTGCCTATAATGGTAGGAAGAATAGCAATTAAAAAAAATTCTTTTATACCAGAGGCTATCAATATATTTATTATATCTGTTACAAAAGACATCCAAAAGATGACAGTCACATCAGAAAAAAGGAAATAACATTCTGATGTCATCAAATTAACTGTGCTTTAGTTATGCAGACATTGTCAGAGGGGCATTTACAAGGCTTTACAACAATCTGAAATATGTAGCTTCACAGATTATACACAAGTGACTCATTTTATAAAACTTGTCAGGAAAGTCTTATTAAGTTACAGCAATACGGACAAAGGCTTGAAAATTCCAGAGTTGTATTCTACCAGTTTATTTTATAAATACTAGATTAGATTTTATATTTTAAGTCATGCTTTTAATAATCATAGTTTAACATCTTACTAAGAATCATTTAACTAATAACGTACCATTTTGTACAGGAAATGTAAAATCTGAATTCAGATTTTTCCGTATTTGTAAATCAAATATTAGAACACTTTAATCCCTTTACATATGTTTCTTACCCAATTTCAACCTTCTGTACAGGTTTCCAGGATAATGTTACTGTGCTCTTATAAGAAGGAGGAATGTGGAAGAGATCCTGAAGAGACAAAATTAGAGATTTCTAATGTGTTTGGTGGTGCGGGGAGTGGTGTAAGGGTAGGAAACAGGGAGACACATTTTAATTTTAGGACGGGAAACTAATTTATCCTTCTTGCTTTTGTGCTGATGACTAAAATAATAACCTAAAAAATAAACTGCAAGAGAAAAGTAAACAAGGACAATTTTGTTTACAAATTACATCTACTACTTCAATGTTATTTTGCACACATCACTTAAGAAACTGCAGCTTTTTTCAAATGTCATTTCAAGTTATAGGACAAAAATATCAATATTTATCAACTTTAATCAAATCCACAAGTAGTTTCTTTTGCACAGGAGCAGTCACTGACGTGCTTTAAGGAAGATACAATGGTGCACTCTGCATTTGCTTTTGCAGGTTTTTAAGTGGTTCAAAACTAGAACAAAACTAAAGGTCTGGCTAATCATGTTTTTCTTCCCCTCAAATATCTATATATTACCAATAAGGAAAAAACCCACAAGATTTAAGTACTAAATTATTAATATAAGGTAATGCAAATATTTGCTGAATTTAAATGTTAACATAATCTAGAACTGAAATAATCTAACCTCATAATACCCTCAAAACTATGAATGAATTTCTAAATATATTTATTCTTGGTATTTTACCTAACATTTCTTACCAGTTTTACTCTAATTTTTATATACAGGCAAAACCTGATAAAAGTAAACTAAGTTTCTTTCACAGTTAAAATGAATATGTGAATAAAAATCACCTCCTACTATATAAAACTTAAGTCCAGGGTACCAGATAAATGCAGGGAATTAGCCAATATAAAGTCCTTTGAAACAAAAATGCTTGAGGTTTCTAGCTGGAGTGATTTAGCATATAATAATGTTATTTATTAAGAAAGTGTCAACGGGAAGAAGAAGGGGGAAGTCTTCAATTTTAAACATGTTAAATCTCAGGTGACAATGGGAAACTGGAGTATAGTTTGTGGATTCACTGAAATAGAAGTGAAGGTAAATTTTGGAATTAGATGCGTCTGGTTAGGTAGGAACTAAAGATGGCAAGCAGATGCCATGGATGGACCAAAGCATACCAGTTTTTCTTGTGATTTCCCTAAAACAAAGAATTATGTCATATTAAAAAAATATTTCAGAATTTTTTGGTCAGGTACCCTACACATTGGTTGCTGACCCTATTCATCATTCTTCCCCATGCAACTTCCTACTGCAGTCATCTTTAAATCACTATGGTTTCCTGAACAGGAAACTGTCTCATCTCCATGTGTTGGGTCATAGTATTTGCTAAGTTTAAAATGTTCTTAACATCATAGTATATCTTCAACTTTGACTTATAGCATCAGTTCAAATAAAGTCAAATCTCACATTTTAATGTATTAATCCACCATTTGAAATTATTTATATTTAAGGTTTGAAATAAATGGTGGCTATGATAAAAATTTTCTTTGAGATGTGAGTCAGTATTCTTACCTCTTCTGTTTTTAATGCCTTTTCACTTTTCCTGTTGGCAATGATACTCATCCCTCAACGTCTCACTGTTTTCTCTGAAAAGCTTCCCTTTCTCTTCTGATAAAAAGTAAGTATTCCATGGGATTTTTACCAGATTAGTTTTAAGGCATATCACTAGCCCTGATTTTGTTGCTGTTAAGCTTTGTGCTATAAGTGTTACAAATATTTCTTTCTCCCATCTGGCTACAATACTATCAACTTATAACAGTACTGTTAACTTACAGTATCAAATGATGTGTACTTTGTTGTGATTCCTTTTTTGTTCTCTCAGGTTATTAGTTTTTTGTTTAGGCTAACAGATACTTGGGGAGGGTAAACAGAACTGAAGGATATTTATGGCTTAATGGTAAGTATAGAAAACTCTCAATTTATTACATAGACAAGTTAACAGAAAAGACCACAGGACAACATTTCATGTGCCACATAAGACTGTTCATTCTTAGTGTAAGCAAAGCAGGGTATTATTGGTCATTCAAAAGGATCCGATAGTATTAAGACTACAAGAACTTAAGTCAGTGAAATCTCTGAGTCTAAATATATCTGCTTCAATGCTCTGGGTCAGAAAAACTCTGCATGCCTCCCTTTGTTTGCAGTATCTTCTGCAATAACTTTTAAATAAATAAAACAATGTATTATTCTATAATAGCTACAAAAACATCACTCGGTGTTATAAAAGGCATAAAGCTTTAAAAGGCCAAACGTCTGGAATGTAATGGCGTCTCTCCTTAACCAGTACCATTGCAGACATAAAGACATACGGAAAACCTCTTGCACTAACTTTCTAGCTGGCTGGGATGACTTGATAAGAAAGGAAGACTTACCTTGATTAAAACATTGATATTATTTGTTATTTTCAATGCAACAACTTTAATCTTGTTCTGCAAAAGGAAAACAAAATTAAATTAAAATGCCAATAACTTTCATGATGTATATTTCATTCCCATATAGAACTTGAATAATTCCACTTCTCTTTCAGAATCATTTCTACAGTTAGAGAATTCCTTGGTTTATATTTACTGATAATGTTCAATCCTATTTCTTGACTCTAAAACAAGTGTAGAGATGGCAAAGAAAGCAAATAATCTTTATTTCCCTTGACAGGTTAGAAGTGTTATATCTACAATTTACTTGAAAAACGAGTAGGGGACAGATCATGGGCACATAGCAGTTGTTTTTAAAAAATATCAGTTTATGTTACAGGAAGACACAATGAAAACTTAAAATATTTCATTAGGACCAAGATGAAGATTGATCAAAATAGATGAGATCAGAGAAAACCAAAAATCCCAACATAAACACATATAGTTTGGTATAGAATTGGAAGTTTAATATTTTTTTCTAATGTAAACTAATATTTGGGCTTCAAAAAGGTGAAATTAAAAATATCACAATTGCCAATCAAATATTTAAACAAAATATGCTGCTAATGAGACCCTAGTGAAAGACTGGTATGCATCAACATTTGATAACATTGTTCACAAACATTGGAAACATTCAAGACATTTCAACAATGATAAAGTTTCCTATATAACTTAGCATATAACTAAAAATGTAGTCTTCTAACATTGTATCTTCAACTTAGAGTTGTATCATCCTTCAAATAAAGTCGAATGTTACATTTCAATATATGAATTCAGTCTGAATTTGTAATAAATGGTGGCTATCATAAAAATTTCCCAACAAGATGTAACTGAGTATTCTTACCTCTTCTGTTTTTAAGGCCTCGCCTGTTTTACCCTGGAGAGCCAAGCGAAGTTGTCTGATATACACCTGCAGGCCCCGTGCAAAGTACTGCAGCCTAAATGAAGAAGTATTTGCTAATTAAGAAATCATCACTTCAACTTTGCTTTTATACCTCAACTGTGTTTTTAAATTCAAAGAATACTATAGCTAAATGGCCTTTACCAATAAAGAGTAAATTTTGAGGGGGACTTTCTTTTAATTATCAATGTATGATCATAAGAGATACACAAATAAGTAAAATAAAAGCAGTTTTTCTTCATCAAAAATTGGAATAGATCCACACTCAACCTGGCAAGGGAAACACTTCTGGCACTGTGCTAAGGAAGCTTGTTATGTTAACCTGCAAGGTATGTGTCTAAATTAGAAACAACCAGGAGCCAGGGACTAGAATCAGGTGGCCTGGGTTCTTCTCTTCCACTAGCCAAATGAAGGTCAAGTGACACAGACAAGTCACTTAATCTCTATGTTTACCTGCTAAGGAGGGACAGTGTTTGACCCATTTGCACCTAAGGGTCCTGTTTAAAAATAAAACAAAACTGCAGATTTTGCGAAGGATGTTGAGTAATCTCTTTTTCAAATTTGTTCCCAGGTAACGTGTGAAGAAAGGTGGTACCGTAACTCCATCCTGCCGACTTCTAGGAACTCTACTTAACAACGTGGCATCGCTGTTTTTTTCACTTTCAGAGTAATTTCCTAAGATGCCTGCTTCTGGTCAAACGTTTCACCAAGTATTAAACCTCTGCCTTACCAAAGCATAGAGGACAATAACAGATGATACAGTGGCCAAGCATCTCAAAACTTAAGATGTGAATTTGTTCATGCAATGATTTAATACAAAGTATCTTCAGGAAAACGACTTATATTGATTTCTCCAGTGCTGCTCCTCCAGCTGCACTGTAAGATATTAATAACACTATAAGATAGTAATAGCAGATACAGTTTACTGAATACCCACTATGTGCCAGGCATTGTGCTTAAAGCTTTTCATCCATTGTCTCATTTAATTCTCACAACTCTATAAGGCAGGTACTATTATCAATAAATTTAACAACTGAGGACAATTTGGGGTGTTAGAGAGGTTAGGGAACCTGCACAAGATCATGAAGCAAGTAGGGAGAGCCAGAGTCCATTTTTGAAAAAGGTCATCTTCTCCCATGCATTTGCTATGCCACAATAGTTGTATGTTTATATACACTCCTGTTTTGTAGATCTTCCATTCTTCTGCACTGCAGTAAGGCAGGGTGGGGAAAAAGCTCTTATAAAATGAAAACAAAATCTAGGGAGCTTCAAGATAGCTTTCACCTTTGTCAAAGACTGGCCACTTCAACCATACATCACCTTATTTTGAAATCTTTGAGCTTTTCTGCATTCAGCTTGGCTGTTAAGAAATCTGGAAGTTTTCGGCCCAACTGGTGAAAGCTATACAACAAACATTCCACATAACTGAACTGCAGCTTGGGTTCTTCATTACCAGCGTTCTCCCCGTTTTCCGCTTCTTCTGGAGGGAGAGGCATATACTCCTAAGAGATGAAAATAGAGAGATGTATGCAATCTGCTCTAGACACTCTAATTATAAGCATATACTCACGTAATTATAAGGCACGCTTTGAAGACATGAAGCATTAAAAACTGCCAAGATCAGAAATTTAAGTAAGATATCCCTTTTACATATTGGATCAATAACCCAGCCTGTCAACATTCCATATTAACCTATAGTATAGCTGCTACTACTACTACCACTACTAATGACAGTGAAAGTGACTAATATTTATTAGGTACTAGGCAGATGAACAAACTGAAGTTCTGAGAGCTTAGGTAAGTTTCCCAAAGTTAATAAGCTGAAGAGGCAGGATTCAACCTGGGTTTGACATCAAAAGCTGATGTTCTTAAAAGAGTATGGAGGTTCCTTAAAAAACTAAAAATAGAGTTACCATATGATCCAACAATCCCACTCCTGGGCATATATCCAGAGAAAAATCTAATTCAAAAAGATATATGCACCCCAATGTTCACAGCAGCACTATTTACAATAGCCAAGATATGGAAGCAACCTTAATGTCCATCAACAGATGAATGGGCAAAGATGTGGTATATATATATATATATATGTACACACACACACATACACACAAACACAATGGAATACAACTCAGCCATAAAAATGGATGCAATGATGCCATTTGCAGCAACATGGATGGACCTAGAGATAATCATACCACATGAAGTATGTCAGACAGAAAAACAAATATCTTATGTCACTTATATATGGAATCTAAAATATGATACAAATGAACTAGTTACAAAACAGAAACAGACTCACAGGCATAGAAAATAAACTTATGGTTACCAAAGGGGAAAGGAGGGGGAGGGATAAAAAGGAGTTTGGGATTAGCAGATACAAACTACTATATATAAAATTAAGATAAACAGCAAGATCCTACCATATAGCACAGGGAAGTATATTCAATATCTTATAATAAACCATAATGGAAAAGAATATGAAAAAGAATATATATAACTGGATCACTCTGCTGTACACCAGAAACTAATACAACATTGTAAATCAACTATACTTAAAACAACAAAAAAGTTGATGCTCCTAGGAAAAATACTCCTAAAAGTTATATGGAACCAGAAAAGACCCCAAATAGCCAAAGAAATCCTGAGAAAGAACAAAGCAACAGGCATCACACTTCCTGATTTCAAGCTAGGCTATAAAGTTACAGTCATCAAAACAGTATAGTACTGGCATAAAAAAAGAGAAACAGACCAATGGAACAGAATCAAGAGCCCAGAAATACACCCAAGCATAGATGGTCAACTAATATTTGACAAGGGAGCCAAGAACATTCAATGGAGAAAAGACAGTCTCTTCAGTAGATGGTGCTGGGAAACTAGATATGTACATGTAAAAGAATGAAACTGGACCCATATCTTACACCACTCACAAAAATTAACTTGAAATGGATTAAAGACTTAAGTGTAAGACCTGAAACCATGAAATTCCTAGAAGAAAACATAGGAATAAAGCTCCTTGATGTGGGTCATGGTAATGATTTTTTGGATATGACACCTAAATCACAAGCCACAAAATAAAAAAAAACAAATGGGACTACATCAAACTAAAAAGCTTCTATATAGCAAAGTGAAAAGATAACCTGTGAAATAGAAAAATATATTTGCAAACTATGTATCTGACAAAGGGTTAATATCCAAAATATATAAATACACATACAGCCCAACAGCAAAAAACCAAATAATCCAATCAAAAAATGGACAAAAGAACTTTAACAGACATTTCTCCAAAGAAGATATACAAAAGGCCAACAAGCACATGAAAAGATGCTCAACATCACTAGTCATTAGGGAAATGCAAATTAAAACCACAATGAGATATTGGCTCATACCTGTTAGCATGGCCATCATCAAAAAGACAAGAGATAGGGGCAGTTTAGCCAAGGCAATCAGAGAAGGAAAAGAAATAAAAGGGATCCAAATCAGAAAAGAAAAAGTAAAACTTTCACTGTCTGCAGATGACATGATACTGTACATAGAGAATCCTAAAGATGCTACCAGAAAACTACTAGATCTAATCAATGAATTTCATAAAGTAGCAGGATACAAAATTAATGCACAGAAATCTCTTGCATTCCAAACACTAAAAACAAAAAAATCTGAAAAAGAAATTAAGGAAACATTCCCATTTACCACTGCAACAAAAAGAATAAAATACCTAGGAATGAATCTACCTAAGGAGACAAAAGACCTGTATGCAGAAAACTACAAGACACTGATGAAAGAAATCAAAGATGATACAAACAGATGGAGAGATATACCATGTTCTTGGATTGGAAGAATCAACATTGTGAAAATGACTCTACTACCCAAAGCAATCTACAAGTTCAATGCAATCCCTATCAAACTACCAATGGCATTGTTCACAGAACTAGAACAAAAAACTTTACAATTTGTATGGAAATGCAAAAGACACTGAATAGCCAAAGCAATCTTGAGAAAGAAAAATGGAGCTGGAGGAATCAGGCTCCCTGACTTCAGACTAAACTACAAAGCGACAGTAATCAAGACAGTATGGTACTGGCACAAAAACAGAAATACAGATCAATGGAACAGTACAGAAAGCCCAGAGATAAACCCAAACACATATGGTCCCCTTATCTTTGACAAAGGAGGCAAAAATATACAACAGAGAAAAGACAGCCTCTTCAATAAGTGGTGCTGGGAAAACTGGACAGCTACATGTAAAACAATGAAATCAGAACACTTCCTAATACTATACACAAAAATAAACTCAAAATGGATTAAAGACCTAAATGATACTATAAAACTTAGAGGAAAACACAGGCAGAACAGTCTATGACATAAATCACAGCAAGATCCTTTTTGACCCACCTCCTAGAGTAATGGAAATAGAAATGAAAATAAACAAATGGGACCTAATGAAACTTAAAAGCTTAAAAGCTTTTGCACAGCAAAGGAAAACATAAGCAAGATGAAAAGACACCCCTCAGAATGGAAGAAAATATTTGCAAACAAATCAAATGACAAAGGATTAATCTCCAAAATATACAAGCAGCTCATGCAGCTCAACATCAAAAAAACAAACAACCCTTCCAAAAATGGGCAGAAGAACTAAATAGACATTTCTCCAAAGATATACAGATTGCCAACAAACACATGACAGAATGCTCAACATCACTAATCATTAGAGAAATGCAAATCAAAACCACAATGAGGTATCACCTCACATCTGTCAGAATGGCCATCATCAAAAAAATCTACAAATAATAAATGCTGGAGAGGGTGTGGAGAAAAGGGAACTCTCTTGCACTGCTGGTGGGAAGGTAAATTGATACAGCCACTATGGAGAACATTATGGAGGTTCCTTAAAAAACTAAAAATAGAACTACCATACCACCCAGCAATCCCACTCCTGGGCGTATACCCTGAGAAAACCATAATTCAAAAAGAGTCATGTATCACAATGTTCACTGCAGCACTATTTACAACAGCCGGGACATGGAAGCAACCTAAGTGTCCATCAACAGATGAATGGATAAAGGTGTGGCACATATATACAATGGGATATTACTCAGCCATAAAAATAAACGAAATTGAGTTACTTGTACTGAGGTGGATGGACCTAGAGTCTGTCATACAAAGTGAAGTTAGCCAGAAAGAGAAAAACAAATATCACATACTAACGCATATATGTGGAATCCAGAAAAATGGTACAGATGAACCTATTTGTAGGGCAGGAATAGAGATGAAGAGGTAGAGAATGGACATGTGGACATGGTGGCTAAGGGAAGGGTGGGACGAATTGGGAGATTAGGTTTGACATAAATAACACTACCATGTGTAAAAGAGATAGCTAGTGGGAACCTGCTGTATAGCACAGGGAGCTCAGCTCAGTGCTCTGTGATGACTTAAACAGGTGGGATGGGGGGCGTTGGCAGGAAGGTCCAAGAGCGAGGGGTTTTATGTATACATATAGCTTATTCACTTCATTGTACAGTGGAAACGAACACAACATTGTAAAGCGATTATACTCCAATTAAAAACTAAAAAAGATGGCTTATTTTCTCCACAACTATGATTAATGACTTTATTTCCAGGTTGCTAAAGCCATTTGGCCTTGAGCAGCAACCTTGATGGTGATCTGGTGCAAACATTTAAAATATTTTGATAAAGGAATAGCAGAAAGACTTACTATATAAATCCTGTATTATATTTTGTCTAAAGCATCAACAACAGAAGAAATGCCTAAGATTAAAACAGATTTTATTTTTAAAGTAGACAACGTGTGGTCTGAGCAGCTAACAACACTACAATTATTATCTAAATCATTTCAAAATCTGGTTCTCTATAATCTAGAAATTAATACTACACTATTAGACTTTGGGGCTCTATACTGACTATGCCATAAGGAAAGAAAAAAGTTCTTACCAATAACTTATCAAACAGTTTCCTTAAATTTGTTTCTAGCTTTTCCATGTCACCACAAAATGAACTCATTTCAGCCAACAGTTTCAATACCTAAAACACACAATTCACTGTTATTAGCATTCTTTTTGAATGAGCAAGGGTTATAAAATAATAATTATTCTACATAACTATTTAATAATGCTTATTTTTCAGTTAGGCTTTTACAGAATCATAACATTTGAACTGGAAAAAAAATTTAGAGATGCAGCCCTATTTTACTGTTGAGGAAACTGAAGGTCAGAGAGATTATGTGACTTGGCAAAGTCACAACGTATGTGAGTGGCAGGGTAGACTCTAAAACCCAGTTCTCATGACTCTCAATATATCTGTGAGAATTGGTAAGGAAAAGAATATACACTTTCTGCTACAGGTTAACAATGTATAAGAAAGAGACAATGAGCAAGAACTCTTAACAGCAAAGAATTATTTACTAACATTTAGGATGGGCCTCCTTTGCTATCAAACTTAGTCTCTGGATACTAACTCAAAGTATCAGTAATTGCCACTATGTTTTAGGTTCATCTCTGCTTTACTCAATTCCAGTCTGATAAGCCAAACCCAGGACATGTGAAGGAAACCACAGTGTAAGTGCACAGTGAGACTCTTCTCTATCCTAAAGACCCATGAAGGAAATGGCACATACATTTCCATATTTCAATTCAATCATCATTACTAGGTGCTTTTCAGAATTCTACATTAGATTCTGAGGATTCAGAGAGAAATAAGGTTAAATTGGGGAGAAAAATGTGAGTATTTTATATGCTGCAAAAAAAATGTATATGTACATCACAGTTGAGATATAAAGGGGATAGAGAGTAGTCAATTCTATTGGAGAACGGATAAAGGACGTTTTGTGTTAATCAGTTAAATCTGGCTCTATCAGTCATAGAGATAGGAACTGTCATAATTGAACAACGTATTTAAAAGTATTAAGGCTACAAAGGCAGAGACTTAGACTATAGTGAAAACTATAGGCGGTGCTTTCCTACTGTAGCAAACTCTCAAAGAATCCATAAAGCATTCCTATGTAATTAATCCTGGGAGAGGTTACTAGCTAGCCACCACTAGGCCTTAAATCTCTTAGAAATCAGATCAAAGTTAGTGGTTTACATTTATGTTGAAATACGGGAATGACTTTTCAGTGCTAAAAGCAGAAATTTTCTCTTACCTCCAACTGTATATCAAGACCCTCCACTGGGGTAGTCAAGGAACTGAGGTTAGGGAGAACTTGCTCACAGAAATAAGTCACAAACCTTGTGGAATGAACATTTTTCTGTAAAAATCCAAAGAACACTGAATTGTCAAAAAAATATATAGATATACATATATTATATTCTCCCAAACAGTAGAATGTCAATAGACAAATGCTCAGTACCAAAGCATCAAGTACTGTGGCTAAAATACAACAGAGTGCATACCCCAAAGCACCCCAGGAGTAACCTCAATAGACAATATATACTTTGTTGCAAAGTAATCTGGAGCATTGGGACTTTTATACATCTTTCAACTCTTATTTGATTCTCAGGTCAAATTTCAGGGGAAACTTTAGTGTTGAATTTTAGACTGTACATTCTCCCTTTAGAAGGACAGCTCCTTTATTTATTTATTTAAAAAACATTTATTTATCTATTTGGCTGTGCCGGGTCTTAGTTGCGGCAGACGGGCTCCTTAGTTGCACCTCATAGGCTCCTTGGTTGTGGTATGCACGTGGGATCTAGTTCCCTGACCAGGGATCGAACCCAGGTCCCCTGCGTTGGGAGTGCTGAGTCTTAACGACTGTACCACCAGGGAAGTACCAGGACAGCTCCTTTAAATTGTGTTTTTCAAACTGTGCTATGCACATCTCAGAAGATTCATGGCCAGAGGAAGCACAAAGCCAGAGATAAAGAGCAAATACACCTACAACAACAATCTAAAAAATTTAAGGAAAAAAAAAGTTAAATTACTAAACTAAGTGCTTTAAAAACTCAGTGAAACTATAAAGTATGATGCAAAATCTCAAGACTTTTAAAAAGTCCCTAAGCAAGACTATATAGAAATTTCTTGCTGCTTTGGGCTCTTCACCTAGGCCTCCATAAAATAAATAATAGCTCCATTGGGTTAATACTTTTTTACAAAGGTTTGAGAAGAATGCTCAAGTGTATATCTATAGAATTTTAAGCTAATAGAGTAATCAAAATACCAGGTATATAAAGCAAAGAGCTCACAGAGAAGAGGGGTACCGCCTGCCGAGTGCACTGTAAAAGCCTGTCCACACAGTCAGGATCCGAGGGGTTGAAGGTTTGTTCCAGATCAGCCTGTTCAGCCACCAACTCTACCAGTTGTTGCCTTCCACTCACTGTCTGTAAGCTTTTTAACCCAGATAGTATCTTCATAAACAGGACAAATTCCTCACCAGTCACGTCTTCTAGGACCTGGAAAGAGACGATTCAGAACAGTTATTAGTATCTTTATCATTTGAATGGGAAAGAAACATCAATACTGAAACAGCACAGCAAATTTGTTTTGCAAAGTCAGTTTGCTGCTAATGTTCCTGAAATACTGAAGAGAGGACAACTTCAAGCTTCAGTCAAGTTAGCTTCAGAATAAGCCATGTATTTTCAATGGTGCGCTACACTGTTTCCAATGGAACAAAATTTGGTTCTTGGAAAATTTTACTCTTCTTTTACATATAAAGCTCAGATATACATACAGTACATAAACAGATATACAGTATATCTGTGGTATTAAAGTTTCATGGGATAGTGGCTAAGGGAAAAAATATCTAAAAAGGCTCTTCAGGGGGTGATAGCCAAAAAAAGATGGAGAAAATGTGGCAATAAACTGTTAAATCAGACTCAGTTCCCTATATTTAAAAGCAGCCTCATTCACATTAATATGGTAATTGTATACAAAACAGGAGACCATGCAAATTTTAAGCGCTCCATATCAGTAGGTCTAAGCCTTTCTGTTCACTGACCAAAGGAGCAAGCAATCATGACATATCCCACCAGATAACTAGCTGGGGCATAGGTGAAATATGCTGCTCCTTTCTCTCTCACTAAAGAAATCTTATCAATAAGCAAGTGAGTGGTGCTATTAGAGAAAATTTTGAATTTTCCTCAACACATAAAAATAAATTATTCCCAAACGTTGGCACTGTATGAATGAAAAGTTAATTGTGACGCACCTTTCAAATCTTAGCAACTGTAACTATGCCAGCGCTGGGAGCACAAATAAGCATGGTCTCTAGAGCTTATAGTGTCATGGGATAGGATGAAACAACAGGTCATTTCAAGGTGACTTCAGTTTCATTCTGAAATGATCCAAAATACTATGGGAGAATATCCTAAAATCAGGGAGGAAGGGCGGGAATTAGGTAAAAATTCCTGAAGGAAATGATTCCTTCCTGATGAATGCATAAATTTTAAGGATAACACCACAAAGGATTTAAATGTGATCAAACCCTTTAAATTAACACATTGATTCATCATTACAAGTGACCAAAGTGCAAAGCACAACATAAGAAAATCTTGAAGTTCTACGGTGGTTCTTATGGGATATATCACCTTATACACAAGCTACATACAGCACTGATGAATACGGCTAATTTCAAATATGTTCTTGTGCATTAGAGAAGTTCACTAAAAGATAACCGAAGCTTACCTTCTTGGATTCAGTTAGTATAAGTTCCTCCACTTCCTTTGTTAAGACTTCATCTGGTAAAGTCTTAAGTTTTGTAGAAAGGAATTTAATTGCTCTTTCTCTAACAATGTCCTCTCCTTGAAGAATTTGGCTGAACAAGCCACCTAAAGTCCCTGCAAAACAAAACAGTTGCATGTAGCAAGTCAATTCTATACAGGAATGAAATTTTTCAAGTTAATTTGAATTACAGTATTTCTTTACAAGTGAATTAATAAACTTCCTGAATATCACTGATACTGGTTAAACTGTCTGAAATTTCTAAAGCCCCAACCATAAGAGTGACCATATGCTTTGTTCACAGATTCAGAATCAGCTTGAGCATGACTTTCCTTTTCTATCACTATTAATAATAAATAAACTCAGGTATTTTGGAAGAATTTCTTTAAAGTGGCAAAGGGAGTTTTTCCAACAGACTTCTAAGGGAAAAGTTTGATCTGTTTTTGCAATTATTTCTGCTGGTTTTTCGAGTCACAAACATCTTGAGCTAAGCTTTTTTTGGAGAGTACTTAGAATTTTTATGAAACAGACGTCTGGGTGAATCCCAGACTTTACCCTTAATGAGTACTGCCAAACTCCCCAATTTTTTAGGACATCAAACACAATTCAGAACAAGAAGTGGCCTTACCTTTTGCATCCATCTTAAATATACTTAATAGGGCATTGTTCACTAAGTTAAATTCTGCAGAGTCATCTGGATAGAAAAAAAGTGGTACAATGTATAAAATAAATGAAAAATATCATCTGCTTCATTTTCAAACTTAAGACTCAACATAGTTTCTCACAGATTACATTGAGAGGAGACATATAACTAAGCATTTCTCTCAAGTACCAAGAAAATACATCTTTCTTGTAAGGGTAGAGAACCTGATCTAGTGTACCTGTAAAGCTCTTATGTTAAGATGGTACAATTGAGAAACTACAGGAAATTAGGGGGCGGGGGGGATGGTGGTGAATAAAAATTCCCCAAAGAATCCAGTCATTATACCTTTATAAACAGAATTCAAAACAAAACCAGAAATTAGATAATCACAAGTCAGTAAGCTTCAAACTACTGAATAAAAAAGAGAATTTAAATTTCTATCAGAGGTAGCACCTTCAGAAAAAAAAAAAAAAGCTAAGAAAAACAGAGTCATTATTTCAGAGAGAATTTATATTTAGATAAAAGGGTATTAATAAAATTCCTTACCTGTCTGCAAAAGTTGGGTTAGTATATCTGCCACTCGGGGAAGATTTTCTCCAGTGGCAAATTGAGGCAGCTCTTTAATTGCTTGCCGTCGAATCTGAACATAATTTCAAACAAAAAATTAACCAAATACTATCATAAATAAAAACAACCTCAACCTTTAAAGAAAACAAAACCCACAGACAAACCATATAGGGGCATATGAGTCACAAAAATATGAGATTTTTAGCAGTTTTAGAAATAATTTACTCCAATTTAATATTCAAAGCTTCACAGAATACTAAAACAAAATGTGGTGGAAAGGGACATTAAATACAATTATCTGGAGTAGGCAGATTTGAGATTATAAACAACAGTTTATATACTGATTATACACAACTGTTGGGTTTTTACTACCTGTGGGTACGTAATACTGTATCCCTCAAGAATGGCTACAGTGTCAATGTCATATCTAATAACTATTTACTTTAGAATTTTCAGTATTGACTACTTAATACATTTGTGAATACATTCTGTGAACTTCATTCCAAATATGCGATCGTGGCTTATCTAGTTTAACATAAAAGTGCAAGGGAGTTAAATCTAACAAATTATGCATGAAATCATGATTCAATGATTTTATTTGAAAAGCCAGGGGCTAATAGTTGAAAATTCTTAGGAACCTGTATCAGCAGCCAGAAATGCTAATGGTTAATTCTGTTCCAAGCAAAAACTATTTCTTTTTAGTCTAGTAATCACATACAATTTTTTCACAGGTCAATTATTTTTCTGCTATGCAAAATATTTAGGGGTGTTAAAACTATATTTTATGCTGCAATACTATTATTATTTTAAATATCCAAGCAAGCATAAATTGACTACAAACTAACACTAGTCTGATTTCATATGCACAATGCGTAATAATCTAAGGAAAAGATGTGAGCCACAACCATTTTCAACAGTGGATAACAAATAAGCAAAACAAAGTATTATGTGATTCTACAGATTTTTCACAGTTGAAAGAACTAATATATTTTCTTACATGTAGGTTTAAGCCTTGGTATGTTGTCACACCAGGCCACACTGCAGTATTTTATTGTTCACTGATATGATTGGTACTTCAGTTATATTAGGTACACGCAGAAAATATTTGAAAATGGCAAAAGCAACATCTGAAAACTTGTTGAAAAGTGTCAAACATAAACTTACTGATACGTCTTCATCCTCACAGAGGTCTAACTGTGCATTGATAGCAGAATCAGCCAATTCTGGAAAATGCTTAAAGAATTTTGGAATAAACTGAGCTGCTAATCTTTTTTCCTTGGTACCACCTTTGACACCATCCAATATCACTTGATAAGCATCTTTATGCTGAAAGAAAGAATGAAGTAGAAAAGAAACACAATTTTGAAGGATGGGAAGCTAAACATACTTCTTTGAGTCTCCTTTAAATTAGTTAAATTTTACATAGGCTAAGAAATGGGCTTATTTTTGGAGTTTTACTGCTTAAATTTGACAGCTACCTTCCTACTATCTGCTCCCTGTCCCCCATGTTATTATTTGTGAGTTGGGAAAGGAGAAGAATGACTCTAATATTAAGTGGAAAAAGCAAGTAAGTTTGTTATGTACCAACACTTCTTTATTCTATTGATTACTGACCCTAGCCTTGTGATTGTATCATGCTTTAAAAATTTGTAATGAATATAATGGAATTCTCAAAGAATTGTGTTACATTTACTTAAATATATTTATCTGTTTCCAATTACCACCTTGCAGAAGGTAGAGAGAATACACTCTTGAAATTAAGCAATACGAGGAAGGTTAGGAAGCTTTATTTTGCCTCACATCTTAGGATATAAAAACAGTAATTCATTCTATATGGCCAACCAATTTCGATGAAGATAGATGCTAATATCACATATTTAACTTTTCATTAAAATAATACATTCAAAGCTCATTTGTTTCCTTTAAAAAAAAATTTCAGAAGTGCTGTCCCTCAGATACTCATAATGTGAAGAATCAACAAGTTCCCAATCCCCCCTACACACTTGCCTCCAAACCAGTCCTTTTATTAAATGGATCAAGCTGGCAAACAAAGTAACAAATATCACAGTTACACAATACTTTCAATTCCTGGAAAACCTTAAACATAATACAAATACCAAATATGTATTTACTCTGTATAAAGAAATTCTCTAAATGCTTTAGATAAGTGAGCTTGCTTTATGCCATCAAGAGCGTAAAACTAAAGAACAGAAAATGGATTAGAGAATTACCACAAATTTAGTTTTGTGATAATTCTTCTCATGGACAATATACTGTGTTAAGTGAAAAAATATATAGCATGATGAAAAGTTATTTAGGTTCAGTGGGATCTCAATTAAGGACATTATTATCATTATTTTTGGCCACCCTACACGGCATGCAAGATCTTAGTTCCCCAACCAGGGATCGAACCCGTGCCCCCTGCAGTGGAAGCTCAAAGCCTTGACCACTGGACCACCAGGGAAGTCCCAAGGACATTATTTTAAAAAAATAATCAGAAATAAAGTGCTCCATGTATCAAAAGGCTATGATCACAATTAGATCTTCTAAAGGTACACATTTTAATATAATCTGCATAATTACTAGATTACTTTAAAAGTTCATATATTGCCAACCTATCTAAAAAAACAAATTCTAAAAATTATTTCTAATAAACAAATTCCATCAAACCGATTAATGACAACTCCTTCTACTATCTTAAACATTAATACCACCCCCTAAATAACAGAAATTTCTGTGAATAAGGTTAGCTTCCTCATGAAATGCAGACACAAAATCAGTCTTCAGGAGTTACTACTTCAAAAGTGTATTATACACTTTTGGGCTTCCCTGGTGGCGCATTGGTTAAGAATCCACCTGCCAATGCAGGGGACATGGGTTCAAGCCCTGGGCCGGGAAGATCCCACATGCCTCGGAGCAACTAAGCCTGTGCGCCACAACTACTTAGTCTGCGCTCTAGAGCCCACAAGCCACAACTACTGAAGCCCGTGCGCGTAGAGCCCATGCTCTGCAACAAGAGAAGCCACGGCAATGAGAAGCCCACGCACCACAACGAAGAGTAGCCCCCATCTGCCGCAACTAGAGAAAGCCCACACGCAGCAATGAAGACACAACGCAGCCAAAAATAAATAAGTTTATATTTTAAAAAGTGTATTATACACTTTTTAGTGCAAAGGTTCAAAAAAATCATGGCTGACTTCTCTACCAATGTACATTCCTGTGGCTTGATTCATAGCTTCTAGTAGACTTCATAAAACTGAAGTATTGAGCAGTCTGACATCCTTAGTTTTTGCAGAGTATCACAATCCAATTTTCTTTAACTCAAACTTCAGACTTTACTTATAAATCCCTTTGAATTGTCTAAAATTCACTGTCTAAAATTAAATGAAGGATCCCTGCTTAAAACAACCATTCCCCTACCAAGGGAAAAAAATGTGGAATAGAATAAAAAGGGATTATTAGTAACACTTACTGAAAGCCTACATGGAACTGTGGAATGCCTTCTGTACATGCCTCACAATAATCCTGAATTAGGTGTTACTATGCTTGTTTTTCAGATGAGAAAACCAAGTCTTAGAGAAGTGAAATAATTTGTCCAGAACCACATATAGCTAGTTAAGTAGCAGATCCAGGACCTGAACGTGGTTCTGATGGCCTTTTAAGTCAAGATCTGTGCCTAATACCAAGCTTCTTTAATTGGAATCTTTCAAATTAGTGTCCTGAGATCTTAATTAACAAAGGAGGAGAGAAAGAAAAGCTTGCCAGATGGAGGATTGCCAAAGGTAAAATTTGAGTCCTAAATACAGTCTCCACACAGGCATATAAATTGAAATGTAGTATATTAAACAGCAAGACCTTTGGAAAGTTAAGACATTTTAACATAGTCATAATAGAAATCAAAGTTTTTATCATTAATAGGCATCAGTTCTATCAAATAATTTCACAGACATTACAATAGACTTCAACTAATTATCCTTTATGAAATGCAAAATAAAATTATATTCTTCCTTGCCAGCTTTTTGAATTATGTCCTTTAACTGTAGTACAGGGACAGGACTTTTTAACAGAAATCTCCTTAAAGTAATTACTACTTCTGCTTTTCAAAGTAGGAAACAAGATATAAGTGATATTTGCAGTGATCATAGTGATTTAGTAACAAGTAGGAATGTAACCATAATAAAATGCTTCAAATACTACACAGCACTGTGTATCTTTGCTTTTCCAATAGTTGTATTTATATTTTAGCTGGATAAATTAATGATCCTAATTAGAAGCTTTTTTTGTTGTTTTTCTTTTTTTGCGGTACGCGGGCCTCTCACTGTTGTGGCCTCTCCCATTGCGGAGCACAGGCTCCGGACGCACAGGCTCAGTGGCCATGGCTCACGGGCCCAGCTGCTCCGCACCATGTGGGATCTTCCCAGACCGGGGCACGAGCCCGTGTCGCCTGCATCAGCAGGCGGACTCTCAACCACTGCGCCACCAGGGAAGCCCAAGAAGCTTTAATTGTAAATACTTTTAATGGATTTCTAAAGCTGTGTATTTATGTGTGATTTTAATTTCTAATTAAAGGAGAAAACTCTAGAGCAATCTCTAAGATATTTTCAAGTAAAAAAGTCAGTTACAATTTGATCCACATTCAGCAGACACATTCTAAAAGAAAAACCTTGCAATTATGATTGTCAAATCACAACTGACATGCATAAGTGGTCACTGACGTGCCAGGTAAGCGACGTTTGGGTCCAGGATGCAGCCTTCATGAAATAAAGCAGAAGAAGAGAGGATGAGAAGAAAGAGAAGACAGGATGTAGCTTCAACAAATTTCTCAAGTATGACATAAAAAGAAAATGGGTAAGCTAAGCTATACTACTTCCTTCCTCAGACTCAATTAATAGACTTAGTTTGAATTTAATATAAGTGTTAAACTGTTAACACTTCTACATTATTTTTGAGTGATTATGAACTTGGTTGGTCTGTGATTTTAGCTTAAGCATACCAAAAAAAAGTACCAAAAGAATGCTATTTCATGAAATATAAGTCAGTAAAGCTTACACTCTTCCACACTTAGGAGCCAATATACTCCTGTATAAGAGAACACAGGAGGAAGGAGGAGCTTCAAGATGGCAGAAGAGTAAGACGTGGAGATCACCTTCCTCCCCATAAATACATCAGAAATACATCTACATGTGGAACAACTCCTACAGAACACCTACTGAATGCTGGCAGAAGACCTCAGACCTCGAAAAGGCAAGAAACTCCCCATGTACCTGGGTAGGGCAAAAGAAAAACGGAAAAACAGACCCAAAAGAATAGGGACGGGACCTGCACCAGTGGGAGGGAGCTGTGAAGGAGGAAAGGTTTCCACACACTAGAAGCCCCTTTGCGGTCGGAGACTGCGGGTGGCGGAGTGGGGGAGCTTCAGAGCCACAGAGGAGAGCGCAGCCACAGGGGTGTGGAGGGCAAAGCGGAGAGATTCCCACACAGAGGATCGGTGCCAACCGGCACTCACCAGCCTGAGAGGCTTGTCTGCTCACCCGCCGGGGCGGGCGCGGCTGCGAGCTGAGGCTTGGGCTTCGGTCGGATGCAGGGAGAGGACTGGGGTTGGCGGCGTGATCACAGCCTGAAGGGGGCTAATGCACCACGGCTAGCTGGGGGGGAGTCTGGGGAAAAGTCTGGACCTGCCGAAAAGGCAAGAGACTTTTCCTGCCTCTTTGTTTCCTGGTGCGCGAGGTGAGGGAATTAACAGCACAGCTGAACGGAGCTCCAGAGGTGGGCGCGCAAGCCGCGGCTAACAGCGTGGACCCCAGAGATGGGCATGAGACGCTAAGGCTGCTGCTGCTGCCACCAAGAAGCCTGTGTGTGAGCACAGGTCACTATCCACACCCCCCTTCCGGGAGCCTGTGCAGCCCGCCACTGCCAGGGGTCCCGTGATCCAGGGACAACTTCCCTGGGAGAACACATGGCAAACCTAAGGCTGATGCAACACACTGGCCTCTGCCGCCGCAGGCTCACCCCGAACTCCGTACCCCTCCCTCCTCCCAGCCCAAGTGAGCCCGAGCCCCCGAATCAGCTGCTCCTTTAACCCCATCCTGTCTGGGCGGGAACAGACGCCCTCAGGTGACCTACAAGCAGAGGCAGGGGCAAATTCAAAGCTGAACCCCAGGAACTGTGAAAACAAAGAGAAAGGGAAATGTCTCCCAGCAGCCTCAGGAGCAGCGGATTAAATTTCCACAGTCAACTTGATGTACCCTGCATCTGTGGAATACCTGAATAGACAACGAATCATCCCAAATTGAGGAAGTGGACTTTGGGAGCAACAATATATATATTTTTTTCCCTTTTTCTTTTTTTGTGACTGTGTATGTGTATGCTTCTGTGTGTGATTTTGTCTGTATAGCTTTGCTTTTACCATTTAT
Organism: Globicephala melas; assembly: GCF_963455315.2. Taxonomy (NCBI): domain Eukaryota; kingdom Metazoa; phylum Chordata; class Mammalia; order Artiodactyla; family Delphinidae; genus Globicephala; species Globicephala melas. The sequence goes on from NC_083321.1 coordinate 16,463,779, forward strand.
CCTAGGGTTCTGTCTGTCCATTTTTTGTGCTTTTTTTTAGTATACTTTTTAGTGCTTATCATTGCTGAATTTGTTTTTTGGCTTGGCTGCTCTCTTCTTTCTTTCTTTTTTTTTTTAATTACTTAAAAAATCTTTTTTAATAATTATTTTATATTTTAATAACTTTATTTTATTTTATCTTCTTCTTTCTTTTTTCTCCCTTTTATTCTGAGCCGTGTGGATGACAGGCTCTTGGTGCTCCAGCCAGGCGTTAGGGCTGTGCCTCTGAGGTGGGACAGCCAAGTTTAGGACATTGGTCCACAAGAGACCTCCCAGCTCCACGTAATATCAAATGGCGAAAATCTCCCAGAGATTGCCATCTCAATGCCAAGACCCAGCTCCACTCAACGACCAGAAAGCTCCAGTGCTGGACATGCTATGCCAAACAACTAGCAAGACAGGAACACAGCCCCACCCATTAGCAGAGAGGCTGCCTAAATAATAAGGCCACAGACAACCCAAAACACACACCAGACGTGGACCTGCCCACCAGAAAGACAAGATCCAGCCTCATGCACCAGAACACAGGCACGAATCCCCTCCACCAGAAAGCACACACAACCCACTGAACCAACCTTAGCCACTGGGAGCAGACACCAAAAACAACGGGAACTATGAACCTGCAGTCTGTGCAAAGGAGACCCCCAAACACAGAAAGTTAAGCAAAATGAGAAGAGAGAGAAACACACAGCAGATGAAGGAGCAAGGAAAACACTCACCAGAACAAACAAATGAAGAGGAAATAGTATGCCTGAAAAAGGATTCAGAATAATGATAGTAAAGATGATCCAAAATCTTGGAAATAGAATGGGGAAAATACAAGAAATGTTTAACAGGGAACTAGAAGAACTAAAGAGCAAACAGTGATGAACAACACAATAAATGAAATTAAAAATGCTCTAGAAGGGATCAATAGCAGAATAACTGAGGCAGAAGAACGGATAAGTGACCTGGAAGATAAAATAGTGGAAATAACTACTGCAGAGCAGAATAAAGAAAAAAAAATGAAAAGAATTGAGGACAGTCTCAGAGAACTCTGGGAGAACATTAAACGCACCAACATTCGAATTATAGGGGTCCCAGAAGAAGAAAAGATGAGCAAAGAAACTGAGAAAATATTTGAAGAGATTATAGTTGAAAACTTCCCTAATACAGGAAAGGAAATAGTTAAGCAGTCCAGGAAGCACAGGAAGCACAGAAAGTCCCATACAGGATAAATCCAAGGAGAAGTCCAGGAAGCACAGAAAGTCCCATACAGGATAAATCCAAGGAGAAACACGCCAAGACACATACTAATCAAACTATCAAAAATTAAATACAAAGAAAAAATATTAAAAGCAGCAAGGGAAAAACAACAAATAACATACAACAGAACCCCATAAGGTTAACAGCTGATCTTTCAGCATAAACTCTCCAAGCCAGAAGGAAGGGGCAGGACATATTTAAAGTGATGAAGGGGAAAAACCTACAACCAAGATTACTCTACCCAGCAAGGATCTCATTCAGATTTGACGGAGAAATTAAAACTTCTACAGACAACCAAAAGCTAAGAGAATTCAGCACCACCAAACCAGCTCTACAACAAATGCTAAAGGAATTTCTCTAGGCAAGAAACACAAGAGAAGGAAAAGACTTACAATAACAAACCCAAAACAATTAAGAATATAGTAATAGGAACATACATATTGATAATTACCTTAAATGTAAATGGATTAAACGCTCCAACCAAAAGATACAGACTGCCTGAATGGATACAAAAACAAGACCTGTCTATATGCTGTCTACAAGAGACCCACTTCAGACCTAGGGACACACACAGACTGAAAGTCAGGGGATAGAAAAAGATATTCCATGCAAATGGAAATCAAAAGAAAGCTGGAGTAGCAATTCTCATATCAGACAAAAAAGACTTTAAAACAAAGACTATTACAAGAGACAAAGAAGGAGACTATATAATGATCAAAGGATCAATCCAAGAAGAAGATATAACAGTTGTAAATATTTATGCACCCAACACAGGAGCATCTCAATACATAAGGCAAATACTAACAGCCATAAAAGGGGAAATCGACAGTAACACAACAATAGTAGGGGACTTTTACACCCCACTTTCAACAATAGACAGACCCAAAATGAAAATAAATAAGGAAACACAAGCTTCAAATGATGCATTAAACAAGATGGGCTTAATTGATATTTATAGGACATTCTATCCAAAAGGAACAGAATACACTTTCTTCTCAAGTGCTCATGGAACATTCTCCAGGATAGATCATATCTTGGGTCACAAATCAAGCCTTGGTAAATTTAAGAAAATTGAAATCGTATCAAGTATCTTTTCCGACCACAACGCTATGAGACTAGATACAAATTACAGGAAAAAATCTGTAAAAAAATACAAACACATGGAGGCTAAACAATACACTAGTTAATAACCAAGAGACCACTGAAGAAATCAAAGAGGAAATAAAAAATACCTAGAAACAAATGACAATGAAAACACAACGACCCAAAACCCATGGGATGCAGCAAAAGCAGTTCTAGAAGGGAAGTTTAGAGCAATACAATCCTACCTCAAGAAACAACAAACATCTCAAATAAACAACTTAACCTTACACCTAAAGCAAGTAAAGAAAGAACAAAAAAGCCCCAAAGTTACCAAAAGAAAAGAAATCATAAAGATCAGATCAGAAATAAATGAAAAAGAAATGAAGGAAATGATAGCAAACATCAATAAAACTAAAAGCTGGTTCTTTGAGAAGATAAACAAAATTGATAAACCGTTAGCCAGACTCATCAAGAAAAAAAGGGAGAAGACTCAAATCAACAGAATTAGAAATGAAAAAGGAGAAGTAACAACTGACACTGCAGAAATACAAAGGATCATGAGAGATTAATACAAGCAACTATATGCCAACAAAATGGACAACCTGGATGAAATGGACAAATTCTTAGAAATGCACAACCTTCCGAGACTGAACCAGGAAGAAATAGAAAATATGAACAGACCAATCACAAGCACTAAAATTGAAACTGTGATTAAAAATCTTCCAACAAACAAAAGCCCAGGACCAGATGGCTTCACAGGTGAATTCTATCAAACATTTAGAGAAGAGCGAACACCTATCCTTCTCAAACACTTCCAAAATATAGCAGAGGGAGGAACACTCCCAAACTCACTCTACGAGGCCACTGTCACCCTGATACCAAAACCAGACAAAGGTGACATGAAGAAAGCAAACTACAGACCAATATCACTGATGAACATAGATGCAAAAATCATCAACAAAATACTGGCAAACAGAATCCAACAGCACATTAAAAGGTTCATACACCATGATCAAGTGGGGTTTATCCCAGGAATGCAAGGATTCTTCAATATATGCAAATCAATCAATGTGATACAGCATATTAAAAAATTCAAGGAGAAAAATCATATGATCAACTAAATAGAGGCAGAGAAAGCTTTCAACAAAATTCAACACCCATTTATGATAAAAACCCTCAAGAAAGTAGGCATAGACGGAACTTACCTCAACAGAATAAGGCCATATATGACAAACCCACAGCCAACATCGTCCTCAATGGTGAAAAACTGAAACCATCTCCACTAAGATCAGGAACAAGACAAGGTTGCCCACTCTCACCACAATTATTTAACATAGTTTTGGAAGTTTTAGCCACAGAAGTCAGAGAAGAAAAAGAAATAAAAAGAATCCAAATCGGAAAAGAAGTAGTAAAGCTGTCACTGTTTGCAGATGACATGATACTATACATTAGAGAATCCTAAAGATGCTACCAGAAAACTACTAGATCTAATCAATGAATTTGGTAAAGTTGCATAATACAAAATTAATGCACAGAAATCTCTTGCATTCCTATACACTAATGAAAAAATCTGAAAGTGAAATTAAGAAAACACTCCCATTTACCACTGCAACAAAAAGAATAAAATATCTAGAATAAACCTACTTAAGGAGACAAAAGACCTGTATGCAAAAAGAAAAAAATTATAAGACACTGATGAAAGAAATTAAAGATGATACAAATAGATGGAGAGATATACCATGTTCTTGGATTGGAAGAATCAACATTGTGAAAATGACTCTACTACCCAAAGCAATCTACAGATTCAATGCAATACCTATCAAACTACCACTGGCATTTTTCACAGAACTAGAACAAAAAATCTCAGAATTTGTGTGGAAACACAAAGACCCCAAATAGCCAAATCAATCTTGAGAAAGAAAAATGGAGCTGGAGGAATCAGGCTCCCTGACTTCAGACAATACTACAAAGCTACAGTAATCAAGACAGTATGGTACTGGCACAAAAACAGAAATACAGATCAACGGAACAGGATAGAAAGCACAGAGATAAACCCACGCACATATGCTCGCCTTATCTTTGATAAAGGAGGCAAGAATATCCAGTGGAGAAAAGACAGCCTTTTCAATAAGTGGTGCTGGGAAAACTGGACAGCTACGTGTAAAAATATGAAATTAGAACACTTCCTAACACCATACTCAAAAATAAACTCAAAATGGATTAAATACCTAAATGTAACGCCAGACACTATCAAACTCTTAGAGGAGGGCTTCCCTGGTGGCGCAGTGGTTGAGAATCTGTCTGCCAATGCAGATGACACGGGTTTGAGCCCTGGTCTGGGAAGATCCCACATGCCGCGGAGCAACTAGCCCCGTGAGCCACAATTACTGAGCCTGCGCGTCTGGAGCCTGTGCTCCGCAACAAGAGAGGCCGCGATAGTGAGAGGCCTGCGCACCGCGATGAAGAGTGCCCCCCACTTGCCGCAGCTAGAGAAAGCCCTCACACAGAAACGAAGAGCCAACACGGCCATAAATAAATAAATAAAAATTAAAAAAACTCTTAGAGGAAAACATACGCAGAACACTCTATGACATAAATCGCAGCAAGATCTTCTTTGACCAACCTCCTAGAGAAATGGAAATAAAAACAAAAATAAACAAATGGGACCTAATGAAACTTAAAAGCTTTTGCACAGCAAAGGAAAACACAAACAAGACGAAAAGACAACCCTCAGAATGGGAGAAAATATTTGCAAATGAAGCAACTGACAAAGGATTAATCTCCAAAATTTACAAGCAGCTCATGCAGCTCAACATCAAAAAAACAAACAACCCAATCCAAAAATGTGCAGAAGACCTAAATAGACATTTCTCCAAAGAAGATATACAGACTGCCAACGAACACATGAAAGAATGCTCAACATCATTAATCATTAGAGAAATGCAAATCAAAACTACAAAGAGATATCATGTCACACCAGTCAGAATGGCCATCATCAAAAAATCTACGAACAATAAATTCTGGAGAGGGTGTGGAGAAAAGGGAACACTCTTGCACTGTTGGTGGGAATGTAAATTGATACAGCCACTATGGAGAATAGTATGGAGGTTCCTTAAAAAACTACAAATAGAACTACCATATGACCCAGCAATCCCACTACTGGGCTTATACCCTGAGAAAACCATAATTCAAAAAGAGTCATGTACCAAAATGTTCATTGCAGCTCTATTTACAATAGCCAGCACATGGAAACAACCTAAGTGTCCATCATCGGATGAATGGATGAAGAAGATGTAGCACATATATACAATGGAATATTACTCAGCCATAAAAAGAAATGCAATTGAGTTATCTGTAGTGAGGATGATGGACCTAGAGTCTGTCATACAGAGTGAAGTAAGTCAAAAAGAGAAAAACAAATACCGTATGCTAACACATATATATGGGATCTAAAAAAAAAGAAAAAGGTCATGAAGAACTTAGGGGCAAGACGTGAATAAAGACACAGACGTAGTAGAGAATGGACTTGAGGACACAGGGAGGGGGAAGGGTAAGCTGAGTCAAAGTGAGAGAGTGGTAGTGTATATATGGACATATATACATTACCAAACGTAAAATAGAGAGCTAGTGGGAAGCAGTCGCGTAGCACAGGGAGATCAGCTCGGTGCTTTGTAACTGCCTGGAGGGGTGGGATAGGGAGGGTGGGAGGGAGGGAGACGCAAGAGGAAAGAGATATGGGAACATATGTATATGTATAACTGATTCACTCTGTTATAAAGCAGAAACTAACACACCATTTTAAAGCAATTATACTCCAATAAAAATGTAAAAAAAATGTTCTTCAATAGGCTATATAAAAAAGCAAGCAGATATTCCTAATTAAAAAAATAAAATAAAATAAAATAAAAGGGGTACTGACAGTAGCAGAGAGGGCACTCCCTTCAGTGGTGGCTCTGTGAGCAGCATCTGCGGTACTCATCTCTTTTAAAAAGGGCGAAAATCAAAATAAAGTTAGAAGTAAGTTCTAGACTAAGAAACTCAAATATGGTTTCAGAAGTGTCCAGATAGGTACCGGCCAGGAAATGTAAAGTCTTGACTGTAAATCTTAACAAGGTGACATGAAAATCTGGCTGTGCTACACTATGAATGTAAATATTTTTTTCTCTCCTTAAAAAAACGTGAATGGTGTCCCTTCCGTTAAGTTGGCTCTTGCTTTTGTTAATTAAATTCACATGCAGTATCTAGAAGCTCAATACACCTTTTTGGGTGAGCGGTTTTAGGAATTTTCTCTAAAAGGAAAGAAGTATTACACAATAGAGCAGAATTAGTTGGCATTACGGTTTAGTCTAGCTTCAGTTCTCCCAGAATTCACTGTTTGAGGCTGAGCAAATCACAACCTTTCATCACCCAAAGATTTTTTTTCCTTATTTAGTTGCTTGACAATTGTCATTACAGTGTCATGAAGGTACTGATCTCCCATCACCTAAGGGAACCGTGCTAAAATTTTACTGCCCAGCACAGTCTGGTACATGGTAGGCACTCAAGAAAACATACTGAATAAATGAAATTGTGGGTCCTCATGAAAGTCTGCATAAAAGGGTCCCTCCTGTTTTTCACAAAATTCTGTCTCCTAAGCACTCTTCCTAAATTAAAAGCAGATTTTTGCCTTGAGAAACACTACTGACCTCTTGAGAGAGAACTCTGAATCTAAACTGGTATTTATAATTAAAGACAATATAAGAGGGAAATGAGAGCAACTCTCCATTATTCATAGAATATAAAAATCCCATTTGGCTTCTATTTGCTCTAACATACTGTAAGTAGGTGGCTGTCAACCTTTATCCTACTTCAGCAAAAAATGAGGGTGGGGTTATGGGACAGCACTCTGCATACAGTTTCAAAGTTTCCCTAGAAGATTCCTGAATCACCTCTTTGGGAGAGCACCATATACAAATTGACTTGAGAATCACTGTTGTACCTTTTATTCCATCCCCTCTGCTGATGCGCAACAAAGTCAATTTCAGGGAGAACAATTAGCTACAATCTCCCCCAACTCAGTCATAATGAATGAAACTATCTTCACTACTAGTTCTCTATAGGAACAAGGACAACAAACTCAAACTGAGTGACCATAAGTTTTTCCCACCTTGCCTTAATCGGCAGAAAATGTCTCCTTCCCAGCCAACTTAACACACACACCCTACATACATCTACAACAGACTGACTGTCAGTATATATTTCTCATTGATGATGTCAAAATTTCCTACTGAAATGAAAACGTGCAGGGAAGGAAAACCAACTGATATCTGAAAATGGTATATTCGCAATTCTAGATTAAGCTAAAATAAGGTCCCAACATCAAAATTTTTTTTTGTTCGGCTAAGAAAGGTTCTACCTGAATGTCTGGAAAAGGGGATGGGAGAGGTAAAGCCCAGTTTTGCTCATGTTATCAGACTCTGGGATCTGCCACTCACTACTCCAAGAGATGGGTAAGCAGAAGAATCACATGACGTTCTAGGCACTGAAAAGATACAGCATGGGATTTCCAACAACAATGGTCAAGATTACCGCGGGGAGAGCCTGGTTCTTTTCCCAAGAAAACACACAACCACTTGTCAATTCCTCAACTTCAAAGGACTCCAGTACTTGAAAATTCACAAAGAAGCAATGGCTCGTACAGCCAATTCAACACTTGCCAGACAACTCTATTTAAAACTGCACTCTCCCCCAACGCCCTCTACGGCCCTGTTATATTTTCTTCACGACACTCCATTGGGGGAAAGGGGGGAAGCATCTCTCTTTCTTATTTATCACTAGTCTCCCTCACTAAAGGTGCTTTCTGGGAGCGCATGTGTTTTTCTGTCTCGTACCTCCAGCGCCCGGCGCAGAGCCTGGTCCATGACAGGCGCTCAAAAAATGTACTGAATAATGAAATCATAAGCCCTCGTTAAGTCTGGACGAAAGGGCCTTTCTGTATTTCACAAACTTCTGTCTCCCAAATTCTCTTCGTAAATTAATTGCAGATTTTTGCCTCGAGAAAGACATTTTTGACCTCTCGAGGACTCTCATTCTAATCTTCCAAGGGACTGAGCGCCACCGAAAAGGAGAAAAACTTCAGTGGAATCTGGAGGACAAGGCTTGGAAAGAGACTGAACGGGGCGGGGACGGGGGGGCTGAAGAGGCTGAGTTGGGAAACGCCACGGTGAGAAAAGGCTAATCAAGGGAGGCAGAGGAGCCTGGAACCCGGGGACCGCGCTCTCCCTGGTGAAGCCCGAGTCTGCACTCCCGGCGAGGGGCCCACCCCGACGATACAGCCGGGGCAGCTGGGAGCCCGCGGGAGGGCGAAGCAGTAGCCCCCGCCGGCCCGGGGAGCGCTTTCGAAAGGCCGCAGAGCGCCGGGCCCCGCAGGCCGCTAGGGAACTCACTTGGCCCACTTGCTCCGTGGCATCGGCTAAGATGCCATAGTTGCGGTAAAGCTCCTCTACGGTCGGCATGGTGAACGACAAGCCCAGGGCCTGTTACTGCTGTCTTCGTCGTCGCTAGTGCCACCGCCGCCTCTGAAGTTCTCCTAGCCTGCGACCCGCACTATTACGGCTCCAGCTGCCGCCAGTGCCGCCGCCAGTCACCGCGCAAGGGACAGCTCCTCCCCCAACGTCCACGTAAAGACGGGCGCGTCGGGAGCGGCCTTCTTTGACTGCCAATGCGCCACCTGCTGTTTTATTGCCCTCTAGCGGTGGGAGGTGCAAAAAGCGGCAAGGACGATTGAACTAGTTCGTGCCTTTTTTTTTTTTTGGAAGGACTGTGCCTGGCTAGGAGATCTTGGTGCGGGTTGGAGGAAAATACAAAGCTAATTGCGTTTCTGCCCTTAAAAGACCTCACGTTGGCCAGAAAAGTGATTTTACGGGGAGAAAAACAGAATGAAGAGTGAGAGTGCAAGCTGTATGGGAAGTCATAAACTCTATTTACAACTGACTCAAGGAAGGTAACACAAATCTGTGGCAATTGGTTCAGTGTTGCTTTTATTATTTTTTATTTTGGGTTTTGTGGTTTTTTTGAGCAAAAATCACTCAGTTGTCATTAAACAAACAAACAAACAAAACTCAACGTCCAAACAAAACAGAAAAACCCAAAAAACAAAAAAAAACTTCTGTCCACCAGGCTAAACAGGTCTAGGAGTGAAATTTGCCCTACTGGAAAAGTTTATCTTTGCTTGCTGCCAGAGTAGAGTTTGGGCTACCTGATTGTGTCTAATAACCAAGAGGGTAATAAATAACTGAAACCATATATACTTACTGATAAGAGTCTGCAAGATACAAGTTTAGATGAAAAAAATGGAAGTTGCAAAAGAGGTGTAAAAAGATTACATTTTTATTATAAAAAACCCCCAAAGCGTACAAAACAAAGTTATGTGCATGTGTGTTCATATTGAAATGTCAAGATTGAAACATCAACTGTAATAGATGGTAAATTTCAAAGCCAGATTCACTCGTGCAGAATATATGCAGGCAATGGTTACAAACCAGTTCCTTGGGTCTTGTACTCCTCGTTTAGATTAAGGGTATTAAAAAAATTAGGTAGTAGAAGGAGAGGGATTGGTGAGGGTGTTTTTGGAGAGAGATCTTGTGCTTGTGAGCAGCTTGGGGCAACTGTGACCTCGTTCCCTCAAGCCTGGGACCATACTGAGGAGCCTGAAATGTAATCCCTGTAGTTGGAAGACACGAAGGGCTGGTGCCTGACATATGCCTGAAAAAGCTTGAGTTACCTGTGGCAGCAGAGTGGAGGTGGCCATGTTGGGATCTACCTGCCATCCCAGATTTTTCCTGGAAACAAGGGGGTCAGAGGGATTCCCTTGTACCAGAGATAGGCTTGTAAAAGAGAGAGAGAGGGAGAGATTCTGGATCCATTCCGAGTCCTGCTTCAGGGGGCATCTGTCTGAGCATGAGAAATCCCCCACGACAAGAATCAGTGGCAACAGAAACTGTGTGACGTTTGAGGGCAGCACATGAGCACCTCATGGGGGTCACCTCTAAAGGTCCCACAGAGTGGCCTATGGAAAAGACCTAGTCTCTACCAACCTGAGAAGGCATGTAGTACTGCACATGTACTAACGTATCCTCTCTTCTCACATCCCCCTCTCAAAGCATATGCCCAGGAGGGCTTAGAAACTGCTTACCAGGTGGGGTGGGGAATAAAGAGCAGAAAGGCAGGATGGGAAGCAGGTCCCAGATGGAGCAGAGAAGATATGATTGTAACTCAAGTTTAGAGTTTGGGTTCACCTGTGAGAATGGACATTTTAATTTCTGAATTGAGGACTATTTTTTAACTAAGAGCAAGCAGAAAAGTTATGGATCTGCCAGAATTTCTCTCTAGGATCCGAATGAGATTCCTCTACTTCAATAAATTTTAAAGAGATAGTGAAAGACAAATAACAAAGGCAAAGACAAATAACAAAGGTGTATTTGGATCACATCCGCTAAGTTAGGTATTCAATGAAGTGTTAGGTGTATGTGTAAAAATGGGGAAGTGGGGCTTCCCTGGTGGTGAAGTGGTTGAGAATCTGCCTGCTAATGCAGGGGACACGGGTTTGAGCCCTGGTCTGGGAGGATCCCACATGCCGCGGAGCGACTGGGCCCGTGAGCCACAGCTACTGAGCCTACGCGTCTGGAGCCTGTGCTCTGCAACAAGAGAGGCCGCGATAGTGAGAGGCCCGCGCACCGCGATGAAGAGTGGCCCCCGCTTGCCACAACTAGAGAAAGCCCTCGCACAGAAACGAAGACCCAACACAGCCATAAATAAATAAATTAATTAATTTAAAAAAAATGGGGAAGTGATCTGGGGCAGGAAGTGAGGCTCTAGATTTCTTAACTAACTAGGGAGTTTGTAAGACTGAAAGAAATAATTGAGAATGCCTCCCTAAACTAAAGAAAGTCTGTTTCTTCTGAAGTATAGCACCTCCTGCAAAAAGCTTTGTATGCACTCTATACAGTGCAAAAATGTTTCATAAATACAGTCCACCCTTAATCATCAGGACGTTTACGAGTTTGTGAATAACAGCGATAAAGGTGCAGTGGAGGCTGAAGCTGGTCCCACCTTCCCAGCTTGGATTGATTGCCAACCCTTTGGGGTTTCCGTGGGTGGAGAGCCCAGGAGGGAGGGAGGGAGGGAGAGAGCAGCTGAGATGATGTAGCAGTCACGGCTGACGATAATGGTAATGAGAGCCACAAAAGTGATAGCTAACATATTGAGCACTTTCTCTCTGCTTTTCCTTGTGGGATCTCCCTCTCTCCCTTCTGGCTTGTGAAGAAAAGGTTTAATTCTGTGTCACATCAGAGAGGTCAGGAGGTTACATAAATTTCCCAGAGTTGCTCAGCCAGATTGGTAACAGAAGTGGGATTTGAACCCAGACCCATCTGACTTCAAAACCTGAGCTCTTGGACTCTACAGCTTTATATATCTTTCCCACCATCCTCCACTGCAGCAACCAGCTGAAGCCCGTGAAGAAAAGTCTTCCCTCCATTAGCTTTCCCTTCACGGACAATGAACAGATTCTGTGCTTCTTTATTCCCTCCATGTTCCCCATCCATTAATCAAAACAGGTAGAAATGACTACTGTGTGCAAAGTGATACAGTTGATATTGGCTTAATTTTGTCCAGAGAAGGAGAAGCAGTGGAAGAGAATGACCCCAGAATTCATTCACAACCTCAAAGGCAAAGAGATGTTTAAAAAAAGTACCAATGGTTTTTATGTTTATTTTTTATTACAAATGTAATAGATGTTCACTGAAGAAAATGGGAACTGCAAAGAAAAGCAAAAAGAAGGAAATAAAATTCTCCTACTAGCCTGCCCTGAGAGACAAACTCTGTTAACATTTTGGTATGTTTGCTGAAAAAGAATTTTTTTTTCTTATTTATAGGTAAACATACAAATTCTAGTTTATATAAAACACTGGATTTTTTGCTATGTGAAAAGAAAAAAATAATCATCCTAATTTTTTTAATGTCATTTAATCAGGTCGTTTGTGACTGGCGGCTGAAAGCGTTCTGATTTCCCACCTAACAGATCCAACCACTGTTACCTCAGTTCATGCTCCTCAACATGTTGGTTCATTCATGGCTGCACTAGGCACTGGGGGTGGGGGGGATATAAAACAGTAAACACGGCAAGCGCTGCTCCTGTGGTCCTGGAGCTGACGATCACATAAACCGAGGAAAACAATACAAAAGTTAAAAGTATTAGCAACTTGCCATGGATTGTGATAGGTGCTGTGACCTAGCATGACAGAGGTGGATAACAGTGCCTGGGGAGAGTCTCTGTGAAGACAAAATATTTGTGTTAGGACCTGAAGGAGAGGGAACCGGTCATTGGAAGAGGGGTCCACAAGGGGGAGCTGTTTGCATGGCCAACTTAACTCCTCGATGCCTCAGTTCATTCATCTGCAAGATGAAAATAAGAGTACAGAATTTAAAGGTAATATTATGAGGATTTAACGCGCTCATTGTGTAAAGTGCTACATGGTGGTTACTTTGGAAGTGTCAGCTGCTGTTGCAGTGGGGCTGAGGCTGGGGCTGGTGAGGCCTACAAATTCCCATGGGCTTGCAGTTCTCCTTTATGGCGCTCTCTGCCCGCCCCCGATCCTTGCCTGAGGTGGCACGAGCTGTCTCTACTCCTCCCAGTGTCAACCCGTGTCTTGCAATTCAGCCTCTTAAGACCCAGCTTACACCGAAACAAACAAAATTTTTGAAAAGCCACAAAAACCACAGCAAACAAGTGAACAAGAAACAAAAGCATATTCATAAATGATCAAAACAATTCCGTTCTCTCTAAGCATTCCTAAACGTTTGAAGTCCACTTTACTGAAGACTTGTAGAGGTCGCAGGAGGAGGAGTCACATTAGCATATGCACATCCCCAGCATCCTGTGGGTTCCCCCTTCCCTTTCTTTTCTGTATCTCTCTCTCTGGAGTTTCTTTCCCCATCGGACACATAAATGTTTAGCTTATCTTTTGTTGCTTGAGCGTGTCAGAAAGGCTCCTTCTTTGCACTGAGAGCATGTCAGGGTACTTTACCCAAACAGATGCAGTGCTGTTTCTAAGAAATCTGGTTTTGTTAGGCTGGGTTTTGTTATGCTGCAGTAACAAACATCTCCATAATCTCAGTGGATAAAACAAGAAAGCTTGATTTCTTGCCCATACTAAGTTTTTTGTAGGTTTGGGTGACTTTTTAGGGCAGCCATCCTGCATGTGATGCCTCAGGTTGCACTTTTTATCTACATGTGCTGTCAAAAGTGAAGAGTGAGGGCTTCCCTGGTGGCGCAGTGGTTGAGAGTCCGCCTGCCGATGCAGGTGGCATGGGTTCGTGCCCCGGTCCGGGAAGATCCCACATGCCGCGGAGCGGCTGGGCCTGTGAGCCATGGCCGCTGAGCCTGCGCGTCTGGAGCCTGTGCTCCGCAACAGGAGAGGCCACAACACTGAGAGGCCCGCATACCACAAAAAAACCCCAAAAAGGTAAACGTGAAGAGTGAGGAGTAGTGTTGAGCACTGGCAATTTCATACTTCCACCTGGTCTCTTCTACTCATAGTTCATTGGCCAGAGCGAGTTATACGGCTACACTTAACTACAAGTGGCAGAGAAGTACAAACTTTCCTTGTGCCCCAAAAGAGAGGGAAACAGGATGTTAGCAAAACGTGTGAATAGTGAAAAATTGATCTTGACCTCAGTACATTGACACAAAGTGAGGTACTGGTAGAGCCGGGATGAGAATCTAGAACTCTGGCCCTCGAGTCCAGGACCCTTCCCTCTGGAGGTGGCGCTACTATAAGGACAACTAAATGCCTATTAAGAGCTTGAGGTCTGAAGCACGACTGAAATCAACACCACCCATGTTACACATCTGTTAGGAGGATTGAAATGGAAGCAGTCTTGTTTAGGCTTCAGAGGCAATATTAGGCCTCTAACTGACTCGTGACCTTGCCTGGACTATGTGCCTGCTTGTGAGCTGCCGCCAGCAAGACCGGCAGCACTTAAGATGAAGAAGGGAGTGGACTGTGGAATTTCTTGAGCCTCGGGGACCTGGCGAGTTCCCGGGGGCCTAGAAATTCTTATGATACACAAAATGAGATAAATAGCATTGTTGAAGAAACCCAGAGCTGCACGTTTGCACGCAAATGGATGATATCAGTCTGCAGCCTGGTATTATAAGCGGGACTCCCCTAAACTGCAATTTGAAGTCTCACCCGCAGAGTGTACGCACCGCCCAGGACCTTTCCCAATTGGGACTCCAGATTGCTGTTTTCGGGACTTCTCCGCGCTAAGTCTGGCTGTAGGTGTCGGCCCAATCTGAGGGTGTACATGCTTTTACTTTTCTTTCCCTTTTCATTTCTATTTCTTTCTTTTTAATGATTTTCTATTAAAGTTAAGTTGAAATTGTCTACTGGTGTGATGAGTGGTGTCTTTTTGTTAACGAGTCCTTCGAACCTGTAACGAAAGTAAAACTTTCGGCAAAACGGCATCGTGGTAACAAATGGAGAAGCTCCCACTTCTTTCACATGTGTTTTCATTTCATAAACTGGACACAATAAAGATACAATTACTTTGGGTTCCTTTTTGGGAGGCATGTCATTCGCATTGAACTGAATGTTCTTAGAATACATTAAAATGTTTACATACTAGGTAAAACATCAAAGCGCAATATGTCTTCACTGCAAGAGAATCAATACAAATTTAGCTTTTGTGAAAAATATATCACCGACTCACTTTCAGATAAATCGTTGGACCAATGCAATCGTTCAGATCAGGCCCGGTGTAGGGTAGGGGCTCATTAAATCTTTGCTGAATGAGTGAATGAATAAACACTACTCTTCAGCCAGACCTATTGCACTTATTTATTCAACCAAAAAATATTGAAAGCCAATGTGGTCCATGGTGCCTTGGTGTCTCCTGATGACCCACCCCTTCCAGGGTTCATGATCGCAGTGTTCATACCTTTCCACTTTAACCCTGGGCTTCCTCAGGTGACTTGCTTTGCCCAGTGGAACATCAACAAGCATGACGCAGGCAGAGGCTTGATAAGCACTTGTGTGCTGGGGCTTGTGCCACCACCACGTGGGGGAACTTGGTCTGGTCTCCTTGAGGATGGAGACCCCCGGGAGACCGAGGCTCGGTGTTCCCAGCCGTCTCAGCTGAGCTCCTCTTCCAGCTATCCCTTCAGCTGAATGTGGTTACCCAAGTGAGATGGGAGAAACCAGCACAGACTGCGTTATTGTGAGATATGAAAAATTGTTGTCAGACCAGGGGTCATCCGACTTTTTTCTGGAAAAGGCCAGATAGTAATTATTTTAGGTTTCTTGGACCATACAGTTTCTATCACAATGACTCAATTCTGCCATTATCGTGTGAAAGCGGCCGTAGATGACATAGAAACGAATAGGTGTGGCTGTCTTCCAAACAAACTTTATTTTCAAAAACAGGTGGCGAGCTGAATCGGTCCACGCGCTGAGGTTTCCTGGCCCTGTTTTAGGACACTAAGTTTTGGGGACAGTTTGTTTTGTTGCAGTAAATAATGGAAACGACCTGCCATCGTCTCTTCTGAGTTCCAGGCATCCTCATTCCCGAGAACATTCCACCGTGTGACTTCATTCCCAATGGCTCCCTGAGGTGGAATGCCCTCCTTTCTCAGACCTGGCCCTAGGAAAATTAGAAAGTCATCAGCGTGTGTTTTTAGCTTCTCATCAAAAGGTTCTAGAAGGGCCAGAAAGAAATGGTTGTGGAAGTGCTCCTTTCCCTGGGAGTGAAGGGTGCCTACTCCTAAGTTTCGGGTGAGTGGGGGCCACTCTCTCCTCCTGCCCTGGGACCCTAAGGCTCCGTGGAGTCTGAGCAGGACGGCTTCACACTGGGTAAGGGGCAGTGAAGGTGGTAAAACGGAAGACTCCTAGCCTGATAGTCTTATTATATCACTAGAAAGGCTCAGCTGTCCCCATACAACGGTGGCTTCTGACCGACCCATCCACATATTATTGCCCAGAAGTCTCAGATTTCCTGGGATTTCGACCAGAATTCCTAGAACTCTTAAGTAATGGTCTTCAAAAATCAGAATGATTGCATAAGGGAATTCCCTGGTGGCGCAGTGGTTAAGAATCCGCCTGCCGGGCTTCCCTGGTGGCGCAGTGGTTGAGAATCTGCCTGCCAATGCAGGGGACACGGGTTCGAGCCCTGGTCTGGGAAGATCCCACATACCGTGGAGCAACTAGCCCCGTGAGCCATAATTACTGAGCCTGCGCGTCTGGAGCCTGTGCTCCGCAACAAGAGAGGCCGCGATAGTGAGAGGCCCGCGCACCGCGATGAGGAGTGGCCCCCACTTGCCGCAACTGGAGAAAGCCTCGCACAGAAACGAAGAGCCAACACAGCCATAAATAAATAAATTAATTAATAAAATTAAAAAAAAAAAAGAATCCGCCTGCCAACGCAGGTGGCCTGGGTTTGATCCCTGGTCCGGGAAGATCTCACATGCCACGGAGCAACTAAGCCCGTGCACCACAACTACTGAGCCTGCACTCTAGAGCCTGCGAACCACAACTACTGAGCCCACGCGCCACAACTACCGAAGCCCGCGTGCCTAAAGCCTGTGCTCCACGACTAGAGGAAGCCCACATGCAGCAATGCAGACCCAACACAGCCAAAAATAAATAAATAAATAAATCTATAGATAAGAAAAAAAGAATGATTGCATAATCATCAAGGAAGTAGAGAGCCCTGCCCTGTTACCTGGTGGAGAAGGGTGCCGATTCTGGAATCAAGCTGCCGAGAAGCAAATCCTGCCTCCCATCCACTCCCACCATTTGGATGAAGCCCTTGGGCAAACCACTTAATACTCTAAGCCCAAGTTTCCTCAATTATAAAAGGGTGATAATAATAGCATTCACCTTTATGATTTTTGTGACAATTGAATGACAAACCATGTAAAGTATCACAGTGCCTGGCACATACTAAATATTCAGCAAATTGTTGCTATTATTAACTCACTGTCAGTCAATTCTGTAGTTTCTTAATTCCTTCGATTTTTATAGATTATTTATATTTTTACATAAAGTGTTCTCACTTCTATATCTCATTGATGTGCCTAAAAATATATATAGCACAGTAATAATTAATGTCAATTTAAAGGGGAGGAAAGTGAGATTGAGGCGTTAGGTTTTTTGGTTTGTTTTTGTCCCAGTTATCTTTATTCTTGCCCAATGAAGCTGGTAAGAGACAAGTGTACTTGTTCCAGTTTACAGATGGGGAAGAAAGAGGCAGGGAGTTGGGGGACTGTAAGAAAGAACTAACACTGAAGTGTCACGGAGCAATTCCGCAGGAAGCGGACTCTGAGAAGATTTGCAGGAAGCAAGTTCATTGGGAAGTGCTTTCTGAATGACAGCTGTGGGGAAGTGTAGGAAGCAGAAATGGGCAGAGGGGGGAGTTGGGGTGTGATTCAGCCCCCTCAGTCATCCCACGGGGAGTTCTGAAGCTGGAATAACCCTGCAGAGTGGACCCAAATGAGGCGAGTGGTTTGGACCTTTTAAACGTCAGTTTAACCCACAAACTGACCATTCGTTGGGTGTGGACCACCCTGGTAAGGGAGGTGACCTTGGTCAAGGCTGCTGTCTTCAGTCTAGAACAATTTCCAGAGGGAGACTCAGCTGTGAGCTCTCAGTTATCACCACTCAGTGCTGATGGTTTTGGGGGGATCTGGTTGGCACCCCAGAGCATCCACAACATACAGCTTCTACTGTGGACCAGGCACTGTGCGATGAGCTTTCACATACATTCAAACCTGACAGCAAACCGGCAGAGTAACTAATGAGGAAAGCTATGATATGTTTCGTGGTTTCTATATGCCAGGTGGTTTACAAACTTTCATTCATGCCATTTTCTTAACAACTCATCAAGGTTGGAGTTATTTGTTGCATCTGGTGGAAGAGAAATCAGGAGTTCAGAAAAGCCAAATTGGTGCTCAAGACATGAACCCAGCTCTCTCACATGGGAGCTGGCGCTCCGCCCACACCGGGCAGTACAGGCAAATTTTACTGATGGGGCAGTTGCGGTTTAATGAAGTTAAATGACTTCCATGAAGTTCAGAGCTAGTGGAGGGGAGAGTTCGGGCTTGAACTCAGGTGTGAGACGATATTTCCCAGGCACCAAGTTGTACACTGGGAGAGACGAGAAAGACCATGACGTGGGGAAGAAAACAGCTCAGATGAAGCTTAACTTCTCGGAGCTCCATTAACTCTGTCCCTAATGCTTCAAGGACCTTCGAGACATTTCCTGATAGTAGCAGTTTATGGGTTTTGAGCATTTTAGTAGGGCTGGCCGAGAAGGCTTTAGAAAACTACCTGTCTGTTTTGCTTTTTTCCTCTTCTTCTACTCCTACATCAGCCTCTAGAGCCTGGACATGAAGAAGTGGGCAGGAAGAGGCTAGAAGATCTTCTTTCTTGGGAATATTAAATTAGAAATGAAGTCCTGTGTCTTTGACTGTGCTGTTTGCTGTACTTGGCCTTCAGTTGGAGGCCACTAGATGGCGCTCACCCTCCATTCCTGAAACTTCTGTCTGCCAGGGGCTTATCTTCCTCCCTTCCCTCTGCACTTTAGTAACCCTATTGATAGCTAACAGTGTTATTCACGTGCCCAATGCACAGCGAGGCCAAACAGACCGAAATGTCGGAGTCTGGAGCAGAGAAAGGACCATACAAGGAGAGCAGGTGGCTCATCAAAAGACACAAACTCCAATGGGTTTCAGGGAAGAAGATTTTATAGGCAAAACTTATGGGGAGGGCTGCGGGGCTTGTAACTCTCCTGTGATAGGCTGACAGTGAGGTAACAGGGTGGTGCTCCAGGAATTTCCATGTCAGCCTTCTGGTTCCAACCAGTCTGAGGTCTGGGGGCTTGGGCTCAGCCTGAACTTAGCCTCCTCCATCCGGGTGGGGGGCCTTAGCTCCTAAGGAAGAACTCAGAGATAAGTATCAAAATGTTAGGTACAACCCCAGAGGAGGAACCAGGCTCAGGCCCCTGTAACTGTTTGAATCTGCCCTTTGGAACTCAGGGAACGTCTAGGAGACTGAAAGCCTTCTTCCTGCAAACAAGAAACCAGGAACCGGGAAAGGTTTTTATGCCCTGGAGTTCCCCACAGGATCCTGCCTGGTTTTAACTGTTATTGAGAAGTTACTCTGTGCCTAGCAAGTTACTATGCTAAGCGCTTTACAGAAATTGTCTCATTTAATCCTTACTAGGACTCTAAGGTAGGCGTTGTTATCCTTAACTTACAAATGAGGATACATAACTTGCCCAAGAAACGAAGCTAGTGCTGGCTGGGTCAAGGCAGGATTTAAACTAGGTCAGCTGACTTAGAGCTTTGACCTTGTCGGGGAGGAAAAACACTTCCTCTCCCCTTCTCGGTTCTTCCGGATGGCCTAAGAATTAAATTGACATGAGACAGATTAACAGGAGGGAAAATCAAATTTAATTACATACATACAGGAGTTCCATAAGAATATGGGTCCTAAGAACAAGTTAGTCAATTGAAGCTGGTATGCCATCTGAGGGAAGGAAAGCGGGTAGAGGTTAGGACTGCAAAGGGAAGGAAGGCAAGTTACAGGAAAATGAACAAGAGCAAATGTTTGCTGGGCCATGCGGAGACCATGAGGTGGAGAGGACTTTGATGCCACAGGCCTTGCTAACTTGCCCCCGGATGACCACACCTGGTTCATATTATGCTTTAGTTACCCACGGTGATACTTCTTTTTCCTGAAACAGGCCCTTTATCTAAATTCTTCTGAACGGTTAAGGGGAGGAGGTAAAAGGGCTTGCTGAGCCTTTGTTTCTTAAAAACTATCAGTCTAAATTAATCCTCAAGCCAAAGAGACACATTTTGGGGTGGCAGGTTTTGTTCCCTTCTAACCTCTACCCATTCTACTGTCTCCCCAGCCATCCCATAATGACGATGACTGAGTGCTTACTATGGGTTAGACATTGTGGTAAGTGGTTCATAAAGTTTGCTTCATTTGAAACTCATAATGTTCTCACCAAAAAAAAAAAAAAGATAAATACATGAGGTGATGAATGTGAAGGAATCCACATTTCAGTGGTGGGAATCCTTATGAAACAGGAGGGAAGGGGGCAGGGCACAACCTTTAAAAGAGTGACACAGACATAGGACATGACAGAAACTGGTTAGAACCAACTAGGTCCAAGATGGTGGGAGCTTAGACTTCCAGTGGACCTTGATCCCCGTTATATGCTCATTGTAATACATTAGCATATGCTAAATGTCACACCCACAGGCACCACAACAGTTCTGAGGCTAACCATCAAAGGTTAAAAAGTGCGTGGTGGCCCAGTCCCTGGAAATCTCCACCCCTTCCCCAAAATGGTTGGAATAATCCTCCCACTGGGTAGCCTAGGAAATTACCCAGCCCATAAAAACTAACCACGCCATACTTTGGGGTCTCTCACCTTTATTTTTTTTTTTGCGGTACACAGGCCTCTCAGTGTTGTGGCCTCTCCCGTTGCGTAGCACAGGCTCTGGACGTGCAGGCTCAGCGGCCATGGCTCACGGGCCCAGCCGCTCTGCAGCATGTGGGATCTTCCCAGACCGGGGTACAAACCCGTGTCCCCTGAATCAGCAGGTGGACTCTCAACCACTGTGCCACCAGGGAAGCCCCCTCTCACCTTTTGAGATGGCCCACACTGTGTCTGTGGAGTGTGTTTCTCCCAGGGCCGTTCTTACCTTTTGAGACGGACCCCGCATTCTGTCTATGGAATGTGTATCTCTCTAAATAAATCCACTCCTTACCTATCACTTTGTCTCTCCCTGAATTCCTTCTGCGATGAGACATAAAGAACCTGAGCTTCATTAAGTCCTGAGACCAGGTGTGTGATCTCAGTTAAAAGACTGTGGGTTTGGCACAGTGGTTAAGAATCCGCTTGTCAATGCAGGCTATACGGGTTCAAGCCCTGGCCCAGGAAGATCTCACATGCCTCAGAGTAACTAAGCCCGTGAGCCACAACTACTGAACCTGCGCTCTAGAGCCTGTGTGCCACAACTACTGAAGCCCACACGCCTAGAGCCCATGCTCCACAACAAGAGAAGCCACCACAATGAGAAGCCCGCGCACTGCAACGAAGAGTAGCCCCCCGCTCGCCGCAACTAGAGAAAGCCCATGAGCAGCAACAAAGACCCAATGCAGCCAAAAATAAATAAAAATTAAAAAAAAAAAAGACTGTGGGTTCAAGTCCCAAATCTGAGCTATGTGGTTTCACTTTCACACTATATATGTATACAAATCGTAACACAGTACGCTTTAAATATCTTACCGTTTTATTTGTCAATTATCCCTATAAAAAAAACAACCTCTTAAGACCCTAGGAGGTAAGTACGATTATTCTCCCTCACTTTAAAAGTGAGAAGATTGAGGGACAGAAAGGCTAAATTATTGCCAAGTTGCAGCTAATATATAGTGGGAGTCAGACTAGAATGCAGATTTCCCAGGCTATGAATCCCAAGAAGGCTTACCTTCTGAGGGATGATGAAAAATGAGAATATTGGTCCACTCGGATTCAGTGGGGCCCTAGGATTCAGGAGCCACTGAAGATTCTCTCTGTTGTCACCTTCTGCCTCTTGGAAGAGAGCTCTTCTCGGTGGGCTTACACTGCTGGGAGGCAGCCCAGGCTTTGAGTCAAATCCAGCCTCAACTCCTGGCTCTGTGTGACGTCAACTTCCCTTCGGCACAACTTCTTTCCGCTTCTGCTCCCTCAGCTGTAAAAGTGCAGGTATCACAGTTCCAGTCCTGAAGTGTTGCTCTGAATCCAGAGTCCAGGCGGGAAAGGGGCTTTCAAGAAATGGTGTCCCCTTCCCCTCCCTCTCAGAGCCCCCATGTGTAAGGAGGCCCAGGAGGAGAATCGGGCACGACTTTTCCTAAGTAGGTCAGGGTTAGAGGCCCTTTAAGATTGACACCACCCTTTCTGGAGATGCTGAGAGAAGCAATTCTTGAATCCATTTATTTGTGGATTTGCTCACTGCCTCTCTCTCCTAGACCAGCATCCTCCAATAGAACATTCTGCAATAATGGCAATGTGCTATACCTGCACTGCCCAATGCAGTGGCCAAGAGTCACAAGTGTCTTTTGAGTACTTGGCTTGTGGCTAGTTAAAGTGAGGAAATACATTTTAACTTTTATTTGGTTTCAGTTACTTTACATAGAAATAGCCACATGTAGCTAGTGGCTACCGGATTGGACAGCAAAGCTCTAGAGGGTGCAGAGTTCACTGCTGCACTGCCCAGAGGCTGGCATAGCATGTGCCCTTAGAAAATATTGGATAAATATCTTTCAAATGAATGAATGCGGATAATTCACTTTGAATCTTCCTAAACTACACCAGTAGGAAGAAATTCCTGTGCGTGTAGGAAGGCTTGGCGTCTGTGATAGCCAGAGGACTGGTGAACACCATTTTCAGGAAAGACAGAGAAGAAGAGGAGACCATCAGATTTGCAGGCATTGGACTTCCCTGGTAACACAGTGGTTAAGAATCCTCCTGCCAATGCAGGGGACACAGGATTGAGCCCTGGTCCAGGAAGATCCCACATGCCGCGGAGCAACTAAGCCCATGTGCCACAACTACTGAGCCTGCGTGCCACAACTACTGAAGCCCGAGCGCCTAGAGCCCGTGCTCCGCAACAAGAGAAGCCACCACAATGAGAAGGCTGCACACATGAAGAGTAGCTCCCGCTCGCTGCAACTAGAGAAAGCCCGCGTGCAGCAACGAAGACCCAACACAGCCAAAAATAAATAAATAAATAAATATTTTTAAAAACCCCAAGATTTTCAGGCATCCTCTAAGGGAGAGAGTCTGAAACAACAGACTGTGGTCTATGTCTGGGGGAAGTTGAGGAACACTTATCTCCTCTCCAGTTTGTTGTATTTTACTTCTCCTTCAGAGATTAGGAATCAAGCCCTGACAGTGGAAAGGAAACTGTGGGCTTGATGGCAGAGACCCCAAGGAAGGAAGGAAGGAACTGGAGAGACTGTATCACTCATCACAGCAACCCTGAGCGAAAGAGACCCCAGGAGGTAGACCAGAAGGCAGGAAGACGACAGGGCCTTTGGGCTTGTGCAGGAAGGAAGGGAACAGAGGTGTCACCCTGGGGAGTTAACAGTCTGGAGACTCATCCAACTCAGTTACCGTCATAATCCCTACTTTGAAGTTAAAATCGGAGAACCGAGAATACTGACTCTTTATTTTCCTGCCTATGGAGTCTCTCTGGCCTAAGGCTCCAGCTGTTTCTCTCTTTCTCTTACAGGCCTCGTGTAAATTCATCAACATCATCAATATTTAGTGAGCAGGTACTGAGACCCATGGTCTCAATGGATTCCATCAGTTAATCCTTCAACAGAGCTCTGAGAGAGATGATCTTAGGTAACATTAGGTAACACTTATTGGCCATTTATTATGTGCCAAGCTCTGCTCTAACTCTTCAAATGTTCACAACCGCCCTGCTCCCCATGGGTAGGTGTAATTATCATCCTCATCATTCCTCAATTTACAAATTAGGATCCTGTGACCTAGGAGTGTGGAGTAGCTTGCCCAAGACTGTAAAGCTAGTAAGCAACACAGCTGGGGCTCAAACCCCAGGCAACTGGGCTTTAGAAATTACATCATACCGCCAGGTTCTGAGAGTTACCTTATACGTATTATTTTTTTTTTTTTTGCAGTACGCGGGCCTCTCACTGCTTTGGCCTCTCCTGTTGCGGAGCACAGGTTCCAGACGTGCAGGCTCAGCGGCCATGGCTCACGGGCCCAGCCGCTCCGCGGCATGTGGGATCCTCCCAGACCGGGGCACGAATCCGCGTCCCCTGCATCGGCAGGCGGACTCTCAACCACTGTGCCACCAGGGAAGCCCTACCTTATATGTATTAACTCTTTTAATCTTCACAGTAAGCCTATGAGATGGGCATAATTATTATCATACCCGTTTTATAGGTGAGGAAACTGATGTTTAACAAAGTTAGGTAGCTTGTCCCAAATTATACAGTAGGTTAGGGCTGGGGCCAGGATTTGAACCTAGGTAGTTGGACTTCAGTGGTCACTCTCAGTGCCACTAGGGTGGATCTACTGGGTTGAATGATACCCCCCTGCCCCACATCCCCATTCAAGTCCTTCCCAGAACCTCAGAATGTAACCTTATTTAGAAATAGAGTTGTTGCAGATGTAATTGGTTAAGATGAGGTTAAACTGGAGTGGCAGGGGGGCTTAATCCAACGTGACTGGTAATCTTATAAGAAGAGAAGAGACACACAGACACCCAGGGGAGACAGTCATGTGATGACGCAGGCAGATGGAGTGATGCATCTACTGGGTTGGCCAAAAAGTTCATTCAGGTGTTCCATGTTACTAAAGCCCGAACGAACTTTTTGGCCAACCCAATACAAACAAAGGAATGCAAGGATTTCTGGCAAACACGAAGCTAGGACAAGGCAAGGAAGTATCCTCCCCTAGATCTTTCATAGGGAGCATGGCCCTGCTGATGCCTTGATTTCATACTTCTAGCCTCCAGAACTCTGACAGAATAAAGTTCTAAGTCACTCAGTTTGTGGTATTTTGTTACAGCAGCCCTAGAAAACGAGTGCAGTGGGATATACATTCCAGGATGGAGAAGGTACTATTCTGTAGCTTGCTGACGAAAGAAGCCTCAACTTTGGAGTGTTTCCAAAAACTAAGGTTAAGGATATAATTTGGTGATGATGGGGGAAGAGGTAAGAGAATAAAAGGGGGTTCCTGACTCCGCACTTTAGTGACTGTGCTTTCCCCACACAACCAGGAAGGCAGAGAGCCGGTTGGTCTGTGCCTGCCCTTAGTTATCTGTTAGGTTCAGACTTTGGAGCAAATACCTAATGCCTGGTGAACTTAAATTTTCTAACTTCTCTAAGCCTCTGTTTCCTTCTCTGCAAAGGTGGTGATAACAGTATTCTTTAACTTGAGAGATGCTATGAGGATTAAATGAGATAATACAAATTATGTCCCCGGGTACCCATAGTAAGCCCTCAGTGAATTATAGCTGTTATTCTTCCCAGAATTGGCAAAAAGACTGAGGAAAGAGATGGCATCAGGCCTAGATGGTTTATGTTCTGGGATGAACTCAATGATTGGAGGGTTGAACCTACAGTCTCCAAGGTCTTTTCTGGTTTTATAATTCCCCTCCTTTTCCTGGCCCTTCTCAGATTTAAGAGCTGGGATCCGTGAAGTATTTTACTATACATACCCTTACTTTTCTTTCCTCATCCAGTAGGTGGCGATAAGTCTCCATCATTTTTCTTCATCCAGCATTTACTCTTCAGCCCTGAGGCGGGCTGTGTTGTTCATGGGACCACCGGGAGCGGTGGAAACAATTGAGATTGAGGGGGCTCCCTTGGGAAAAATTCAGCGCCCCTCAGGGCACAAATAGGCATTCATTTCCAGGGGGACTTCTCTAGAGCTCTTCTGTTAGTGTTTATCCCCAACACAGTAAGCACAGATACAAAATTTGTAACAAAAGCCCTTCTATTTTGTTCCCAGAATGAGGATACATTATCTCCCTAAATTCCAGAAGGGATGCAGTCCTAAGGGTCAAGATGTGAACCCCATCTGACTGGTAAATCTCATGTCTCAGTGCATTTTGGGCCCACAGTGTGGTTATCAGTTGGGAGCTTCTTAGAAATGCAGAATGTCAGGCTTCATCCCAGACCTGTTGAATCAGAATCTGCAGTTTAACCAGCAACCCAGCTGACACATATACTCCTTAAAATTTGAGAAGTTCTGGCCTATAGACCTCAGAAGGAAACGATTCCTCCTGCCAGCCCCATAATTAGTTCTCTTTAATTCAGTGGAGAGTGAAAAGCTCTCATCGTTATCATGTGTCATATTTACAAAGAGCGTTATTATTCCTAGAGTATATTTATACACATATATTGTCCTGTTTGATTGCAGCAATACTTTAGCTCAATCCCACTGATAGCTGAGGAAAGGAGGCTCAGAGGTGCAAGGATACCCAGGGGTAGAAATGAGAAGTGAGCTCAGGTTTTTCAAAGTCCATAGTGATTGGATTTCAAAGCAGTAATAGAAATAATAGCTCACCTTTAGTGCTCACTATGTACCAGGCTGTATGATAAATGCTAAGTGCATTATTTCATATAATCCTCCTGGCAATTCTAAGGAGAGGGTACTATTATTATCACCATTTCACGAATGAAAAACTGAAGAGAGGTCAATACACTGGCCCAAGGCCACACAGCTGCTAAAGAAAGAACTGATTTAGAAGCCAGTATGACTCCAAGCCCCAGAGCTTAAACATGCAGTTTATAATCTCCCTGAGGGTTCTGTGAATTCCTTGTATATATGTCATTTTGAAACACTTGCCTATGATTATAATGTACATTTGAGTAAATCATTATTTTGAACTTAAAATTAATAACTATACCAGAACAGTTTCTTCCCCAATATTTAGTTCCTTCTTTTAGCACCTATATTAGTTTCCTAGGGCAGCCGTAACAAAGTGCCATGAACTGGATGGCTTAAAACAACAGAGGTATATTCTCTCCCAGTTCTGGGGGCTAGAAGTATGCAATTAAGACATCTGCAGTGCCATGCTTCCTCTGAAATCTGTAGGGGAGGATCCTCCCTCGCTTCTTCCTCGCCTCCAGTGATTTGCCGGTAGTCCTTGGAGTTCTGTGGCTTGCTGCAGCATAATCTCTGCCTCTGTCTCACGTGGTGTTCTTTCCTCATGTGTCTTTTTTTAAGGACATCAGTCATGTTGGATTAAGAGAACTTCCTACTCTACAATGACCTCATTTTAACTCATTATATCTACAATGACCCTATACCCAAGAAAGGTCACTTTTTGAGGTACTGGGGGTTAGGACTTCAAAATCTTTTTTGGAGGGGACACAATTCAACCTATAACAGTACCTCGTAAAGTAGAACAGTGGCCAGGTGTGTGGGTTCCAGAACCAGAGAGCCAGGGTTCGTAACCTGGCTCTGTCACATAAGCTGGGTGATTGAGAGTAAGTTACTTAGACTATCTGAGCTTCATTTTCCCCTCTGTAAGTCAGGAGAATCTCATGGGATTGTCATGAATTCATACACCTAAAGCACCTGCCTAGAAAGGTGTCGTAATATAAAGCACTGGTGCCCCTCCCAGATCCTTCACTAGGTTGTGCATCCGTTCTGATCCATGGCCAACAACTCCAACGTGTGAACTCCTGTGGAGAATTGTCTTTGGTTCCTGTTCTGACAGGAACCACCTTGTTGGAGATGCCTGGGAGGTTGACCTCTCTCCCTTCCCCCCTCCCCAGTTTACTGACCAAGCCTAGACTTCATCTGAGACCACATCCTTGCTCAGCTTTTTCCTATTGCCTCACTCCCATACAGGTCCTTCCTGAGCACAACAAGTCACATGCATCTGAGTCCCTGCCTCAGGCTCTGCTTCTAGGGAACCCAACTTGACCCAAGTACCCAGGATGAAAGCATTAGATTGATGTCGTTATTATCATTTTCAAGGACCCAGGACTTCACCTCCCAGTCTTCCTGCCTTTTCCATGATTTCGTACTGCGATTATGTCTTATTTTTCCTGCCATTTATCTTGTAATGCCGAGGATGGCAAAACTTTCCACACACACTGACTGATTTCTGGGCTGAGATTGTCCCAGCTACACGCAGGGGAGGCTGCTTCTTCACGGCTCCTGGCCACCTCTGAGAGTGGAGTGCTTCTCTTCACTTTATCTCAATGCTGGATTGCTACAGGCTCTTCTTCACTATGACAGCCTATTCCTTAGTGTTCACTCCTCTGACATTTGTATAGAGAACAAAGTCTGTTTTGTAGTGGGATCAGGATTAGTAACTGTTGTTGGTTCAGGCTAACACTGTTCTACCTGTCTGTCCCCAGGTTGGCTGGGTACATGTTAGCCCTGCCCACATTCTCATCATCATTATATTCACAGCTACCACTTAGAGAATGACTGTGCCAGTCAGGATATAGTATCCAGTAAGTCCCCTACATACGGACATTCAAGTTGCAAACTTTCAAAGATGTGAACGTGGAGCTTACTAATCAAGACCTGATGGAATTGGAGGCCCAGAGAAAGGAAGAAGAGAGACAAGAGGAAGAAGAAGTAACCGAAGAACCGAAAAGATTCACAACACAGGCAAGGGGATTTTTCTTTATTTGAGGAGGCACTGATAGTTTTTTGAGGCACAGGACCCGAATGTAGAATGGTACACGAACGTTGCAGCTGCTGTTCAGAATGCAATCCAGTGCTACCGTGTCATCTATGATGAGAAAAAAAGAGCTACTACCCAGCTATCACTGGATCGTTTTTTCAAGATGGTAGAACTGAATCCAGCAAGGAACGAGAACCTGTGCCATCCACGTCAGGCATGAGTGAAATTGCAGCTCGCCCTCCACCTCCTATTGCTGACGATCCTTCAGCTCTACCATCTCCCACCTCTTCTCCCTCCTCCAGTCAGTAACTCTTCTTGCCTGTTCACTTGATGCCAGCCCCTGTATGCCAGCTGTTGTACTGGACTACTGTACTTTTCAAGGTACTGTACTGTAAGATTAAAAATGGTTTTTTTTGGTTTGTTTGTATTTTATGTATTATTTGTGTGCAAAGTATTATAAACCTATTACAGTACAGTACTATATAGCTGACTGTGTTAGTTGGGTACCTAGGCTAACTTTGTTGGACTCACGAACAAACTGGACTTACATACGCATTCTTGGAACAGAACTCTTCGTATGTAGGGGGCTTATTTGTGTATCACAATAACATGGATACTAGTTCTAACCCTCAAAATCTCTTTGGAGAGTGACATCTCGTTTTATTAATGAGGAGCAGAAGGTCAGAGAAGTTAGGTCACTTACCTGTGGTCACACAACGGTTGAGTCAGACTTTGAAGCACAGTCATGTGCGGGAACCAAGTGCAACTCTCAGGTTCCTCATTGAAACTACATTCGCTGTAAGCACTCAAGCCAGGAACCCGCTGCTTTTGTCTCTGTGAATTGTACCTATTTTTGTTTCTTTTTTATTCAGATATAGTTGAATTGCACTTTTTTTTTTTTTGCAGTACGCGGGCCTCTCACTGTTGTGGCCTCTCCCGTTGCGGAGCACAGGCTCCGGATACGCAGGCTCAGCGGCGATGGCTCACGGGCCCAGCCGCTCCGCGGCCTGTGGGATCTTCCTGGACCGGGGCACGAACCCATGTCCCCTGCATCGGCAGGCAGACTCTCAACCACTGCGCCACCAGGGAAGCCCTGAATTGCACTTTTAATAGCTGGTGTCCTAGTCCCTTTCCAGCAAGGTGAATTGATATTTTAACTCCTTGGATCTTTCTTTTCCTTTCCTCTCCAGCCTGATCTTGGAGTTTCCTCCAATCTTTTTACTTCTACCTGCAATCTGAAGCTTCTTTAAGCTTATGCACCACCACCGCTGCTCCCCCTCCGATTCCTCAAGCCCCAGGAAAATTCACACATATTATTTACCCATTTCCTTTTGTCCCCAAGATTTCAGTTTCTCTAGCATTCCACTTATGCCACTCAAGTTCCATTAATCATAAAATCTGCATTTCAGACCTACATTTCAGTCAAAGCACATGAGGTTCTTGCTTGTCATAGACATTGAAAAGGGGGTTACAGTGGCCATGTCATTTGTCGTAGTTTATTTATAATGACGCCTTGGGAAGGCTTCATTAATTAAGTTCCCAAACAAAGCCTCCTTCCTTCTCCTTCCTGGTAGCCCAACCATTCATTAGAATTAGATTATTTTGAAATCACCCCTTGGTAACAACCTGTGGTGGATATCTGAGTTACTTAACAAATCACAGGAATCCTATGAAATCGCACAGGAAAGGTTTTGCAAATGAAAATTCTCACTAATGAACCTGCCAATTACAACAGTTCCCATCAGACAGCCCTTCCAGATCCGCTCTGGTCTCCTTCCTCTTGTATTACCCAATGTCTTTGTGGGTGGGTGTCAGGCTCTTGATGTTTTATGAAGGGTGAATATCTGATAACTGCAAAGCAAATTCAATGTAAGTCGATTGCAAAGTGAAACTGGAAATACCGTAAAAGGCGTAGGATATGGGCTTCCCTGGTGGCGCAGTGGTTGAGAGTCCGCCTGCCGATGCAGGGGACGCGGGTTCGTGCCCCGGTCCGGGAAGATCCCACAGGCCAGGGAGCGGCTGGGCCCGTGAGCCATGGCCGCTGAGCCTGTGCGTCCAGAGCCTGTGCCCCGCAACGGGAGAGGCCACAACAGTGAGAGGCCCGTGTACTGCAAAAAAAAAAAAAAAAGGTGTAGGATTTGATGAAGTCAGTGGAATTGAGGTTGGAAGGACATCTGAGTTGCATATATGCTGTTTGGCAAAACAAGACTGGGAAGAACCCTTAAAAATTAAAGCAGTCGACAAGGATAAGGACATCTGAGCTTCTGCAATAGACAGTGATTAGAATATCCAGTGCTTAAGAGAGTCCCTCGGGAAAAATGAGGAAGACTTTAAATATTTTTAAAAAATGATTCTCTCATTTGCTCTTGCTGTGAAAGTTAAATACAAAATCAAGAATGCCCTACTGTGCAGTCATACAATTGTGTGAAAAAATTATGCCAGAGGAATCAGCACATGATTTATTCTTGGTTCTGGAATAATAATGACCTAAATTTTATCAAATATAAGCCAAAATAAATCAATTATTATAACTTTCGATTTCAGTTTTTAATACAGAGCCTCCGATAAACCTGTTTTTCACTATTTACTATGACATTTTGTTCTCCTTTAAGTAGAGCCATTCCCTGGAGTCTGTTACCCTAGGAGATCAAGGGCCATCTAGGTACCAGAGTCCCTGCCCACAGGGAGCTTATGGTCTAACTGGCAAGGCTTCCCTAACACACTGGGGACAGGGCGGTGATGAGCGAGAGGGTTCCCTTTGCCACTTCCAGTCGAGATCTGCAGAATCTTTAGCCTTGTCCCGACCCCACCTGCTGCTGTCAGGGACATGTTGACAAAGCTCTTTTGTCGGCTTCCTGAGGGAGCTCGTGAAAAGCACATTGGGAATTCAGCAAAACACCGGGGCTCTCACTGTTCCTGAATGAGACAGAATTAGAAAATGGCTTCAAACTGAAAACTTAATTTTCAATTAGTGTACATTGGGGAAGGAGCGGGAGGGATTGAGGGATGGCAGCTTGTTTGGTTAACACGCTTTTTAGAAGACATGCTTGCGAGCTATTAGTGGGCTTCCTCTTTCCCTCCCCCCCCCCCCCCCCCCCCCGCCGCTCTCGTGCTGCTCCCTCTGTCATTTGGCAGTCCCTGTGGCTGGCCTGCTGCACCTCCGTCCCCGACTGACTCAGATGCAGATGGTAGCAGCAGCAGCCACAGGAAATAGGATGCAGCCTGTCACCTCTGAGGCTGGCTCGTGTGTGTCATCCTCGCTGTGGACCCTGTGAGGCCACAGGTGAGCTTGTCACTTCTAAAGATGGATGGGCTCCTGATGGCTTTAAAAAACACATTCAGGGGGAAAAAATTTGTTTTCTCTCTCTCCAACATGTTGGATCCTGGTATGAGGCTCACCATGGGGCAAATCTACTCAGTGTGGCTTCAAACTGTGTGTTGTGGGATGAGAGAGAGGGGCTGAAGGTGGGAAGGGTGAAGTCTGCAAGAGTGGGTGTGAAAAGGGTGGGAGGAGGCATGGGACGAATTGGGAGATTGGGATTGACATATAGACACTACCATGTATAAACTAGATAACTATAGACACTACTATGTATAAACTAGATAACTATAGACACATAAACTAGATAACTATAGACACTACTATGTATAAACTAGATAATATAGACACTACCATGTATAAACTAGATAATATAGACACTACCATGTATAAACTAGATAACTATAGATACTACTATGTATAAACTAGATAACTAATGAGAACCTGCTGAATAGCACAGGGAACTCCACTCAGTACTCTGTGGGGACCTAAATGGGAAGGAAATCTAAAAAAGAGTGGATATATGTGTATATATATAGCTGAGTCACTTTGCTGTACAGCAGAAACTCACACAACATTGTAAATCAAGTATACGCCAATTAAAAAAAAAAAAGAGTGGGTAGGAAGTTGGGTGGAGGAGATGGCAGAGGCTGCCCATGAAGGACAGGAGTGGCTTTATCTGTCCTCTGGCGCCTTCCTTCCCATCTTTAGATACAGTTCTCATCCTCTTCTCTCCCTTTCCCCCTTTTCCTAATGGGAAGCTCTCTTCCAGACTCAGTGTTATGGTACCCACAGCTGGTTCCCCTTGGTTAGCCCTTTCTCTTCCCAACACTTAGCTACCTGTGACGAGTTAGCCGTGGGGTCAGGGTCTCCACAATGTGGCCTCCGTTAACCTGTGAACACGTAGCGCAGTGTGTTTACCAGCACCCTACCCGGAAATCATTAATTCAGCCAGCAGAGCAATAATTTCATTAGGGACTTCCTTCTGCCCTTAGGAGGCTAGAGAAAGTGCGCTGCAGTGATTAAACATGCCGTTTCCGATGTCGCAGGCAAGGCTGTGATCTGCTTGGCAGGCACCGTTCATCTTTTCATCTTCGTTCCCAGATACCGCGAAGCTGGCTGCAAGTGTTGGAAGCAAGTGGTTCATTTTTATAAGGCACGTGGCCGCTGGCTCTGCAGATCTGTCACTAGGGTTTTCCTGACTTCTTCCTCGACCTTGGGTCACATCCTGGCCTCAAGCTCCTGGTGACATCTGCTCCCCACAGATGGACCTGAACAAATTCCAAGTGCCTTTCCTTAAAGCCCTCTGCCTCGCTGAGTGTAACCCTAGGCTAATTTCAGCAACTCTCTCTCAAAGGTACCAGCATCCTCAACCACCACAGGTGAAATCCTTCCCAAGGTTAAACTCCTCTCCAGAGAGGCGATCCCCACACGCTGTTTCTTCATTAGTCTTACTTCGCCAATGAGCTGCTCTTGTTAATCCTCTTTCTCCGTCATCCAAGCTGTAGCCTTCCAGCCAGTTTCCAGGAAGTGCTGGATTTAACTGAAGAAAGGATGAGTGAGAAAATTAGTGCTCAAATGCTAACACAAGCTTCCAGACTAACCAGAGGAGAATGGGAAGAAGTTTTGAAAAACAACTTCTGCTAGACAGACACCTGTGAATCCTGATACCCCAGAAGCAGTTGACTTAGAGAAGTGAAACTGAAAGTTAGGAGCTTGAAGGAGTCTTAGAAGTCTTGTAATCTAATCCTTTTATTTTATAAATGCGGAAACCCTAACTTAAATAGGCTAAAGGGCCTGCCCATGTTACTAGCTGGAGAACGGTGGAGGTAGTTCTCCAGCCCAAGGCCTGACACTCTTCCTCTTTCCTGCTTTATTCACCGAACCACACAGCCCGTCTCTTCTTTCCCTCGGTGAAAGCAATTGAGAAAGTTTTTGGTGAAGGTGTCAAAACCCACCTACATATGATTTTTAAAGATGACATTATGCTTCTTCTCAGGATTTAGGAGCAATCTAAAGAGAGCTCGTTTGGTTGCAAGAGATGGAAATAAAACTTATCAGAAAGGAGAATTGATTAGCCCATGAAATCTAAGGGAGGCTGGTTAATCAAATCCTAGAAATATGGGGAATAGAAAAGACTAGAACAAGGGCTGGAGCATCACTAGTCCTCTCTTTGTCACTGTGTCACCTGCATTCTTTCTCACTAGAAACTGCTTCTTTTTCTTTTGTTTCTTTTTCTTTTTTTACAAAGGGAGGGGAAGCATTGCTGCCAGTGGTTCTAAGTTTTATGTCTTACAGCTCCTACCGCTGGAAACAACTTAATCACACAATCTATGGCTCAATCCTTGGAAAGCGCCTGGTTGGCTGGGGGTGATAGGAGGAGTCAGGTGGCTTCCCCTGAGCCAATCAATTGCAGCCAGGTGGTTAGGATATCATCATGGCTCTGTTTGAGTCTGGGGCCCAATCTAAGACTAATCATTAGTGGTCTTAGGGTTGTGATCTGTAAGAATGTGGCTACTCCCATATAAACCTCATGGTTACAGTTTGTATGTGGGGAGGGTGGGCAGGGAATGACATTCCCACCAGAAAGCAAAAGCTGGGTAGACAGAATGATAGCCATTCCACTGTAAAGCATAAACCTGTCCCCTCTCATTTAATGAATTCTGTTTCACCTTGATACTCATCTCTATGGAGATTCTGAGATGTCACAATTTAAGACACAAATTTCTGTGTTTTTAGTATTGCCAAGTACCTTTCCAAAATAAGATAATAGAAGTTGGCAAAAATATAAGGCAAACAAAATGCTCGTTGAAAGCGTTAGTACCACCACGAGGTGGGTGGTATAATCTCCATTTTAGTGAGGAAAAGAAGGCTTAGCTAGGTTACATGATTGCCAAAGTCACAGGGAAATAAAGTGGGCAAGTCAGGATTTGAACCAGGCCTGCCTCACTCTCAGCGTAGTGCTTGCTATCATACTTGCAAATAAAATGAATCTGTCAGATGCTTGCTGGTTGTCACCACAGGTTTAATAGGGAAGGAAGGTGGAAAGTCCATGACATTGGGTCCTTGCAGAGATCAAAGTGGGATCCCTTGAAAAATCTGAGGAGATTGGTGTATGAAGTACGAGAAGGGCAGATGTGAAAGGCTGTCCTAGAAAGTTCCAGTTCCCTCATTTTGCTGCCCAGAGAGAAGGGAAATATTTACTTAGCTAATATTTTTGGAAGGCTCTGGCAACTAAGGTGTTAATATTCTGTGTAGTCACAATTATGCTGTAACTATCAATTATGGGGAAACTCATCATTTTACTGTAATGTAATTACAGTAAACAGCATCAGTCATGTCACTGCAAAGACTGGGGCAGCCACTAATTATCTGCTGCGTCCAGACACCTCTGCCTGGATTAGAATAATTGGTGTGATGCAGTTTTGCCTTTCAGGGTTGGCCCCAGTTTTCCTCAGGAAAGGGTTTCTTGCTTGATCTTCCCTTGTGTGTGCAATTCAGCTGTGTTTGTGACCTGGAAGCAGATGAGATGTTAACATCCCCAATCTAGGTGTGACTCAGTATTTCCCTAAACAAGAAAGGATTTGGGAGGAACGTTTCTCTTCGTGAGCACTTTGAGGATCAGAAGTGTCTTTATTTGTCTCTCCTGTCACCGTTTCTCGGGACAGAGAATGAGAATAGATAACAAACATTGAGGGTCTCCCATATGCCAGGACTGTGCTAAATATTTTACATATGTTTTGTTATTAATTCCCAAAACAATTCTGTAAAGGAGATATTAAAATCCTCACTTAATAGAAGAGAAAACTATGGATCAGAGAGGTGAAGCAACTTGCCCAAAGCCATAGAAGTAGTAAGTCATAGAGCCCAGGTTCATTCTTTTCCCAAAGCCTGTGTTCTTCCAGGCCTCCCCACTCCTTCCCAGTTGGTGACTAATAAAAATTTATCGAATGAGGTTGGAGGAGGCCACACATTTTTGCATGTGTAGATGATCTTTTACTTTCTAGTCTTTTCCACCAACTTCTTCAGAATTAGATCCCTAGTTTGGTTAATTTCTAAAAAAAAATTCTTCTTTCCTTCCTACGTGATAATCCAATACCAATTCTTTCCAGTATTTGGAGAGTGCCTTCCAGTGGCACATGTGTGTGTGATGAATACATTTTTTTAAAAAGTCAGTCAGTTGTGAAGTTGATCTGAATAAATATCCTTAGGGAAGACCCAGGTCTTAGAAGGAAGAACTGAGCTGCTGTGGTGTGCAGAGGCCCAAAGGGATGAGAAAGCTCAAAAAGATCTTATTTTCTTCTTTCTTTGATGTTTGGATTTGGCAGTGATCTGATTTAAAAATCAGGGGAGTGCAGCAGATGCTATGATTTATAGTCACACATAAAATGCTTTCCCCAAGTGATCTGGAGGCCCTGGTGGGTTTTTAAGTTATAAGAGCTGCGATTATTTTATCGTATTTTATAGACACTTATGTAGTGTTTTGGTCATCCCTGACTGATTTCTTCCCCCCAAAAAAGCAGCAGAGGCAAGAATAATAGGCACCTCTATTTAAGAGATGGGGAAACTAGAATGGAAAAAACAGATTCACGGACTTCCTTGGTGACGCAGTGGATAAGAATCCACCTGCCAATGAAGGGGACACGGGTTTGAGCCCTGGTCTGGGAAGATCCCACATGCCGCGGAGCAACTAAGCCCGTGTGCCACAACTACTGAGCCTGCGTGCCACAACTACTGAAGCCTGTGCGCCTAGATCCCGTGCTCTGAAACAAGAGAAGCCACGGCAATGAGAAGCCTGCACACTGCAATGAAGAGTAGCCCCCGCTCGCCGCAACTAGAGAAAGCGTGCAGCAATGAAGGCCTAACACAGCCGAAAGAAAGAAAGGAAGACAGAAAGGAAGAAAGAAAGAAAGAAAGAGTACCGAAGCTGCTTTAACAAACTAACAAACAAAAGAAGAGATTCATCTCGGGAGGCATCAGCACAGGTCACCGCATCATGGACTGGGGCTCTGAGAGCCCAGCGTGATGGAATTTAGTTCCCTCTCCATAGAAACAGATATTATTACAGCGGAGGTAAGCACCCGGCATGTACCTGCTGCAGGATTGGGAGCTTCCTGCGGACTGATGGGCTTCACCTTTTCAAATGAATTTTCTTTGCTTATATGAAGTCTCCTCAGAGAGGCATTTTATTGGCCTCTGTGGAGTCAGAGAAGTTAGACTTTTCTGTTTGGACCTTAGGATAGTAAGTGAAGTGGCAACAGGACTCCTTAATTAATATCTAGAAGAGGGTATTGTTACTTTGGAAAATCCCTCAAGCAATTTCATGGAGAGGGTAAATTAGGTAAATGAGGATGCTGTGAAGTACCTACCCTTCTACCAGGAGAGGCTGAGGAGGACGGGCTGAGCTGGAGGCTGGAGGAGAAAGCATTTCGGGAAAATCCAAAACGTAAAGACGACCCCAATGGGAATGTTCTCAGCACTGCTGCGGACCCTGGAATAACCAGACATCTAGATAACAATGTGAAATTTTCAGAGTGAACAAAATTTTCTCTATATTTTGATCTTAATTCAAAAATTCTTATCTACTTTTTATTCTAACAATAATCAATGCTTATGATAAAATTCAAACAGTCACAGGGGATATAAAATAAAAGTGAGGGCTTCCCTGGTGGCGCAGTGGCTGAGAGTCTGCCTGCCTGAAACTAGCACAGGGGACACCGTTTCATGCCCCGGTCTGGGAAGATCCCACATAAAGCAGAGCGGCTAGGCCTGTGAGCCATGGCCGCTGAGTCTGCGCGTCCAGAGCCTGTGCTCCGCAACGGGAGAGGCCACAACAATGAGAGGCCCGCGTACTGCAAAAAAAAAAAAAAAAAAAAAAAAGTGAGAGACTCCCTTCTTACCCCTTGTTCTTCCTTCACACCCTTTAGGACTAACACCTGTAAATAGTTTCTTGTGTTATCCATCTAAGATCATTAAAAAAAAGCATATATTTATGAGTGTATAAATCATACTCACTTATTTCCACAGCTTGTTTTTTTTAACTTAACGCTATATCTTGGGCATTGTTCTATATCATTAACTATAGATTTACCTTGTTCATTAAAAAATTATTACAAATGATTACTGTGCACGGATGTACCTTGATTTACTTCCGTTCCTTATCAAAGGGCATTTGGGTGATGGTCAGGGTTATTTTTTTTTAATCATTTTTAAAAACAGTTGTTGTCATTGCAAACAATGTTACCCTGCACGCTTTTTTGTACCGGTCCATTTTAGAAAGAAAAAGAGGAGGAGGTCACATCCATGAGGAGTTTTCAGCGCGTTACGTAGGAGCATCATTTCCCCATGTTTAGAAGCCTTCTTCTGTTTGGACTTCATTTTCTCCTAAATGTATTTTTCTGTGCTATAACTTTATTTTGAGTGCATTTCGATGGAGCCAGTGGTGCAGAAAGGAGAATTCACCTTTCCCCGACTGGGCTCCCACTCACCTCCTCTCACCCATCGCCTGCCACCTGCTCTTCATCCCGTGTGACACGTAATGAATCTCAATTGCACCATGTTTCATGTGCTGACTGCATTTACTTTCAAATTATTGTTTATTACTTGTAGAAACTTGCCTTCACTGTTCAACTGATGTATCATTCTATCTGTGCAAATTGGTTATCATTGGTTAGGATGCCGTATGTTCTATTTTTTTTCCATTAAAATTAATGAAAATATTGTTTTATTTAATG
Source organism: Globicephala melas (assembly GCF_963455315.2). Taxonomy (NCBI): domain Eukaryota; kingdom Metazoa; phylum Chordata; class Mammalia; order Artiodactyla; family Delphinidae; genus Globicephala; species Globicephala melas. Next base: position 16,502,420 of record NC_083321.1, read on the forward strand.
GTTTTTCACATAGAGGCAGGATTTTCAGGAGTAAATGAGAGTCGTTACGCAGGGGAGGAGTGTGCTGGATCATGGCCTGTTGAGCATGTCAGGGAATATGACTTTCCGTTTTTATATCAGTGGCCCTGTGTGCTAGCATGTAGTAGGCCTTCAGTAAATGTTTGTAGAATGAATAAACACATTCGTTTCACAGAACGGCAGGGGAAATATTTTCAAGTAGACATTGCAGAGATTGCATGGTACCATCTCTCATCTTCAAAATGGATATGGCTTTGGGCATTTCCTTATTTGAATTGGCCAGAAGCAATATTATTAAAAATGAACGTTAGAAATGCACATATTGGGGCTTCCCTGGTGGCGCAGTGGTTGAGAGTCCGCCTGCCGATGCAGGGGACACGGGTTTGTGACCCGGTCCGGGAAGATCCCACATGCCGCGGAGCGGCTGGGCCCGTGAGCCATGGCCGCTGAGCCTGCGCGTCCGGAGCCTGTGCTCCGCAACGGGAGAGGCCACAACAGTGAGAGGCCCCCATACCGCAAAAAAAAAAAAAAAAAAAAAAAAGAAATGCACATATTGGCTTTGCACTGGAATGGTTTAATGTTGCTCTGTGGTTTACTCAGGATTCTTGGGAAAGGAGAAGCATTGGGTGCCTCGATGGGTTGCTCCATGAGGCAGGTGAAAGAAATACTGGAGTGACTGGAGGAGGAGGGCTGGAGGAAGCCTGAGACCCTGGAGAACCGTTGTCAGGAGGGGCTAATCAAGGCTGCAGGGAGCAAGCACTGGAAAGCTGTGGAGCCTGAGAAGGGGAGCAAGGTCGAGGAGCAGGTCGGTGTGGGCCCCAGGAAGCCAGGAGCTGGTTCTGGATTTCTAGGGAGAAGGGAGCGGAGGGGTCAGAAAGGATGAACTTGTGGAGCTGTTGGGGGGCCGATGGAAAGGCGGCTCAGCCCCAACAGGAGGCAAGGTCTGGTCTTTGCTTTTCTTTCTTTCGTTTTTTTTCTGTAATTTTTTTTTTTTTTTTTTGGCGGTATGCGGGCCTCTCACTGTTGTGGCCTCTCCCATTGCGGAGCACAGGCTCCGGACGCGCAGGCTCAGCGGCCATGGCTCACGGGCCCAGCCGCTCTGAGGCATGTGGGATCTTCCCGGGCCAGGGCAGGAACCCGTGTCCCCTGCATCGGCAGGCGTACTCTCAACCACTGCGCCACCAGGGAAGCCTGTAATTTGTTTTTTAATCACTAATAAAATAGAGAATTTTTCTTCTTTTTTCTATATATTTTATTAAAATTTTTTCTTTAATTTTTAGATTTTTTCAAGGCAAAATATATCTATATCTATTTTTTTTTCATATTGGAGTATAGCCGATTAACAATGTTGTGCTAGTTTCAGGTACAGCAAAGTGACTCAGCCATACATATACATGTATCCATTCTCTCCCAGACTCCACCCACCCACCCCCCATCCAGGCTTGGGCTTTGCTTTTCTAATGAGAGAGAAAAGTGGACACAGAGGAAATTAGAAACATGTGGAGAGGTAGGGACACAAAGAGGACAGAGAGCAAGAGATGACCAAGAGAGACCAAGAGAGAGAGAAAGAGAGAAAAGGAGTGGGGGGAGGGAGGGAGGGAGAGACAGAGAGAGGATGAGAATAAAAGAAAGACAGAAAAAGAAACCAAACACAACAAAGACTGAGACAAAGAGACACAAGGAGTGTCAGAGAGGACGTCGCTTCTCTGATGAGAGCAGGATGTGATGGAACCAGGAAGTGAAGCCTATTAAGAACTTGATTAAACAGTGGGAGCCCCGCCAAACTTCATCTCCTAAAGAGGTTGTGTCCTTGTCCTCTAGCTGCCCGTTGGCCCTCGGATCTCTGCACACCGTGGTTACGTGCTGTCATCCTCCAGCTGACTGACTGCGTAGACCCAGGCTAAAGAGCCGCAAGCCAAATAGAGGCACTTGAAAGAGGTGAAGGTGTGAGAAGCCAGGGAGCCGGGACCTTGCTCATAAGAAGGAAACACACAAGCCACCCGTCCACCCAGCCAGCCAACATCTGCTCCTTTGATGAGGTGGCAGGAAGTCCACAGCTGTGAAAATACCTCCAGAGCCCTGTGTGATGTTTCCCTGAATTTCTTTTTAAATTAACACCCACTATTAAGGCAGAGAGTTTCCTTCTTTCTGGGCATAGGTCAGGATGGGGATCTTCCTGTTAGATTTTGGGAGTTCAGATTCTTTCTTCTGCTTCAGCTGCTAACTGGCTGCCCTTTTCGCCACTCAATAAAAATGACAAATCAGAAACGCTCACAGGGAAAATCTAGTGCTTGACTTCATTAAAACGTGGCAGGACCCAGTGGTATGGAAGGCCCTGCTGCTCCCAGGTTCGGTGAGTGGGAAAAACATCCTGCCTCAACTGTCCTGCTGGTGACTCCATGACACTAGCCCAAAGCTCCTTCCATCCCAGCTGGAGACAGAGCTGCCCCGATTCTGGGGACAGTGGCACCAGCCCGCTCTCCAAATGGTTATGAAGAAATGTACCTCCCATTGCTCTGCCTCTCACGTCAGAGGAAGAATGGAGGATATTCGTAGGAATAAGCCATTTGTGGTTTTGTGAAAGTGAGTACTTCAGACGTGAAAGCTTATATTTTTTGGTGTATTCCTAAAAGTGGCTACAAACTGTTGGGTCTCATCTTTGGAGGTCAGCAGAAACCAAAATGCCGCAAAACACAGGTAAACATAAAACAAACATTTGCATTTTTGGCCTGAAAGTGGTGAAGGCTACTTTGTTTTGCACGGGCCAGAAATCATCTAAGGAAAGAGGCTTCACAGCCATTCACGTTTTTGTATCTTCAATTTCCATTATCAATGAAAAGACAGTAAACTCTTATCCTAAATAGAAGTGCAATTAGATCTAATAATGAAATCATCAAGTACTACTGAGGTGGAACTTGTCAGTAATTAGTTTTTTGATACATAAATACAATTTCCAAATGCAATTTGTCCCTAAGCCCAGGCTGCTGATTCAATTCACCGTGTCTGCTATTACAAGGGAATGTGCAGGGAGTGTATTCCGATTCCTCAGGGCTGTGTCTCTCCAAGGAGAACAGAGAGAGTTGGCTGACATCTGAAATTACTAGTCAGACATGGAGAGGAGGTGTTGTTTGTGTCTTCTGGGGATCAGGGGCATGGAGGTGTTTGCCCCCAGGATCTCATTGACACGCAAATCACTCTATCAGAAGGCAAGCAGATGCTCTCTGCCTGCCTTTTTTCCATGTCTGTCTGTCTCTCTCCCCTTTCTTTCTCTCCCTGATACCACTCCTTCATTCATCTATTTATGTGTTCCTTCATTCAATGATTATTGAGGGTCTACTGTACTGTGTTATGTGCTGGGATACAGCAGTCCACAAAGGAGACACAGTTCTTGGCCTCAAGGGACTGTTAGTCTAGTACTCAACATTAAAGAAATATTTGTTAGTTATAATTGTTGTAGTGCTATGAAGGTTCCTGTGAGAAAGTAAAAGAGGTCTCTATCCTAGTCTGAGGGTTCAAGGAAGATTTCCCTGAGGAACTGACAGCTGTGATCTGAAATATGAATAGGACTTAGGCAGAGAATCTAGAGAAAGCCATCCAGGAAAAGAGAAGTCCTAAAGGAAACTGAGTGCAGTAGAGAGACAGGGAGGATGCCAGGGAGGGAGGAGCAAGGAAAGGAGGAAACAAGTGGGCAGAGAGATGACCAGATCATTCAGGGCCTTGTAGCCCTTGTTCAAGGTTTTAAACTAGGAGTTCTTTGAATATTTTAAAAAGAGAGGAGCAAAATGATTCTCCTTTTTAGTTGCCAGTCTCCTTTAAAGTTCAGTAATGACATTCCTCTTAATTTGCAAGATCTCTTTGATCACTCTTCAAGTCAGTTTCCACCATCCCTCAGCATTTTCAGAGATTCCAGCTGGGAGGGAAGTATAGTGAGTGACAGACGTTCCATCAGTGCCTTGTGACATCAGAATTTCAACGTGCAGGTGCTTTGCAGCCCTAGCAGTCATAATCCAAAGTACTTCAGGCAAAGGTTAAAGATTCATGATGTGGATTCATCAGATAAGAAGAGTAGCAGCTTCTCGATGAATGAATATGTTTACAAAGTATAGGCAGAGAATGATACTTCCCCTCCCCACATTACTCTCTTCCTAACCCAAATCTACTCAGTAAAGAGTACTCAGATCATTGCTTTTTCTTCACTCTTAATAGAATATAATTGCTAGGTCAGTGGTTCTCAACAGGGGCAATTTTGCCCTGCAGGAGACATTTAGCAATGTCTGGAGATGTTTTTGGTTAGAGCTGGGGGAGATGTTACTGGCATCTAGTGGGTAGAGGGCAAGGATGCTGCTTAACATTCTCCAATGCATAGGAAAGTTCTCCACAACAAAGAATTATTCGACCCAAATATCACTAGTGCTAAGGTTGAGAATGCTGGCTTAGGTCAAGGTGATATTGGGGGTCTCTGAGGAATGAAGAAAAAGCGCTATGAGAGAAAGCCAGCTTTAAACATGTGCTAGGCTCAGAGAGCACAGAACCACCTGAGATGCATGCCAGTCATGTAGGAACATTCTTAGCCCCCTAACATCTCCTAACTGCCCTGCTCCACTGAGCAGAAATATCTTGAGATCTACTTGACAATTTATGCAGAGCATTATAAAAAGATAGAGGGGTGAAAAATAAAATAAAGTTGCTGATTACATTTCCTGGGTCCTGCTTGTTTTATATACCCGTTACCTTAACAGTTACTGAATAGCCACTGTAAAAGCTGGGGCTGTCCTAAATGTTATCTTATTTAATCAACAGAATTGAATAAAGCACATGTTTTTCTCCTAGTATTTGAAGTTGCATGATTCTTCTTACTTTACAGAGAGGAAACCAGGACTTAGAGATGTGAAGTAACTTGACCAGATTGCATATCAAGGAAGGGCTGGGTGGTGGTATTGGTGATGGGGACAGAGCAGGAGGTGGTTTCAGTGATATCCATCTTGTTGAAACAGATTCATTTTCAGAACCCTGGAATCCTACAGAGAGAGTGCAGAGATCCCCAAAGTTAGACATCACAGTGTATTATTACATCTTCATGTCAGTGTGGTCAGCTAAGAGGGAGAGAACAAGAGTTTTTAATACGCTTCACGTCAACTGGCTCCAATAAATCATGTAGAGCCAATATTTTCAAGGTATGAGAATGTGGAGAGAGGAGTTAAGAGCTGAGACTTAATCCAAACCAGTCCCTCTGTGGCTGATTAAGTCAGACAGACGTATGTCCTTTCTCCTTGCAGGCCCACTGAAAGGCTTCTTCATGGCACTTTTTATAAACCTGCATTACAGCCTGTGTCACCTTGTTTTATAATAATTATTTTTCATGTTTTTTTCCTTGCCAGGTAGGTAAGCTCTTCAGACTGAGGCTTTTGCTTTATTTATTTTCATATCTGGTAGCACCTAATACATAGTAGATATTGGAATAAATAATTTATTGATCTAAAATCGCTGCCTTTAAAGAACTTACCATGTACATTGGGGAAACAGAAAAAAAGATAGTAGAAGTGCTATAATTTCTGTTTAAAGGTATGTATAAATCAGACCATGGACCAAAAATAGTATCCGAAGAACTCTGCAGCAAGTGGTCACCTTTGTGAGGTCAGATTATGGGGGACTTTTTCTTTCTATGTAATGTATTTCTAGAAGATGTTGTAGAAAGCAGAAGTATTTTAGTCATTTAGTGCTTTAGTGTTCAGTCGGGGAAAATATTAGGTTATGAATAAGAGAAATGAAATTGTGTGTATAATGCAAAGTGTGTGTCATTAGGTTTAAAAATGAGTACAGCAGGCAGCAAGGTAATAGGTGTTCAGAGGGAAATTCAGACCATGGACTGGGGTGGTCAGGGAAGCCTCCAGGAAAAGAACTTTGAATCTTACTCATTATTCTGGGCTTTGAAGTAGATTTCCAAAAAGCATCCAAATCCTGATCTTCCCGTTTGATCTCAGGATCTTGTTGCTTTTAGAAAAGCCAATGCCGTCTGTTTTTGGAAGATGACACCCATATCCAGCTACTAGTTGGTACTTCTAAACCATTTTAAAAATTGATGGCTTTATAAAGGTTTGCAACTCCCTCTTAAGAGTTTAATATCATGTTTATAGACTCAGTCCATGTTGAGTTCCAGCACATGGCAAATAATTTAGTGTTGTCCTGCTCAGAGCTTAAATAATGTGGCTCCACAGCTGTGCAGATAACTTTTCCTATCGGTGAATGATAGAACTATAGTTGGCCCCATTTGCATGTGGGGAAATAGTCCAGATTTTAAAAGCTGCACTGGTGCAGCTGGGAGGGAACTTCTACAGCAATGGATTCTCTTACCTGGAAATTATCTCAATAGTAATAAGTACAGCCGGCCTCTGTGCTGCTAGTTATTATACCTAGGATGAGTGGGCTGGTCATGAAGTTTATGGCCCTTTGGTCTGACTGCATGAACACTTCCCTGAGCAGTTGCTAAATAGTTTGGAAAGTGGGTCAGCCAGCCCAGGGATCCTGAGGCAAGATCTGGAATGGCCAAATAGTTGGATTAAGGTTTGGGTCTGGGTCAGTTGCTCCATGAGGATAATTTGCCTAATGGGTATGTCTACATCTTTCACTTGTGCCTCAACATCTTAGTGATTTCTCAGTGTATTTTAGGATCCTGCAAACCAGCTCTGCTCTTCCCAACAAACCAAGGGTGAGGTTCTTGCCTTTAGGGTCATGAGTCCTGCACAAGACTACTTGCATCTTGAGAGCCCTAGTTATTGATACACTGACTCCATTGACAGCCTTTTGGATGAAGTACCAAGGGTGTTTGATGCTAAATTTAAATTGCAAACCTAGTTGAAAATTTGTTTTTAAATTTTTAAAAAATTAACTAATTAGTTAATTAATTTATTTTTGGCTGCATTGGGTCTTTGTTGCTGCTCACGGGCTTTCTCTAGTTGCAGCACGCAGGGGTTACTCTTTGTTGCAGTGCACAGGCTTCTCATTGTGATGGCTTCTCTTGTTGCGGAGCATGGGCTCTAGGAGCGTGGGCTTCAGTAGTTGTGGCACACGGGCTCAGTAGTTGTGGCTCGCAGGTTCTAGCGCACAGGCTCAGTAGTTGTGGCGCATGGGCTTAGTTGCTTCACGGCATGTGGAATCTTCATTGAACAGGGCTCGAACCCTTGTCTCCTGCATTGGCAGGCAGATTCTTATCCACTGAGCCACCAGGGAAATCCCCCTAACTGAACATTTTAGACACTGTTCTGTTCAGCCAGGGAGTCTGTGGTTGTTTTTTTATGGCGGTACGCGGGCCTCTCACTGTTGTGGCCTCTCCTGTTGCGTAGCACAGGCTCCGAACGCACAGGCTCAGCGGCCATGGCTCACGGGCCCAGCCGCTCCGCGGCATGTGGGATCTTCCCAGACCGGGGCATGAACCTGTGTCCCCTGCATTGGCAGGTGGACTCTCAACCACTGCTCCACCAGGGAAGCCCAGGAGTCTGTGTTTTCACTATGATTTTTATTTGTTTTTGTCAAACATTGATTAATGAGTACCCACAATGTACTAAGGATGGTACTTGGTGTTAGGAATAAAATGTAAAAACAACAGCAATAACTGTCTTTGTTTATCCTGTTCTCTCAGCCTAGAATTCCCTCCCCACTCATGAAACTGGTACTTTGATATTGTATCCAGGACAAATCTAAGCACTGCTTTTATTTTTAAATTGTGTCCTGCAAGGTCCTGGTTTCTGATGAAGCATCTCAGGAAACACCATAGAAGGCAGGAGAGAGAAACCAGGTATCTAGAGAAGATTCTGGGCTGGCTTGTCCCAACCATCAACCAGGGCAGCTATAGCTCCTATTTTATATTTGGAGACTGATAGATTAGATTTTTGGGGAGCAAATATTCATTCCCTTACCACCTCTGCTTCTTGGGAGAAGAAGATTTACCCACACATTAATGTTGGGCCTGGCTCTATGACATGCATTGGCCAATGAAATGTGAGTAGAAGTGACAAGATACCTTTTCTGAACCTAAGCCTTAAAGAGGCATTGCTCTTTCTACTCACCCCTCCTGAGAGCTTTCAAATTCAGCTACAAGAAGAATATGCTCCAGGAAGCTGCAGCTCCTCCAGCCTGATGCCCAGAATGAGAGGCGTGAGGTATAGCCAGACACATGTTAATAAGAAACACATATTATTGTGTGACCCTGATATGTTTATGGTTATTTATAATGCAGTAGCAACTGACTGATACACACATCTAGCTAAGATCTCATTTGGAGTAAGGATTTATTCATTCATTTATTTATTCATTCATTCATTCATTTAAATATACACTGAGTACCCTATATGTACCACACAGAACACCACTGGAATAGGTGGATTTTAAAATCTGTTGGCTTTGCTTATCTTCTTGACTTCTACTCTTTACATTTGATGTAAAGGGGTTTATGGTCATATATATAAATATATATATATTTATATATATAGAATATAAGAAATAAAATCAAGACACAATCTCATAGGAAAAATAGTACCAAAAGATCAATTTGAGAAGTGACAAAGAACTGGCAACAAATAAATGTCAATTATGTTCCCCCAAAAAGGAAACCCTATGCAAATACAGGTAGCTCAAAACTATCTGTGGCAGAAGAGCTTCCCCAGGATGAGAAAACTGGCCACCAGGATCTACATTTCCAGTTCTTGCTCTGGGAATTGTGTGCCAAAGGAGTCCCTGACAGTCTTAGAGGCAAAGGGAGGCTCATATCAGAAAGCTAGCTTTCTTCTGCCCTGTGTGATGAGAGCCTATCTTTCAGGCCTGGGGAAAGTACCAGAGCTGGTCTGAATGTATTTAGAATGAATCTTCTTAATGATCTGTCAAGTTCAGTGAAATTGCCAGACCTGGGCTTTAATAACTTCCTTGTTTTTAGTACCTGAGCCTATAAAGATGATATACAGGCCACAGAGGATGGAGAGTGGCCAGGGTTTGGTGAAAAGGCAGGGTCAGGGGAGTTGGAGCTGCTATCAGAATATGTGGCACGTGTAAACTTATCCATCTGGGTCTCTTGGTTGCACACTTGTTTTTGCAGAGGGAGACAAGGGGATGGGGAGGGGAGAGGTGAAGCAACTAGGGACTTAATTAGGAAATATGGAAGCCCTCTGGCCTGCCTTTTTACAAAGCTTCCTGAATCCTGCCTTCTCTTGTTTCCATACTCACTCCATTCTCATCCTCCTTCCAATCTATCCTACTTTCTTCTCTCAAAGGCACTGGTCTATCAGTTGTCTTATAAGTCACAGTATCTTAGGACTCGATGGTGTTTCAGAGTTATAAGGACCAGCAGTCCAGACCCTTCATTTTATAGATAGGGAATCTGAGACCCCAAAATGGACTGACTTCAATTACATTGCCCAGCTGGTCACAGACCCAGGACTGGGTCTCTTGACCTCAGATGATGCTCTTTCCAGTACCCGAGTGGGAATTAATCTCTGTTAAAGGCTTGAGACATTATCATCACCCTGAGACTCCTGAAGAAAAAAACATAATAATAGAGGTGCATCCTAGAGAAATGGAAATAAAAACAAAAATAGACAAATGGGACTTAATGAAACTTAAAAGCTTTTGCGCAGCAAAGGAAACCATAAACAAGACCAAAAGACAACCCTCAGAATGGGAGAAAATATTTGCAAATGAAGCAACTGACAAAGGATTAATCTCCAAAATTTATAAGCAGCTCATGCAGCTTAATAACAAAAATACAAACAACCCAATCCAAAAATGGGCAGAAGACCTAAATAGACATTTCTCCAAAGATATACAGACTGCCAACAAACACATGAAAGAACGCTCAACATCACTAATCATTAGAGAAATGCAAATCAAAACTACAATGAGATATCATCTCATACCAGTCAGAATGGCCATCATCAAAAAATCTAGAAACAGTAAATGCTGGAGAGGGTGTGGAGAAAAGGTGAACCCTCTTACACTGTTGGTGGGAATGTAAATTGATAGAGCCACTATGGAGAACAGTATGGAGGTTCCTTAAAAAACTACAAATAGAACTACCATATGACCCAGCAATCCCAGTACTGGGCATATACCCTGAGAAAACCATAATTCAAAAAGAGTCATGTACCAAAATGTTCATTGCAGCTCTATTTACAATAGCCCAGAGATGGAAACAACCTAAGCGTCCATCATCGGATGAATGGATAAAGAAGATGTGGCACATATATACAATGGAATATTACTCAGCCATAAAAAGAAACGAAATTGAGCTATTTGTAATGAGGTGGATAGACCTAGAGTCTGTCATACAGAGTGAAGTAAGTCAGAGAGAGACAAATACCGTATGCTAACACATATATATGGAATTTAAGGAAAAAAATGTCATGAAAAACCTGGGGGTGAAACAGGAATAAAGACACAGACTTACTAGAGAATGGATTTGAGGCTATGGGGAGGGGGAAGGGTAAACTGTGACAAAGCGAGAGAGAGGCATGGACATATATACACTACCAAACGTAAGGTAGATAGCTAGTGGGAAGCAGCCGCATAGCACAGGGAGATCAGCTCGGTGCTTTGTGACTGCCTGGAGGGGTGGGATAGGGAGGGTGGGAGGGAGGGAGACGCAAGCGGGAAGAGATATGGGAACATATGTATATATATAACTGATTCATTTTGTTGTGAAGCTGAAGCTAACATACCATTGTAAAGCAATTATACTCCAATAAAGATGTTAAAATGAAAAAAAAAACAAACAAAAAACTGGCAATCATGTTCTGAGCTTCTTTCCAGATGAATTATATGTTAAGCTCTATTTCAATATTGATTTGTAATATACTTTAAAGCATGTTGATCTTCCTCTGGTCTCTTCTTACAGTTCTGAGCTACATGAATGCTAGAGTTCCTAAAATTTGTGATTTTCTGAATGGCCATCTCTACTATGTCCACCAACCCAACAATAGTCACTGCTTGTTGCTAGACAGAAAAAAAAAATGTTAATAAATTTACAAGTGAAAAAAAATAATAGAGGTGCAAAAGGATGAAAGTATAATCAAGAAATTTCAGGTTCCAAATATAGACAAGCAGAGAAGACATTTATGGAGTGAGGAGACCTCCAATCTCTCTCAAATTAAGCTCTGTCCACTCTCTCCTATTCTGCCTGGAGAAGAGGGGATCTCTTTAAATGAGAGAGCACCCAAATCTGCCGGTTGTGAAAGAGGGGCCATCTTTTCAGAAGTTCAATATGCACCAATACTTTGAGGGTTCTAAGCCATTATAGAAGTCCCATACTGGCAAATTCTACCATAGCAAATATGATTTGGGGAAATCATATATTCAAAACTATTTTGAAATATTAAGGGAGATTTCCCCCTTCATCTCTTATTCCTTATATTCCTAGTCACCCCCATCCTCCCATTCATTCAGATAAGGCATTTCATGCTTGTTGCTTTCGTGAACGGCGAACCCATCAGAATTCAGTTAAAACAAGGAGTCTAGGTCTTAGGGGCCTAAATAATGAGTGAGGGCAAAATATCTAGCCACAGCCTGGACAAGACCTTTTAGAACAGGAGAGAGGAAGACAGTTGGAGAGAAGAGAGGAAAATTTAGAAAATAACATTTCTTTGAGCTCTGCACCTTGTTCACACTTTACTGAGCTCTGGGGGCAAAAAAGTCCTATAGATAAGTTTGGAGTTCTGCCCAGAGAGATGAACTATAGTGTTATATTGGTTAACTAATGTTGCATAACAAAGTACCCCAAACTATGAGCATTTACTTAACTCAGGCATCCGTGGGTTGGCTGGGAACTGGATGAAGCTGATTTGTCTTAGCTTGGTGGTTCTGCTGATCTCAGCTGGGCGTGTTTCCTCACATGTCTGGGTGTTGGCTGGGGATCAGATGATCTAACCTGGAGTCAGTGGAGAAGCTTGGCTCTGCCCCATATGTTTCTCATCCTCCTCAGGCCAGTGGTCTAGCCTGGGTATATTCTTCTCAGAGTGTAAGAGAGTGAGTGGAAACACCCACAGCCTCTTCAAGCCTATGCTTGGAACTGACACACTGTCCTTTTTATCTCATTCAATTCAAGGAAAGTCATGGGACCAAATCACAAATAAAGTACAGAGAAATATGATTGACTAAAGGAACTGCAAAGTCACTTGGCAAAAGATGTGACTACTGGGAGATATGAAGAATTGGGTCAGTCATGCAGCTTGACAGTATTCCCCTTTTGTGAGTAGAACCCAAAGAGAGGGCAAGACCTCAGCATGTCACGGGAGCAAGTAGTTGTATTATTTGTCTAGAAGATGGATAGGCTTTAAATAGTTTTACAATTTACTCATACCCCATAGGAATATTTTCTGTGATTTTGGCCATAGCATGGATGTGACACAAAGAGACTATTCAGTGGTTATAACCTTGTAATGACTCACTGAATTAAGGGATGAGGACCTCATGGAATGAGGATAGTCACAATGTGTGCCCATATGATTGTATGACAACCAAAGACTGGTTGCCCTCTTGCTCCAAAGCCTTGGCACTATGACAACTTTCTGGAACTCAGGTGTACTCTCTAGAAAAGAGGATGTGTACATGTGCATGTGCGTGTGGTTAGCTAGGGGGCTGGGGAGGCACGGATCCCAAACTGGCTAAAATTAAATTTTTTTAAACTTTGACATATACTAGAACATCTCACGATTCACCAGTTTTTAAGGCTCACTGAATAATTCGTTTGAGCGCTACAGCAACAAAGTCTTCCCAATAATATAGACCAGCACTATCCAGCAGAAATATAATGTGAGCCACATGTGTAATTTTAAGTTTTCCAGCAGCCACATTAAAAATGTAAAAAGAGACAGGTGAAATTAATTTTAATAGTATTTTTTAACTCAATATATCCACAATATTGTTTTTACCATTAATTGGAATTGAAGATTGAAATAGAAATTAAATTTAAAATCACATTTCTAGCATACCTGAGTTTCTGGTTTGCAATTGATCCCAGCTTTCTCTGCTCTTTAATTTATCCACAAGTTGTGTTTTCTGATGAAGTCATTGCTTTCTTAGATCTCTTTGTTTACAGCATCAGCACTAGTAGTTGGCTTTCTTGTTACTAGGCAGTATTTTTCTTTTCTAACTCCGTGAGAGTTACTGAATACAGAGCAGAAGCGGTGGCCTTGAGAGGCTGAGCTAGATGATCCATTAGGCTCACCCACTAAATGACTTGAGCCAGAACACCAGCTTTGTGACCCATGATTCAAGTTCCGGCTGAATGGCCCTAAGAGTTATTCTACATTCTGGACCTTCTGGATTGCCCTCAAATATTAAATCCAGAAAATTCCAGAGTCTAATGTGCCATTTTTCTCCTTTGAGCCATCTCCCAAACCTCTACACTTCCCCCATCCCCTTCACAATGAAGAAATTCAAGGGTAGGTTGGGAAGATTTCAATGAGTATTGAAATATTTTTCCTTTTTTCCCTGCTTAAGGATGTTCTCAGTGCTAACATCGCACAGTTTCTAATGTGTTAATGCTAATATATCCTAATAAAGGAATCAAAAAATGGAATAAAACATTTCTTTGGACATTCTTTGTTTTCAAGTTTGTGAACAAGCTATACTGTTTCACTCCTGGGACCATCAGGGTTGCCTTTTCTCCAACTCAAAAAGAAAAAGATATGCATTTAGTTATAGATGGCATCACTTACTATCAGAGGGTAGGTCTGCTGAATTTAGTAGTTTCCTTGGTCATGGCAAAACTCAGGGTAGGTAATGTACAGATAAAGGAAGAAGATGTGAACCATCAAACAGATCTTGTCTCTTTGTCCACTAGCTTATTCAAATCTTAAAAAGACCCTTTTAAGAGGGTCTTTAGGAGGAGGTCTTAAAAAGACACTTTTAAGGTGATGGGAATCCCCTGGCGGTCCAGTGGTTGGGACTCCGTGCTTCCACTGCTGGGGGCCCAGGTTCGATCCCTGGTCAGGGAACTAGGATCCTGCAGGCCATGCAGTGTGGCCAAAAAACAACACAACAACAACAAACACAGCAAAAAGGTGAAGGGACGTAATTCTCTTTTGACAGCAACATTTACTAACCATTCTCACACCCGGGCGAGTTTCCTTCTAACAGAATTGGCTGCATTAAAACTTTGTAGGGAGACACCTACCTGCACAGGCTACGTGGACACCTGAGTAAGTCCTTGTGGAAATAGTCATCCATCATTCCTGTTGGGAGGTCACCAGGCAAGGCTGCTACAGGGGGAACAGTTTTCCCCTTTCTTAGAGACTGGCTTTGATGGCAGGACTCATATGCCTAGTATGAGTTCTCTGTTGAGTAAAAGTGGGCCAGTTGCCTGGCAAAGACTTTAGTCCAACATGGCCACTGGGCTCTCAGACCACACTCCTTGCATGTATATTGGGATGGGTAGTGGGGATGGAAGAGAGGCTTTCTGGAAAACTCTCCAGTATCAGACCAAACCACAGCAAACCACTCCAGATTGAGCGTGTTCCATTTCTCGCCTCCCTCCAAGTCCTCACGGTGCCCCAAAAGGAAAAACACACACATTCTCTCTCTCTTGCAATCTCACGCACAATTGTGAACATCCCAAATCATTAACACCTGGGGGAAAACCCCTCAATCTTAAAAACAAAATAAAAACTAAACTAACCTAAGACCATTCTCTTCTCTCCTAGAAGAAAAATATTTATTTCCTTCCGGAGGAAATAAATAGGGAGCAGTTAGGGAGAGAACAGATTGCTCTTTTCTCATGACTAGGTTGTGCCACTATGAATGAAACAAAAATGAAGGAAGGAAAGTTCCCAAAGTTGAGTTTTCATAGTGAAACACTTTGCGTGGTCGTATCCTGCTGTGTTCCTTTTATGGAACTAAAATTGAAGTTCTCTGGTTCCTTGTTTACCCGAGATCCCACGGGGAGTAAGTAGCAAAATGTGGATTAAAAATTGGGGATTTTCTGATACTAACAGTCATGATATTTCCATTGTACCAGAGCATATAGCTTTCAGGTCTGGCTCTAACTAATAAGTACAAATTGTGAGCAAAAGAGAAAAAAGGCCATTTAAATTTAACGCTGAGACTCGCTCAACACAGACATGGAGTGTGCTGTGCAGGAAGAAATAAATCGAAATGCCCTCTTTGTTCCTTACTCATGCCCCCTCCTCCCACATGAATGCTCACCCAGAGGTAAGGCCGTGGTTGGATTTGGGAGGGTTAAGGGGTGTTAACAAAAATGCTCAGGAAAAGATGGATTCCAATTTCATTAGCACTCATCCTGAAAACACTTTCCTTCCTTTGTGGGAAGCGAAGATCAAGTGAAAGACAGTTGCGGGACACTTCACTTGTTTCCTGGAAGCTAATGGACCACGACAGGAAGGATGTTCACATAACTCTAGACGCAGCCAAAGAAGGTGCTCTTATCTGCTGCTTGACGATTACAAATGTCTTTCTTTTATTATTTTATTTTATTTTAGGTTGTGTCGCATGGCATGTGGGATCTTAGTTCCCTGAACAGGGATCGAACCCGTGCCCTCTGCAGTGGAAGCAGGGAGTCCTAACCATTGGACCACTAGGGAAGTCCCGAAATGTCTTTCTTTTAAAACACACTTTGTCTGTGTGACCAAGTCAGGAATTTCAGAAGCCGGTTCCCTCCTTTTCTTCCAGCCTCCAGCTTTAGGCATGGGATTGATTGATTAATGGATTCATTTAATGGACAATAATTTATTAGCTCAGGAAGGAATTTCAGAAGTCAGTATGAGACCCTCCATCTCCCAGCTTGGTTCTTATTAGAGTCAGGCTCAGGGCTGATTGACTGATATACTCATACATTTATTCACTTGTTTTACAAATTGGCAAGTTTGTGTCCTTGGCATTGTACTAGGTTAATGCTTCCAAATATGTGGTTTGTATAACTCTTTTTTTAACATAGCACTAAGCTGAACATTATTTACTAACAGGGTATTAACTGTGTTAGAAAACTGTAGAACTATCACATCAAATTTAGAATTTCACGATTGTCATTTCTTAGAAGGTAGCAAAAATAGATAACTAAAAGAGGGTAAATTTAAAGAAAAAATTGAACAGTAATAGAGATGAGAGTACATGTCTGCCCATCAAATTGTGAGCCTTCACCGTGTCTGTATTCTCCACGGTACCTAGCGTGGTGCCTTGCATACAATAGGTGCTCAATAAATGTTTCTTGAATAGACTGAGTTCCTATGCCTGGCAAACATACCACTGAGCTGGAGGGTCTCTTTGTTTAGTAGATCTGACTTTCCTCTCTGGCTTGTCACTGATCTCAAATTTGGAGCTGGGAACATTAGCTTATATTTTCTTGTAAGAAGCATCAGAAGTTTAAAAGCTAACAAAAATAATAGTGGTGGTGATGATGATAATGAGATTTATTGAATGCTTCCTATTTTCTAGGCATCGTTTTAGGTGAGAACACATATCTCTTAATTTCTCATCTTCACTATGACTCTGTGATATGGGTTTCTGTTTACAGATGGGAAAATAGAGACTTGTTCGGGGGGAGGTGTTTAATATCACCCAGCTGCGTGTGCCAGAGCATGAAAAGGAATCCTGTGCGTCTGACAGCAAAGGAATTTGATTCTTCTGTGCAACACTGTCCATTGAGACTTTTTTCTCAAATGTGGCTAACAAAGCCATCCAAATGCTAATTTGTGCATCACTTATCTGATTACAGATCAGGACCCACTGCATCAGAATGGCAGTTCAAAATGGCTGAATTACCTCCCTGCTATAGTTGGGAAGACAGGAAATTGTGCTCATGCAGCCATCAAGCCTTTCAATTATATTTTTTCACTTCATTCCACAAAAAAAAAGAAAAAAAAAATCCAGTCAGCCTTGAGCTCTCTTGAAAAATCTTTGAACTGTGGATTTTACATTAAAGCTACATCTTGTAACTGAAGGGTGGGGCAATGGGAGAGGAAGGAGTGAGGGAAGATGCAGAGGTTTGTTAAAATGGGATCATGTGACCATCTGTTTGCCTGCAAGATAAGAAAAAAGGTGATCTAGAACTCTGTCCTTCTCCAAATTGTAATGACTTTGTGCTTGCATTTCTTTGTTATCCCAAGAGAGGGATAGTAAAGGTTGTGATCTTTCAGTAGGGCTCTGTAGGACATCCCTTGTCTACTAACCACTTCAAATCATCTCAAGCCTTTTATTCCAGCCATTGTGTGACAACCTGTTCTGCAGGCTGAGACCTGCTTCATGTAAGGGCAACCCAAGTGCTCCCCCCTCGTACTTCTTGCCATGGACCCCTCTGACTTAATGATGTCAGCCTCCTATGGAAGGATGCAACCCTCAAATGCAAAGGAGTCAATGTTCCCATGGTGCCCCTCATGATGAATTCGAGACAGAAACTGATAAATAAAATACTCCTCCTTTACTTTCCCGGAGGATGGTTCTGATAGGCACTTTGGTATGTGTCCAGGAAGGTTCTGGGGAAGCTAGTAACCAGTAGCGCATCGTGGTGGCCAACTCAAAACACATCTTTGTGTTGGTCTTCCCTTTTTTCCTATTATTTCACTTCCCCTGTCCCTTACTTCTTCCTGCTCTTAGGGATAATGTTTCCAAATAAACTATACACAGGTAATAAAACTTTGCTTTAGGCTCTTTCATGGGGCAACTCACACAAAGAAAGGTTCTAAGAGTAATAATAACGAATAACTCAAATTTGCATAGCATTTTACAATCCACTAAGCTTTTCCACACAATACCCCTTGTAGCTGCAAAGCAACGAATTA